>NW_027555958.1:94327509-94870009 GCF_003287225.1 Phascolarctos cinereus
GACCTATGGTTTATTTTGCATTCGTGTGCCTGTTTGTCACAAATCTAGAAAAGCCATACAATGATTAGTTATCTGTTTCTTTGTTTTTTGTTTTTTTCTGTAGCCCACAACTATGTAATTACTCTGTGTTTGGAAGCATCACGGGAGGAGATTTGGACTTGGAATAGGCAGACCTTGTGCTCAGATCTTGGGATGTACTAATTGTGTGGTCAACCACGGGCAAGTCCTTTAGTCTGTCTGTCTGGGCCTCTCAGTTCCTCATCTGTAAAACAAGGATAATAATACTTGTGTTCTATGTCCTACCTGATTGTTTCAAGGCAAGTGCTTTTTTGTAAACCTTAAAGTGCCTTATCGAAATAATGATTACTTCTCTGCCTGCCAAGCAAACTCCTAGGACACTTCTTGCTGTATGGTCTATGAACCCAGGTAATGCAAAATGACTTCACTATGAACATGTAATATGAACGTTATGTGAGGCAGTGTGTGTGATGTGATGGTCCCAGAGTCATGAAGGCCCGGGTTCTCATTCTACCTCTGACACACACTGGTTGTATAACCTTGGGCACCTCACTTGCCTTCTCAGAGTCCCAGGTACCTCTCTAACACTCCAAGTCGCAGAGAAGGTAATGATTTTCGTTGGCATAAGAAGCTTCCTATCTGGATATTCAGTGGAATCAAAAGTCCAGTCCCTATTGCCTGTGAAAATGTAAAGTCTAATGAAGAAGTCAGATCATCCTAAAATACACTCTCAAACCAGACACAAACAACTTTGATATTATTTATTGTTCCGGACTAGGTGTTCAGAACCCTGTCTACCCCTATTAGCACAAACAACTGAGAGTTAACTATAGGTCTGATGGTGCCCGTTGCCCTGGGTTACAGAAATGGAAGTAGACTTCCCTTTCAGTACATAGTGATTCTTTTTTTTTCTTCTTCTCCTTTTTGACAGGTAAATGGCAGTGTGGGAAAGGATGGAGCACAGTAACCATGCAAACAACGCTGACTGATGATGAAATGATGAGAAGGTACTTGGCAGAAGCAATTGACGACAGCTACTTTGCACAATGTAGAATTCAGAGCCTTCCCGCACTGGTGGGGAAGCCCATGAAAGAAGACCCTGGAGGGCAAAAACTGGCAGACATGCTCGATTTCTGAAGCCTGAGATTTGTGACTTTTAAAGATTATGCTGGGGCCGCTAGGTGGCACAGTGGATAGAGCACAGGCCCTGGAGTCAGGAGGACCGGAGTTCAGACGTAGCTGTGTGACCCTGGGCAAGTCACTTAACACCAATTGCTTCACCAAAAAAAAAAAAAAGATTCTATCAATGTAAACAGGTCAAGACAGGTTCGAAGGTTTGCGAAGACTAATATTAAGGAACTACTTTAGCACTCATTCCCTTCTCCTCTAACGGGCCTCTCTGTTCTGGACACAGGCATATGGTCCAAGAGGGTTCAGTCCTGAGAATATCTGCCCTCTTATGAAAGGGCCTGGGTTTGGGTTCCCTTTTCTCATACTCTTTACCACTTTAGCCCCTTACCCCTGTTCCGGGGCTCTGGAGACAAATTACCTGAACCTGAGGTTTGACAGTCTCACAGCTCAGGATCCCCGCAAAAGGGCCAGTGGAAAGGTAGTCAGTGTATGATCTGAATCAAATGTGGCATAGGTCTTTACTTCCTACACAAAAGACTTCCTAAAATTTAAGCCTCTAATGAGTATGCATTGATGTAATGACTTGGAACAGGATGCAGAAATAACTCAGGACTATTGAGTTCACACGGATACTTAAACTTCACCAGAACATAAAGCAGTATGTGGGATCGCTGACTCATTATTTTACATTTCCTCTTGGCCCTACTGGGTCAAAAGGACTCTGTTGATAAAGTGGGTCTTCCTATTGGTGGTCATTTTATCTGATGAAGAAACTTCCCCAAACCACAGTCAGCCCCACTCATTGAATCCAGGATCTCGGACCATCTTGAACTCAGGAAGTTTCCTCCAGGCCTGAAAATACCCATCTTGAGGCTGATGTTTGAACATCTACTCAGGAAAGGGAACGGAAACTCAAAAACAAAAGCCACCAGAGGCCAAGGTGCCAGCTTGCCTAGCTGAGTCTGTGCTATACATGGTAGCAAGGTTGGTGGAAAAAACAAGGTCTATTTTCTTCTTTTCCTCATGTGAAATCTAGAGACAGGGCACAATTCTTTTTCTTTTTCTTTTTTTTTTTGAGGCAGTTAGGGTGAACTGACTTGCCCAGAGTCACACAGCTAGTGAGTGTTACATGTCTAAGACTGGATTTGAACTCAGGTCCTCCTGACTCCAGGGCCAGTGCTCTAACCACTGCAGCTCCTAGCTGCCCCCAGGGCACAATTCTTGCTACACAGGAGAGCCAAAGCCAGGGCTCAAGAAAGAAGTTTTTATTTTTTAAAAGTCTTATGAAAAAAAAAGTCTTCTGTCATTGGCTTTTCTAGTTCATAGCCAATGAGGAGATTGCTTTGTCCTTTCAAAATGTCCACATTATTTGGCACTCAGCTACCTCACAGAAAGAAGCAGCCAGGATGCTCTCCCTGTCCCTGGAGGCCTGGGAACTCTGGAGTCAGGAAGACCTGAGTTCAAATCTAGCCTCAGACACTGATTAGCTGTGTGAACCTGGACAAGTCACTTAATCTGTTTGCCTCAGTTTCTTTAATTGTAAAATGAGGATAATACATAGCACCTGCCTTGCAGAGTTGTTGTGAAGATCAAATGAGATAATACTTGTAAAAAGGCACTTAGCACAGCGCCCCGGGGCACATAGTAGGTGCTCTATAAGTAAATACTTATTCTCTTCCCTCCAGGAGAACTTGAGGTTCCTGCTCCCAGGCATGGTCCTTAGAGGCCAATTGAACAAAAACCTTGTGCGTGGGAGAAGGGGAATTTCTCCTCTTCAGATGTTCTTGTTGGTTTATATTGTGCACATTATGGATAGTATATGCCTCCATTTAAAGGAAGCACAACAAGTGAAATTCCTGGGAAGGCAGCATCAGTCGGGTATTCTAAGATTCCACTCCTGCCGCCTAGCTTCTCTGATCCACCCATTCTCCCTCCACCCCTCCACCCCCACTGCAGCTCTCTCGGATGTATTGTCTTCCATTAGAAAGCAGCCTCTTGGTTGTAAGAGGACAGGGTTTCTTGCTTTTTTGCATAGGTATCCCTGGCACTTAGCACAGTGCCTGGCACATGGTTGCTGTTATTGTTTAGTTGTGTCTGACTCTTTGTAACCCTATTTGTGGTTTTCTGGCAAAGATTCTCCTTCTTCAGTTCATTATACAGATGAAGAAACTGAGGCAAATAGGGTTAAGTGAGTTGCCCAGAGTCACACAGCTAATAAATATCTGAGGCCAGATTTGAATTCAGGTCCTCCTGATTCTAGGCCCAGCTCTCTATCTACAATGCCACCTAGCTGCTCATGGCATATAATAAGCACTTAATAAATGCTTTTTCATTCATTCATTCATTCATTTATCCAAGATTTTTTAAAAAGTAAGAGGGAGATTATTAGAAAAGATTTTTAACTTTGCAGAAGTATTCACCTTAGTGTTCCTTTTTAGAGAGCTATCCTAATGCATTTCAAGTTTGAACTTATTTGCAAAAATTAAATTTATGCACAGCTTTTCAAGAACACATTTATACCAAATAACACACACCTGTGTTCTAGGTGTGATAACGCATGGGAACTGATAGGACTGTACCATAAACTCAGAGGCGGTTGACTGGAAATTGTGACTCAGAGCATGTCAGGGACACTGACTGTTTGGAATTTCCGTAAGAAGAAGCTTGGATAGTCTGGAGGCATCCAAATCTATCTATTCTTGTTACTGCTTATAAACTGTGTTTCCAGTGTGGCTTCCAGGCCCAACAAAATTAATTATGTTTTAGTCCTTGGACTGGATCTGACTCAGGAAATAAAGATGCAGACACACAGATATGTTTGCAGAATAGATTTTTCCAGCAAGAGGGAATAAGGAACATTACATACTTGTCATCTCTTCTGCACCTCATCCATAGTATATTGATCAGGGTTAAGAAGACACTGTTAAAAAAAAAATCTTTGTCCCAGGATCGATATTTTCTCAGCATGTTACACAATGTCAGTTATGTACTCTTCAAAGCACACTGTATGTTTTCATTCAAGATTGGTTAGATTAAAAAAAGAAAGTAAGAAACAAATGATCCATGGTCCCCAGGAAGCCATCCATGTTTGGTCAAGCTGGGTTTAAATGCTGAGTCACTCAGAATTTCTGCCAGGAAAATATCTTAGCTAAAATTCCTAAGGACCCTGAAGACAAAAGAAAAATGTGTTTTCATAGAGACAACCTAAACATAGGGCAGATGAAATTGGAGTATTTTGAAATCTTTGCAAAGGCAAAAATTACTCAAGGAAAGAGAGTCCATTTTCTGCTACTTGCAATCCAGACTTTAAAGGAATTGTATTTAAAATAATATATTCATTTTGGTGGGAAAGCATTGGAGCAAGCCACTGGTCCAAA
Organism: Phascolarctos cinereus; assembly: GCF_003287225.1. Classification (NCBI taxonomy): domain Eukaryota; kingdom Metazoa; phylum Chordata; class Mammalia; order Diprotodontia; family Phascolarctidae; genus Phascolarctos; species Phascolarctos cinereus. The sequence goes on from NW_027555958.1 coordinate 94,332,036, forward strand.
GTGTTCTGTAGTTCATAAAAACAGGAACTATGTAGTGGTTATTCTGGGTAAATGGGCCTAGAATTATCTATTCCAAACACACATGCAGCTAAATTGGGATGGGCTGACCACTTGTCATTTCTCCTTAAGAACTGTAATAAGTATTCACAGATCTAGAAGGGATCTTAGAAAAAAATAATCCAATAGCCTCATTTCACAGGAGAAAGAAACTGAGGCTTAAAGGGGTGTTCAAAGTCATGGGACTTAAAAATTGCTGCATGCAAAATGCTTTATATGTGTTACCTCATCTGAACAACCCTGTGAAGCAGATGCCATTATCAACCCTATTTTGCTCATGAGGAAACTGAGGCTGGGACAAGTTGACTTAAGTTTCTTGACTTCCAATGCTTTTTCCAGTACATTTTGCCTCTTTATATATCTGCATGAGGTTATTTAAAAGCATAGCTCTATATGGATTCTTTGTCATGAAACAAGAGTCCTCAACTTAGAAATACTTGGTTGATAGGCAACTTCTTTGATTCATTTATTTGCTAGTTATTTGTTATGTTATTCAATCATTTTTCAGTTGTGTCTGACTCTTCATGATGCCATTTGGGGTTTTCTTGGCAAAGATACTGGAGTGGTTTGCCAATTCCCTCTCTAGCTCATTTTACAGATGAGGAAGCTGAGGCAAATAGGGTTAAGTGACTGGCCACGGGTCACACAGCTAGTAAGCGTCTGAGGTTGGATTTGAAATCAGCTCTTCTTGACTCTAAGCCCAGGGCTCTATCCACCGCACCACTTAGCTGCCCCTTGCTAAGTCTTAAGTGCTTGCAGTTGTTTGTATTTGCCTCTAGTATAAAATACAAGCTTCTCTGCTGGGCATTTAAAGTTTTTAAAAGCTTAGTTCCAAGCTACCTTTCCAGGCTTATCATACATTATTCCCCTTCATACACTATCGTCCAACCCCATTGACTTTCCTGATTTTCCTCAGTGATTTCCATAAAATAGTCTACCTCCTGTCTCTGTGTCTTTGTACTAGCTGAACTTCCACGGATGGAATGCATTTTTTCCCTCTCATCTCCACTTCTTAAGATTCCTTGTTTGCTTCACATCTCAACTGAAGTCAACTCCTATTTCAGGACTTTGTAGGATCCTGTCCCCTTCTCGCCTCTCTGCCCCCACTTTTGGTGCTGTCCTCTTTCCTAAAACTAATTTGTGTAGCTTCTGTGTGTGCACTCTGTATACAGTTTTGTATGTGCATGCATGTTTTCCCGCAATAGAATATAACTGTCTAGACTTTTCTTTGTATCTCTAGAACCTAACGTGTTGTTTAGTTGTCTGATTCTACATCGTCTAAGGAGGTTTTCTTGTCAAATATACTGGAGTAGTTAGTCATTTTCTTCTCTAGTATGTCCCCATTTTACAGATAAGGAGCAGAGGCAAATGGGAGTTGAGTGACTTGCCTAGGGTCACACAGCTAGTAAGTAACTGAGACTGGATTTGAACTCAGATCTTCCTAACTCCAGGCCTGGTGCTCTATCCACTGTACCACCTAGGGGCTCCTTGCCTAGCATGTAGTAAGTACTTTATAAATATTTATGGATAAATTTTGAAGAGCTCACATACCAACTCTGTTCTTTCCTCCCTCTATCTCCAACTTTCCATTCTGTCATTGCTAGAATCCACTCTTCAAACACTGCTAAAGGCAGTGTCCAGTTACCAAAGACTCTGTCTAGCCCATACCCATTCCCAACCCATTTTAGGACACTGAGGCACTCAGAGCTGAGATCAAGGCGTTGGAGTCCAGACAAGATTAAGGGAACTTTGAGCTCAGGGCCAGTACTAGTACTATTTGAACTACCTCATCCTTAAGTAGATTTTGTGGAATAGCCTAGAAACCCAACTACCATTTATAACACCTTTTTTAATTGAAAATTCTGTTTTAAGTTCTAAACACAACTGGGACATACAAATGGACTTTTGTAACAATGACTTTATTGGGAACTGTTTCTTTGTTGTTGAGTCATTTCAGTTGTGCCCTACTCTTCATGACCCCATTTGAGTTTTTTTGGCAAAGATCCTGGAGTGGTTTGCCATTTCCTTCTTCAGCTCATTTTATAGCTGAGAAAACTGAGGCAAAACAGGGTCACCTAGTTAGTGTCTGGGGCCAAATTTGAACTTGGGTCTTCTTGACTTCAGACCTGGTGCTCTAGTGAAACTAAATAAAATAGACAGGTTATAACACTTTTCTTGCTAATTCTCAATAAATATTTATTTAATAGAAAATGCACTCAATCCCCAAATAACATAACCAAAGTCATATCTTAAAATTTAACATAACCCATATTCTTTTGTTTTTTATTCAGGCAATTGAAGTTAAGTGACTTCCCCAGGGTCACATAGCTAGTAAGTGTCAAGTGTTTGGTCTGAGGTCAGATTTGAACTCAGATCCTCCTGACTTCAGGGCCAGTGCTCTATCCACTGCACCACTTAGCTGCCCCTATAACCCATATTCTTAAAAGCCCCATTGAACCAGAATCAAAAAGTTTAGAAGGACCACAGGTTGAACTATAATCAGACCTTTTACCAAGCTACCCAGAGATTAGCACAGTCCATGGCACATAGTAGATGCTTCATAAATGCTTGTTGCCTTAATTTGGTGACAACAAAAGGCAGGAATTAAAACTTCTGTTTAATTTACATTAAGAAATAAATTTTTAAAAAGGGGGTGAAGCAGCTAGGTGGGGCAGTGGATAGAGCACCAGCCCTGGAGTCAGAATGACCTGAGCTCAAATCCGGCCTCTGACACATAACACTCATTAGCTGTGTGACTCTGGGCAAGTCATTTGACTCCACCTGCCTCACCAAAAAAAATAAAGTCAAAATATTACTTAGCATTGGGAGTACTGCAGAGAAAATTCTGATCTTGATCCTCTCAGTAAAACTGGGAGTTGGAACCCCACTTCAAATGGGCTCTCTCTATAGAGCAGCTAGGTGATGCAATGTGAATAGAATGCCAGACCTGGAGTCAGGAAGACTTGAGTTCAAATCTGACCTGAGAAAGTGACTAGCTATATGACCATTGGCAATTCACTTACTCAGTTTGCCTCAGTTTTGTCATCTATAAAACGGGGGTAACAGTAGTAGTAACCCACCTTCTGGGGTTGTTGTGAGGATCCAATGAAGTTGTAAAGTGCTTTGCAAATTTTAAAGTGCTATGTGCATGTTAACTATTATTATTAGATTTAACTTTCGACCCTTGGTTTCTTTACATTTGGCTCAGATCTGAGGCACAAAGTGAAATGGAGGTGGGTACCTATCCAAGGAGGTTAAGCCAAGGAGCTGAGGGGTTCTGACAATGAGAATCTTGTAGGCAGTGGGATCGTGTAATAACTAAATCATCAAAGGATTATCCAAAGCCACCTTTGATACCAAGCACCGTGCTTGCAGCTAGTGGGTAGTGGCAGTGATCCTCTGCTCTGGTCACATGACATCTGGAATATTGCCTTCACTTCTGGATGAGAAATTTTAGGAAGGATGTGGGCAAAATCGAGTGTTTCCAGAAGAGGGTGACTAGTATGGTGAGGATGCAGAGAACTGTGCCGTGTGAGGACCAGTTGAATGAACTGGAGATGGTTAGCCTAGAAAAGACACAATGTAGGGGGAATCAGGGTAGCTGCCTCCAAATATTTGGAGGGTGGTCATGTGGAAGAAAGCTTCGACTCATTCTGCTTGGTCTGAGAGGGAAGAACTAGAAGACATGGGTAGAAAACGCAGCAACATGAATTTTGTCTCTATGTAGAGGAACACTTTCTGATAATTAGAAATGAAAGGGGAAGCTAGGTGGCAAAGTGAACAGAGCACTGGAGGAACTGAGTTCAAATCTGGCCTCAGACAGACACTAGTTATCTGACCTTGGGCAAGTAATTTAAACCCGACTGCCTCAAAAGAAAAATAGAGATGCAAGAATCTGCCTCAGGAAGTGTCACTGAAGGGGTTGTACCCAAGATTGTTGATCTAGTACGGATTTACCTAGATGCCCTCTAAGAGTCTTTCAACTGAGATTTTCTGAAGAGGTATTAAAACGTGGTCCCCAACCACAAAGAATTCAGTCAAACGGATGGAGGCCATATACGTAGAAAGATGGATACCAATAGAAAGTAGTATAGCATTAGAGAGATAAATATGTGGAACAGACCAAGTAGTATGAATTCAGAAAAAGATTAGTGAGGGGAAAGGCAGTTGAAGACCTTGCAGATGGCATTATACAGATGGTGTGAAACTCCAGAACAGTGCAGGGCTTTCCAAATTAGATTCATAATAATTCAAAAGTCTAACCTAACAATATACAGAAGAAATAACAAACAGAAGGAAAAGAAGTGGATAAGGAAAGCCTTTTGTCCAGACCATGGTGTCCAGTTGGATGGAGAACTCCTAGATCTGGTCTGTCTGTATGTATATCTCAGATAGACACTGCATACGGGTAACGAACTGGTTCCAGAATTGAATTGGAAGAGAACAGGCTAGACTGCCTTTGGGAAATTGTGTAGGCAGCTATGTGATGCGGTGTCTAGAGTGCTGGGCTTAGAGATAGTAAGACCCAAGTTCAAATCTAACCTCAGACACTTACTAGCTGTGCGATCCTAGGGAAGTTACTTAACATCTGTCTGCCTTAGTTTCTTCAACTGTAACATAGGGATATTAACAGCATCTACCTTACAAGGATACGGTGAAGATCAAATTAGATAACATTTGTAAAGTGCTTAGTGCCTGGAAAATAGTAGGTTCTAAATAAATGCGTTTCCCATTCCATTCTTTTAATGACTCAAGCTTCTCTCTGAAATAAAGACCTATCTTTTAAAAAATCATTATTCTTCTGGTAATATTGCAAATCATGGAATACGCCAGTCTCTGAAGAATTCAGGTTGAGGGACACTAAATGGAAATGGAGAGGTTCACAGTGGGTGTGAGGAGGCTGCAATACATGGCCAGTTAAGAACGGTGGTGTCAATGATGTCAATGAAAAGATCTATGATCCGAAAAAGATGTGGGCTGATAATATATCAGGAGCGAAGGAAAACTGTACAGTACTTATGCTTCTTTGATAGGCAGGTGATACCAAGAGAACTAGAGGAAGGCCTCCAGTGGAAGATTTATCAGAGTATATGGACAAGTATTTCATAAAGACATGGATGGCTGGTTAGCTGCACCACTGGAAGGAATAACCATAATGATGAAACCACAGATCCACTGGAATACAAAAATTAGTTTTGGGCAGATGAAGAAATTAGTTTTGCTTGAGTGGAAGACTTGTGTAGGGGACTAAGAGAAGTCTGGAGGGCTAGTTTGGGGCCAGGAAGAAGTGAGACCAACAAATGTGAGAGAAGTGACCACAGAGAGAAAAACCAAGACATTGTTGAAGGAAGAACTAGTTTCATGGTCCTGTGGAAACTTAGAATTTGAAGGGATTTTGATACCACCCAATTCAGCCTCTTGCAGGCATCACTTCAATGACATCCCTGATGGAATTTCAGGAAGTCCTGATTCAGCACTGCCATAAACAGCGTAGAAAAAAGAATGTGGGCTGGGAAATAATAGCATTGATATAAGGACATTTAGATAGAGAACTTGGTTGTATAAGGGAATAATAGGGGAGAGGAACATTTGTCAAAATAAGATGCAGGGAAACTGAAAATGTTTTGAGAAAGACGGGCAAGCACCAATGGAAAGGGAGAGACTGATCATGTAAAATAGAGGTATGGCTGATGGAACAAGATGGTCCTAAAGGAGGTGGGAGAGGATGGGATTAAAGCAACAGGTGGAGGAATTAATCTGGAAGAGGAGAAAGGTCATCTCTTCTGAGAGGGCTGCAAAGAAAACAAAGAGCAGAAGAAAGAGATATTTAAAGGTGGAGAAGAGGGTGGATGAGTGAGTTCCCAAAGGATAGTATCTTTTTCACCAGAAAGTAGGAGGGAAAGTCCTTGCTGAAAGTAAAGAAGGATAAGAAAGGATTACAATATGATACACTATGCTTTATCTTCTGCCTGACAAGATAATTTATTAATGGCGTGTAGTTGATGTTTCTTAACTAATTCTGATGGCATTTATGTATGTGGTTTTTTCCTGCGTGTGTGCGCGCGTGTGTGTGCGCACGCGTGTGTGCGTGTGTGTTTGTGCAAGAGAAAGGGATAGAGGGAATAGAAGACAGAAAGACAGAGACCCAGATAGAGGGACAGAGCCAGAGAGAGAAGAAGCCAAATAGGAAGAGACATGGATTTATTAGGTGGTTTACTCTGCTGAAGTGTTTCTGTGAATGAAAAATTTGAGAATCTTTGAAAAATCAATCTAGTTAATTTGGGACTAAAAAAACAATCAACATAGGTTTCCATCAATTATCCAGACCGGGCCATGTCTATACAGTCCAAATTCATTATGTACATGCCATCCCTGCCCTTCATTTTGTCTCATGTAGACCTGACTATAATTAGATTGACTTATTGTGATAACGTGTGTTGAGAGAGATGGAGGTTTTACATTCGACACCATGAACAGCTTTTATTGAGGCAGGAAAAATGTTGTCTTAATTCAGTTCAGTGGGTTTAAAAATCAATTATGCAAGCATTGATTAAAACATCAAAGAGGCACTTAGATAGGCATACACATCTCTGAAAATACACACTGGCATGGCCCACATGTCTTTCATTGTTCAGCTTCAGAGCCTTAAATATACGAATGGTTTTTATATTTTTAGGTATACCAGAATGTTCAATTAGAATAAAGCACGAACCAAAATTGTCCCCAAGAATAAGGGCTTTAGAGCTTCCAAGTCGTATTCCACCATAGGCTAAAACAATCTCCACTCACACAGAACAGTGCAAAACAAATTTCATTGGATGGACCATATGGCCTCTCAGTTTAACTGTGCATGTTAAGATAGCAAGGACAATTAAGACAGTCATTGATTCAGAACTCCATAAATCAATACCACATTTCTTTTTAAAATGTAACAATTAATGAAAGGAAAAAAAATCTTCACAACAGCACAAAATGTCCATCTGCTCCCCAACTCATTCTGCATATAATTCTTGGGGTTTATGAGATCTGAAAATAATTCCAGTTGAAGTCATTCATCTCATTGTGGCAGCTGCAAATTCACTTGCTCCAGAAGCAATCTAATCTTATATCTGCACAATTATTTTTAATGGCTGAATTAATGTAGTAACCACTTGTATTTGGAAATCCATCTTGGTTGCATTATCAGGACCATGGACAATGGGCAAGTTGCTAGAGGATTCAGTGATTTACAAAAAACATAATGGTCTTAGACATTTATGATTACAATGAGAACAATGTTGTAAGTAATCTAAGCTATTCATGATAACTTATTTTAAAAGATGGAAAGGGACATATTTGAAAGAAACAAGTTAGAGGCCATCTTTTAGGAAGCAATATGGAAAGCACCTAGTAGAATACCATGAGAGGAGCTAGAATTTTATACACGTACTTAGGGGTGGAGGAGCAGGTAATGTATTTTTAAAGCCTCTCCCTTTTGGATAAGAAAACACTAGATTTCTACAGGTTCACAGATATTTGATGACGAGAATTGTAAACATGACTTTTATTTAGGCTCAGCTTCAAAACAGTCATAAGGCAGCAATATTCAAAACTTGTTCCCTCTTTTTTTTTCTCTTCCCTCTCTATCCCTTTTCCTTCTCCCACCCCCTCCTGCCCTATAAAATAATGTGTACATTGGGCTCTCCTCAAGACTATCACAAAAAATAAGACAATTTTTCAAACATCTCTCAGGATTATAAAACCAAATTCTTGATACCTTGCCAGGAAGCCATGAAAAAACATCACACCACACACCCACACCCACACACCCCCCCTCCCCCAGAGCAAATGAATCCTAACCCTCTCCCTCGTTATGGACCAAGTTCTAGGAGAGAGAACTAAAGTCCATGGAAACCTTCTGCTCCTGGGACTCAGTTTGGAAAGGGGGAAGGTGATAAGGGCAGCCTGGGCTTTTCCTCTGCAAGCTGGATTGACTGCAGTCCCTTCAGGAGCCACTGAATGGGAAAACTCTCAGAAAATTCTCTGCGTTTTCCAGTAGATGTCCTCACAAGGCAACAGTGCCAGGGAGACCTGATAGAACACAGTGAAGTGTGCGGTTTGGTTGGTAGCTGGGAGAAGGGGCAGGTGTTGGATCATAGGATTTAGACCTGGGAGGAACCTTGAGAGCATCTGATTTAATCTCATTTTACAGAGGAGGAAACTACAACTCACTGAAGTTAAATGACTGGCCCAAGGTCATAGGGGTTATAAGTAGCATAGGAGGGATTCAAATTCATTCTTCTGATTTCAAATCCAGTGTTCTTTCAACAATACTATGCAACCTCTAAATAATAACCAAATCTATAAGAGGTATGGAGTGAGGAGAAAAGAACAACAAAAAACTTGGGCCTGGGATGAGATTACAAAGTGGAAAACAACCTAATATTTACTTTGCATTTTTAACCCTGATGAGCCAATCATAAAATCAACAGGGTAAGAAAACAATGAAATGGGGTGCTATAATTGGCCGTGGCCTGTGAGATTAGCAATAGGTCTTTCGGGGCACTAGAAATGTCCAAAATAGAAGATTCTAAGGAGGATGTTGCATCATTCTTATAGACTGGACCACTTGAAAAAGAAAAAAAAAAGGAACCTGTCATATTTCAGCTTGATTGCAGGACAGAATGTGACAGCAAATTCCCGAGGCACCAGAGAGCCTTGTCACTGAGCTCTCACAGGCACAGACTGTCTACAGATCTGATGATGCTTTCGTCCGCCCTCCTTTTCAGAAGCCGGGGTAATTGGATGAAACTCAGCCATCCTATCAAAGAGCCTGGGCAGCATATATCCTGCCCCAGCTTTCCTGGGAAAACTGAAAGCAGATGAATCTTTAAACAACAAAGCTTGTGCGTGCATGAGATAATGGTCTAAGTTTTAGCAGCATAGTAAAATATTTATCTTACTTCACTGTATCTAGCAAACAATCAATCTATGACACTGGTAGTTTGCAAAATATCAAAACATATTTGATTATAGCTTGCCTGAATTACTCAAATATCTAAAAATATAGACTAGGTCATATCATCCTGGGATGGTGAAGGACATTCAAGCTTCCAGAAAGCAAATCTTGGGACCAATAGGAAGGGGACAGCCAGTGTAAACACAGATGCATTTAATCCTCAGGCCCTTACTTCTCCTCTTAACCACAGTGCAGGGGGGCAGTATCCCTCAAGGCAGGCTGCACGAACTAAGATTCACTTACCCCGGAGAAATGGCTCTTTCGATAACGGTCCAAGTTTTAATAGCATAGTAAATCCTGAATAGCCATGCTCACTTGAAAGCAGAGTTTGATAAATAATGTAGTGGTTGGTTAGTGGAGAAGGTAGAGGAGAGGGATAAGGATAGAGGGGAGAAAAAAAGGCATTCTATGAATATCCTATACATGAGGATAAGGACTCATTGTTATTCTGCAGGGACTCTCCCAATAAGGTCCCAGAAAAATCACAGAACTCTTGAACGTTAGAACTGGCAGAAATCTTAGAAATACTCTAGTCTAGATAGGAAAATGAAGGTTAGGCAAGTAAAACTGACCTACCCATGGTCATACACCATAACTCAGGCCTCCCAGATGTTAATTCAGAATTCTTTCCATCACTAATTAGTTAATTAGATAGTTAACATTTCTATCATGCTTTAAAAGGTTCAAAGCACTCTACATATATTATCTCATTTGATCCTCACAACAACCCTGTGTGGTAGGTGTTATTTATTATTACCCTCCTTTTGCAGATGAGGAAACTGAGGCTGAGAGGTTGAATGACTTGTCTAGGTTCACACAGCTAGTAAGTGTCTGGGGCAGGATTTGAACTAAGACTTTACTTACTCCAGGGCCAAGGCTCTGTCCATGATGGCAGGCTGCTTCTCCATGCTGCCTTTGTCCTCTCACCTGTTTTTGGGAACCACATCAAGAAGGCACATTGTTTTATTTCTTCACAAAGAGTGAGTGGAGGTGATGGGTGGGCTTAAGTATTTGTGCAAAGACTCTTGTGGAATTGTGCCACCTTTTGATTAGGAGTGCCTCAGAATCACAGGATCTCAACGTAGAGGCATCTCTTCCAACCTGTGCCTGAAACTCTTCCACACCATCCCCAAACAACATTCACTGAGCCTCAGCCTAAACACCTCTGTTGAAGGGGAGCTCGTCTCCCAAGGCAGCCCATCACATTTTGACATAGCCCTAAATTGCTTCCACCTCTTCTTCATTCTTCCAAAGACAGGTGTACGAGTTTCTAGTCTGCAAGCAGGAAGGAGTGGTCAGGAGATCTAGGAAACCAGAAACTGCTCTTGTGATTTATCTTTTCTGTTTTCTACTTGCCAATGTAAAGAGTAAGAGTGGTGATAGTGGTGAGGGCACCACCAGTAAATACAGGATCACATATTCTCAGAGTGAGAGAAATCAAAAAGTATAATGTCATGAGAAGAGGAGAGATCTGGGTGTGGCTTCAATGCCAGCAGAGACAGCTTTGTTCCAGGACCCAAATTGTGCTTTTTTTTTTTCCCTTTTCTTCAGACCAGATGGTCATTTTTCTCCACTTTATATTAGCGGAAATGGCCTTATCCCATTAATTCAAAGTGTCTGAGCTTCTTGATCAATAATAAATGCATCTTGTCTTTTAGCCAGTCATACGGACAGAGAGCATTATTTTGAGCTTGCAGAATTTAATTTGTCCTGAGAAGAAATCATTGCAGGCATTATCATCTGAAGTGGAAGGCAAGTAGAGTACATGGCACAGTTCTCAATAACAAATTGGGTCCCCTGCAATTGCCCCTGAGTTGAATTTTTCCATAAACAAAATCCAATGTCCTCCCCAATCCCTGCCCCAAGTTATAAATTGAAAGGGATGAGTTGGTAATTTTCCTAATTCTACTCTGATTAATGGCCTAGTTAAAAGGAATGACCCCCTCAGGATCTCCACACACACTTCCCACAGGTCCCTTTGACTAACTCTTTGACACCTCTAATAGGTTCCCGTTTTCTTTCCTTTGCCCTCAGCACCCAGAACAGGATGAACAGAGAAGAAAGTCAATCTCCTGTTTGAACAACTCCTTTATCTTGGGTCTACAGCAGCATTGAACTTTACAAAATGCAAATACAAGTTAATTCCCTAAATAACAAGCCATAAGTAGACGATAGGTGCTAGGAAGTGGATGGAAGTCACCTTCCTACCAAAGAAACCTTCCCATCAATATGATACCATTCATTGATCTGATTCACTGTGGATCCAGGCTTATTCCCTGCCAGTCTTTTTCAACAACCACAAACCTTTCACTGGTCCTCCTGATGATTTTATCCTTTAGGCTTTATAAGGATAACTTTACGTAGATCCAGAGAAATGGAGGATGGCATTTTTATTGGATGTCCACTGGAAATCTCACCCACAGTGGGGAGTGACTAATCCCCGGCAGGCATGGCACAACACAATACCTAATCTAACTATTTAACAGAAGATTAAATGATAAGTAATGTGATAAAACCCAGGGTATTATAGGTACCACCTATCCATAGATAATAAAGTTGAATGGTTGAGAAATGATAACATTGTCCATTGGTTTCAGTTTGATAACTGTCCTTCAACAAAACTGAACTTGGAAAGTCACAACTGAAAAAAACTGCAGCACTTCTCATCGATACCAACACAACTGTAACACATACTACAGTGTGGTATGTAAATCCACAGCTGGTCTTTTTTTTCTTCTTTTTCTCTTAAATTTTTTTTTTATTAATAAACAGAATGGAAATTGTCTGATTCAAATATTAGTAGTACAACACTTAAATGTATTTCAATCTGGCCACAAAATATCATAAACCCTTAACCAGTGCGTATTACAACAATGGAGAACACAGAGTGTGGCATTTATATCCCATGATCTTTCTTCTACTGCAATAAAGATTTAGAAATGTGACTCCAGCTGCTGGGAAATTCCCACTTGCCCAAGGCTTCAGAAAACGGGACTGTTGGTATCAATCTCAGTTTTTATTAAGGGTGGGAGGGGAGGAAAAATTGGGGAAAGGGAAGGAAAGTCAAATAAGACAAAATTATGAGCTTTAGGACCTGCCCCCAAATGCCCCCTGAAATCGATCCATCTACTTTCTAGACGTTCATTTAATCCACAACAGGGTGTCCTCACCACCGAGGCCATGATGGAATTAGAATATGGAGTGTTGGGAAGATCTCTTTTGTTGGCTTCCACACCTGATCTTGAGAGTAGCAAAGTCCTTGGAAAAGTGCACTGCGCCTCCCCCCACCCCCGTGCCAATGGTCCATATTGGTCAGACTGAGCTGAGCTTTACAAGGCCACGTACTGAGTCTTCATGCAATGAGTCTTGGCTGGCCAAGCTTAGGACATGCAGGGTGTGACTATGTGTGATAGGACTGCCTGTTGACAACATACCAGGGGGCGAGGGGGCTTCCTCTGGTGTAAGGAACTGATGGCCATCATGTTCCTCTTTCAATGGTATCATATCTGTCAAAACAGTTTCTGATGTGAGATTGGGCATGGAGGAGGGTGGTGTTGGTTGCCCCAGGGACAAGGTAGCACAGGGAGTGCCCAGTGTGGTCTTTCCTGGCAAAGGGAGCTCCTCACTGGTTAGGCTTGGTTCGCTCTGGAGCAACGGTGTAGCTGCAGCCTGCAAAACGAATTTGGTGCTCTGAATGCACTGATCTTGGTCACACTGGAGAGCAGGAGGCAGCCGGAAAATGCAGCAAGTTGGGGAAGTCGAAAGGTGCCAAGGCATGAGAAGAGAGTGAAGTGCAAGGGGACGAAAGGCATGGAGAGAATAGGATGTGAGAAGAGAAAAATCCATTAGTAATAATTCAGTTAGACAACTGCCAAAAAGCAATGCATGCACAGATATCCAGATTTCATTCTGGTTATTTATGGCAACACAGAGAACATTTATATCTGGAATCTAAATAATTCACTTTAATGAATACATCATAGACACCACTCCAGTAAATGTTATACAGTCAAAGTATATGACAATGGTAGCCTGTGTCCACCTACACAACCATCATTTCAAAATACATTCACTTAAACAATTGTCACTGCCTGGATCAGGGAACAGAGATGTCCTTTCATATGCTACAAATGATTTCCTTTTAAAATACAGTGAGAATAGCCATACCAGATATGAAATTGTATTATAAAGCAGCAATCATCAAAACTACTTGGTACTGGCTAAGAAATAGAGGGGTGGATCAGTGGAATAGGTTAGGTACACAAGATACAGTAGTAAATGACTATAGTAATCTACTGTTTGATAAACCCAAAGACTCCAGCTTTTGGGATAAGAACTTACTATTTGACAAAAACTATTGGGAAAACTAGAAAACAGTATGGCAGAAACTAGGCACAGACCAACATCTGATACCACACGCCAAATAAAGTCAAAATGGATATACAATTTAGATATAAAGCTGATACTATAAGCAAACTGTGAAAGCAAGAAATAGTTTACCTGTCAGATTTATGGAGAACAGAAGAATTTATGATCAAAAAAGAGACAGAGAACATTATGAAATGCAAAATGGATAATTTTGATTACATTAAATTGGAAAGTTTTTGCACAAAGCCAATGCAAGCAAGATGAGGAGGGAAACAGAAAAACAAAAGGGAAAGGGAAAGAATTTTTATAACCAGTGTCTCTGATAAAGGCCTCATTTCTAAAATATATAGAGAACTGAGTCAAATCTACAAGAATACAAGTATTATGCAATTGATAAATGGTTAAAGGATATGAATAGGCAGTTTTCTGAGGAAAAAATTAAAGCTATCTACAGTCATATGAAAAAATGCTTTAAATCACTACTGATTAGAGAAAAGCAAATCAAAACATCTCTGAGGTATCACACCACATCTATCAGATTGGCTAACATGACAAAAGAGGAAAATGCTAAATGCTGGGGAAGATGAGGGAAAATTGGAATACTAATGCATTTTGGTAGAGTTGTGAAATGATCCAACTATTTTGGAGAGCAATCTGGAACTATGCTCAAAGGGCTGTAAAACTGAGCATATCTTCTGACCCAGCAATACCACTTCTAGGTCTGTATCCCAAAGAGATCATACAAATGGGAAAAGGACCCACATGTACAAAAATATTCATAGTAGTTCTTTTTGTTGTGGCCAAGAATCAGAAATTGAGGGGGGAGGCCCATCAGTTGAGGAATGGCTGAACAAGTTGTGGTATATAAATGTGATGGAATACTATTGTGCTATAAGAAATGATGAGCAGGCAGACTTCAGAAAAACTGGAAAGACATGTATGGACTGATGCTGAGTGAAGTGAGCAGAACCAGGAAAACGTTGTACATGATAACAGATAACAGCCACATTGTTCAAAGACTAACTTTGACAGGCTTATCTCTTCTCAGCAATGCAAGGATTTAAGACATCTCCAAAAGACTCATGATGGAAAATGCTGTCCACATCCAGAAAAAGAACCAAGGAGTCTGAATGCAGATCGAAGCATATTATTCAGTCTCTTTTTTTTTTTCTTCTTTTTTTAAAAATTTCTTCTTTTGTCATGGTTTCTCCCATTGGTTCTAATTCTTCTTTACAACATGACTCATGTGAAAATAGGCTCTACATATACATTCATGTTAAACCTATCTCAAATTGCACACTGTCTTGGGGTGGGGGAAGGGGAGAGATGGGGAGAAAATTTGGAACTCACAATCTTAAGGAAATGAATGTTGAAACTAAAAATAAATAAATAAACTTCAAAAAATAAAATATATAGAGAGAACACAGGAAGGAATTGCACACATAGAGTAGCCTGGATGACTTGTGATCTTCATTGTTGGAGGGATGAGTTCACCCATCAATGAGATCACAGATCCACTGCAAAAAATGTCTTTAAAATTTGGAAGCTTCTGAATCCTAGGAATAGACTGTTCTCCATAAGCCCAAGAACAGTCTGCCGCTGAACTTTCATTATTGCCATCATCAACACCTCTGGTTTACTTAAAAATACATACTTAATGTATTATACGATTGAACATATATAACCTATATCAAATTGCTTACTGTCTTAGGGAGAGGGATATGATGAAGGGAGGGAGAAAATTTGGAACTCAAAATTTTTGAAAAATGAATTTTAAAAATTGTCTTAACATGTGATTGGAAAAAATAAAGTACTATATATACATATGTTTTATAAATATTGATTGATATTTTATATCATCAACATTTTTTCTAGTATCCCTTTTCCTCTCCCTTCCCTCTGATTCACTTTTAATTGCTTATAAGAATCTAAAAGTTTTATAGGATGAACCATTCTTTCCTTTAGACAGTCAAACTGTGACTTACTCTGAAGTCATAGGATTTCAGAGCTGGAAAAGACCTTAGAAATTATTTAGTCTAACTCCCTCATTTGACAGACTGGAAATTAAGAGTAAGATTAATGGAAGTGACATAGTCACATAGCTAGTTAATGGCAGAGCCAGGACTTAAGACTGGTAACTGTTATGGTCAATGAAATCAACCCTAATCATCAAATTTAGGGGTAGGGTGTAGGGAAGTATTTGAAGTGAAAATTCCAAGTAAGACCTTGACAAATAGCTCTATCCAGGCAGAGGGAAAATTAACTAAGAGGATCTCCAACTGGATGTCCCATAGACATTTCAAGCTCAACATATTCAAGGTGGAACTTGTCTTTCCTCCTAGTCTCATCCCTCTTCCTATGTTCCTTTTCCCATAGACCACATATCCATCCTCCCAGTCACTCAGTTTTAGATTCACTCTTCCTGACTTACTGTATCATTTACTAAGTCTCATCAATTCTACCTTTTCAAAACCTCTCATGGTCACCCCCATTTCTCCACTCATACAGCCACAATTCTTGGTCCAGCTCTCATTACCTCTTGTCTAGACCTCTTGTTTTAACTGGTTTCTTTGCCTCCAGTCTTTCCTTTTCCAAACATAGGACCAGAGATATAAATCTGGAAGGGACCTCGGTAGAGGTCATCTTTTCTAACTCCCTCATTTTACATTTGTGGACACTGAGCCACAGAGGTTAAGTAAGTAATTTGACCATGAGACTCGCCTGCTCAAGAAACTTCAGGTGCTTCCTCTTGTCTCTAGGACAAACTACAAACTCCTCCGTCTGGCATTTAAATACCTCATGGTCTGGCTCCAATGGGATCCTACCAGACTGATCGTGCATCACTCCCCAGCCTGGACTCTGACGTCTCAGACAAACTGGCTGACTTGCTGTTCCCTACAAATGACATTCCATCTCCTGACACTTCTCCTTTGCACAGTCCGTGCTTCATGTATGAAATGCAATCCTTCCTCATCTCCACCTCTTGGAATCCCTGGCTTGGGGTGGGGAACACACATGTGGCCAAAAGGCTGCTGGTTCCCCACCCCTGGATCAGCTCTAGGGCCACCTCCAACGGCAGATCCTTTCCTGATCTCCCCGTGCTCTCACACCCCATCTACACCAAATTACACTGTATTTATTTTGTATATATCATGCATGGTCCTCTTTTTCCTCTTCCCAGTCTCCTATATAGAGACTCAGTCCCTCAGGGCAGGGATTGTTTCATTTTTGTCTTTCTTTTTCCAGGGCAGTGCCTGGCACATTCTTATCATAGCACAAAACATGAAAAAAATACTTTTTCAATGTATGTCAGTGAAAAATCAACTCTTAGGGAAAAGCTGAGTTTTTCTCTTGTCCACTAATAGAAACAATAAACAACTCTCATTTACAGAGGGCCTCACAGACACCATATCACTTGATCTTTACAATAATTCACACTAATGGCTAACTTTCATATCATGTTTTAAGGCTTACAAAAGGGCTCTACATACATGATTTTATTGGATCCTCACAATGACCTTGTAAGGTGGGTGACATGAGTGGTTTTATTCTCATCTTGTAGATGAGGAAACTGAGGCAAACAGAAGCTAAGGGACTTTCCCAGAGCTAGGTAAATATTAACTGAGGCAAAATTTGAACTCAGGTCTTCCTGACTCCAAACCCAGCACTCTGTTCACTGTGCTACCTAGCTGTGAGGTAGGTGCTATTATTATCCCCATTTTACAGATGAGGAAATCTGAGATCCAGAAAGGTTAAGTGACTTACTTGGCTCAATAGCTAATAAATCAGAGCTATGACACTATATCATTTGATTCCAAGTCCACTGTACTTTCTACCACAGGACTCAACCTCACTGTGAAGGTGTGTGGGTATGAGGGGAAACAGGGTGAGGTCAAAGGGTCAAGCTTTACTTGACATTAATTTTACCTGTTTGATCTAAAATCAATGTACCATAGCTATATTTCTTCTTTTTTTTTTCCTTTTTGGTGAGGCAATTGGGGGTCACACAGCTAGTAATTGTCAAGTGTTTGGTCTGAGGCTGGGATTTGAACTCAGGTCTTCCTGACTTCAGGGCTGGTGCTCTACCCACTGTGCCACCTAGCTGCCCCCATAGCCATATTTCTTGAAGCCCACTGAGCCTCATAATCAAACGCCTGGTTTTCTTTTTCCTTGCAGGGAATTTCTGCCTCCATTCTTATACTTTCTAATGGAGGAATGAACACAGCCTCTTCAGTAGCTAAGCAGTTGACATTAAATCTAGTTTCTAGTTTCATGACAATATTATTATTATTTTTGGTAGAGAACTCCCTGTATAGTTTAGGAGATTGGTTCAATCTTGACAGGATGGAAGAACAAGAGGAAGGCTCCCTGATTAAACATACCTTTTCTGGCAAATATCCCAGGGATTTGAATACAATGTCCTTTGCTAAGAAGTTTACTTGAAAATAACCATTTGAAATTACTGATGACAGCTAGTACTTCTACAATGTTTCCAACTCTTCATGACTAAATACCACCTCTCAATATTCCTGGCGTCTTGCCAATAAATACAGTCTCAAGATTCCAGTTGTGAGAACCTGTGATCTCAATTTAGTTGTTCTTCCTTGATATGAGAATCACTTAGCAATTCTCCAAAATGAAAATCACTTATCAATTCTCTAATGAAAGTATCTTGTACCTGCTGAAATGTCCCCTGATTTGAAGGGAAGATGAAACTCAAAGTTAGATTCTTTCCTTTGGTGATTGAAAGGCTCTCTATTCAAAATTTTCAGGTAAATTCTATTCTGGGGATTGGCAATCCATAGCATGTAGAGAATCATAAAATTTTGAGCTGGACCTTAGAGAACAACCACTTTATTGTATAGATGAAAACACTAAAACCTGGAAATTATTGCTTATACTACTAGATGGCAGCCAGGTGGCACAGTGAATAGAGTGCTGGAGTCGGATTTGGGAAGACCTGAATTGGAATCCTACCTTAGACACTTGGTAGCTGTGTGATCTTGGACAAATCACTTGACCTTAGATGATCCTCATCTCTGAAATGGGGATAATAATAGCATCTACCTCACAGGGTTATGAGGAACAAATAAGTTAACTTTAAACCACTATATAAATGCTAGTGATGTTGATGATGATGATGATGATGATGATAATGTCTTTTTCCCCCTTTATCTAAGAGAAACATTGTGGTGTAGTGGATAAAATGCTGAACCTAGAGGCAAGAAGATCTGGGTTCAAATTCTATCTCAGATGCTAACTACACGGCTACAGGTAAATTACTTAACTTCTCCATGTCTTGGGTACTTTATTGGTAAAATGAAGGGGGTTAAACTTGATGGCCACCATGGTTCCTCTTTCAGTTCTAAATCTATGATCTTTTTTTCCCCTTTTCCTTTCTTTCTTCACTTCCTTCAACATCATTTCAGCCTTAGATTACATACCTTCTCAGTAGCCCTCTGCCCCTCCATCAGAGTGGATGGTGGAGAGCTTCTCCCAGAACCTCTACTTAAAGAGGTGATCCAAGCCCGCCATTTCTTCATTTCCCAGTTGGCTTTACTCTTCTAGACTCTTCTATCATGCCCCTATGCTGGATACCTTCCTTCCCACCCCCCTTTTTCACCTTCCTTTAGTATGTTGTTTTTCTCCATTAGACTGTATGCTCCTTGAAGACAGGGACTATTTTTCGTATTTGTATTCTTAGCACTTATCACAGTGCTTGGCACATAGTAGGCGCTTAATGAATGTTTATTGACTGACTGACTTGTTTTCTTTTTTCTCCCCTCTTTTTTATTCCTTGTATATTCCCAACCATGGTCCCCATTAGTACTGCTTAGTTTTCCCCATGACATTCAAGATAAAAGAAGTTACTGAGCCTGACTGTGTTTGGTTGCTTTTCCTACAACTTTTTTTGATTCAGCAGTGTTGACATTGTAGTTTGATGTGTTCTGAGTGAGTCTAAGCTCAAAAACCCCCTTTCTGCTGCCTTAAAAAATGTAACAAGTTCCAGTGGGCACTTACATAGATCTTCCACCTCACCACTGCCAAAGACATGCACCATTAAAAATGGAAACAAACACTGGCTGGATTGCAGCAGTCAAAATTACAAGAAATATATTTCATCCAGTTTATTAGGGACAGGACTTAAATAAAGCCAGACATCTACCTGGGAGAAATATACTTTGTCTTTTTTAATCCATGTGAGAGCCACACAGAAGCAAGCACATCAATACTGGACAAAATGTCTCCTTTATTTTCAATGTAGACTTGAGTCCTTGACTTTAGTTACTGCTGCTTGAGCAGAGTTGGAGAACAAACAAAAAGGCTATTTTTGAGCCATATACAATTATCTATATTTCCTCCTGGTTACCGAAGAAGAAGAGATAGTGTAGAATAATGGATAAAGGGCTGGCTTGGGTGCCAGGAACACGTGCTGGGTGTGTGACCCTGGGTAACCTCTTAGTGCCCAAGATACCTAAGACCAAAAACTGAAGAGAAGGGGATGACGTGCATAACGGTCTCATGCAGGAGGTCTTTATACTGATGAAATTGCACATCAAGTTTACCTCCACATTGATGGTTATTCCTTCCCTCTCATTCCCGATTCTTCCATTTTATTTTTCTAGGGGTATCACAGATGACTATAGTTCTTGGGGACATCAACAAAAGTGACCACAAGCAGTTTGAAAATATTTTGTAATGTTTTGTATCTTTCCAATCGAACAAGTGCCAATTGTGGGTAAAGAACAATGCAAGGTCCTGGGAATGCAAAGACCAAATGAACCAGAATCGATCGCCATTTGAATGTCCACATCCAATTTTTGGACATATGTTAAATGGGTGTATGAGGAATTGATTCCTCTTGCAGGATAGCTTCCATATTGATCTCTGGCTGACTCTTATGTGGGTCATAGAATCAAAAGATAACAGAATCATAGATGTAGAGCAAAAAAAGATTTAGAACACAGGAAAAATACCCCAAACTGTAATCTAAATCATAGATTTAGAGCTACAAAAGATCTGAGAGGTTATCTAGTCCAGCCTGCTTCATTTCATAGTCAAAGAAACGAATACCCAGAGAGTCAAAGCAACTTGCCCAAGAGAGCAAAAGCTGTAAAGTGACTTATGTGATTAGATCATTGAATCAAATTCATTGATCCTTCCACTCCCACAGGGAAGAAAATAATTTTATCTGGCCTGATATTAGCAATAATATAATGCAATGAGCCCATCCTTAGATATCCACAATCTTCCTACTGTTGTCTTTTTTTGTGAAAATCATTTCTTGAGCGGAGACATTACAAAAAATGACACTAAAAGAATTATTGGTGGGATATTGAGATGGAAAATGATTACGGTTTTCTCATGTCTCCAAACTTCTGGAATTCTAAGGGAGATATTCTTTGTATTCTGAAGATGACCTTCTTCATGCACATCTGCAATCCCACCCACAGAGATGCCTCTTATACTTTCTTCTCTCTTATCTTTCGGCTTTTTCTGTTTCTCCTCTCACTCTCCCTCCTTTTTTTTTCTTCTGCTTTTCTTGCTGGGAATGTCTTCCATTTCTGCCAGCAGAGAATGACAACACTTTCCCTCTTTTCTCATTAAAACCTTCATCTTACTGCTTCTATCTTGGCATGTATGTCCAGAAGCCTTTGGGCTATGGTCACAATTTAATCAGTCTTACAAACTACAAACTCCCAAGTAAAAACAAGTACTCATATTGGTGGCAAGTCGTAGTTTACTGAATAAGGGGAGTAAAATGAGAAATAAACATTACCATTTCCTTCTCATAGTCATATTCCTGAGAACTCTTTATGAGTCAAGACCTTCAAAATGGAATAGAAAGCTGGTGTCTGGTAAGGGCATTGGCCAGATCAAGTAATGTTTCTGTTACTGCACAAAAAGTCACATCTATAGTACCAGTGCATTGGCATTCTTTCAATTAAGTCACTTTGACAACTGATTCACTGCCTAAATGAAGCTTTAGCACTCAGAGAGCTGAATTATCATATCTGTCAAATATTATCAAATGGAAAATCTGGCCTTAATAGGGACTTTTGCTTCTCATCCTGGCTATAGCTTATCAGTACCCAGATAACCTTGCAATAATGGAATGCATGAGGACACAGAAGCCTTGAAAATTTTTAGTCCTAATTTCTGGGATACCATCTTATACTCATCTTCTGTTTTCCTTTTGAGTAATTTTATAATGACTTATTTTCATTTTAGGCTTCAGATACTAGTTCCTAGATGCAAAAGCAAATGTATTATCGAATGAAGACTGAAATAATCCTGACCAAAGATACCTAGTAGTAAAACTCAGTCTGCCACATATGGTTGGTGCTAAAGATCTTTGGCTCCAAGGTTTATTTTTTTCCGGAAGGGCAAAGATCATCCTTTCCAATCAAGAGAATCCATGCTTCATTGTTACATGCAGCATTTATGGCTGGTGAAGGGGACAGCAGTAGGTTAAGCATCCACTGACCTCATGAGCACAGGATGAGCTCTCTTGTTGGTTCTACCCTTAGTACTGTCTCTGGTCTTTGATGCCACATTTATACTAGGCTAATAATTCATGTAGGGCCTGCTGGGACCACCCATTTGATCCCAGTGTTTCCTTAGGCAAAGCTTTTCAGTGATGTGTATAATGTCTGACTACTCATAACAGACTAGCTGAAATCAGTTCATATTTTGTTTTTTAGGTTGAGGAAGAGAGTTCTAGGAAGGATGAAAGAGAAAGGATTTTTTTTTTGGGGGGGGAAGGGGATTCCCTTGAGCTGGATTATCACAGATTTTTACTTCACATCTGACCTGATCCAAAGCATAAGAAACTATCCAGATAATGTCTTGTCTAAACTTTAATTAAGAGAGAGGGGAAATGACATATCCCATCTACCAGCTAATCCTACTGTAGCCTATGCAAACTCATCTCCCATTAGTAGGAAGAGAGGTCAGGGACACCAGAAAGACTCTTCCACCTCCCCTAATAATTCTCCCACCTGTTTGCCTATGCCTGAAATTACATTCACAGAAGATGAGGTCTCCCTTCGTGGTAGTGACAGGATAAGGCTTACGAGGAAAACAGGAAATGAAATACATTGACAAAGGCTCACTAAGGCAGGGTGTGTGTGGAAGAGTTTTATACCAGTGTGACTCCAGAAATAGTTATTGTGTAAATAAAAATGTAAATCACTGCGGGGCTGAGGAGGAAGGGGAAGAAGTCAGTATATAAATGGATATAGCCAATGTCATTTTTTCCATCGTTAGAGTTTAGAGAGGCTAATGTCTGTACAGCCTCTTCTCTTTCAGCTAAGGCAGGATGCAAAATAAATAAAGACCATCAGTGTTCAGGTTGAGTGAGTTAAGATAGTTTTCTCTTGCAATTGAGTCCCTAGATAGGACAACACTCCTAAAAATGACTCATTGTGGAAACTTCTGTTTCCAAAAGGTATAAGTGACAGGATCCTAAGAGCTGATTTGGACAGATTTGAGGGGGAGGGGAAGAGGATCAGAGACTGACAGTTGGAAGGGACACTAGAGAACATCAAATATATCCCCCTCAATTTACAGAGAATGGATGAGGGGTGAGAGCATGAAGGTGCTTGTAGGATCAACACAATAATAATAAATAGCATTTATGTAGTGTTTTAAGTTTTACAAAGTATTTTACATTGGCTATCTTATTTGATCATAGATCTTGAGGTGGGTAGTGCAGTAGACAAGAATAACGAGCCTGGAGTCAGGAAGACTAATCTTCCTGAGTTCAAATCTGGCCTCAGACACTTGCTAGCTACCCTAACCGAGGGAAGTCACTTAATCTATTTGCCTCAGTTTCCTAGTCTGTGAAATGAGCTGGAGAAGGAAATGGAAAACAACTCTAGTGTCTTTGCCAAGAAAACCTGCAGTGTGGTCACGAAGAGTCAGGCATGACTGAAAGTACTGAACAACAACAAAAAATAGTTTAAAAAAATCCCAACAACAATAAACCTAACCAAAACCTCACAGGGTATCTAGTTCCATCTCCTCATTTTAGAGATGAGGAAACTGATGCCCAGAGAGTGACTTGCCCAAGTTCATAGCAGTAAGCATCACAGGTCACACTGAAAGGAGTTTGAATGCACGATCCCTTTCCAGGGAAAAGTGGTGAAGGAGACAAAATGTAAGTCCTTCATAATTATGCTCAGGGCCAGCCCTGACTCTATGCTAACATATCTATTCTTTAAAAAGAACCTTATACTAGAGACTCCATCCCTCTATGGGGGAGAGAAGGAAGTAGAGATTTTTAAAATGACTAAAAGTTATGCATAACCTAAATGCTCCTAGTTAGAACTTTCAAGCCAGTGACAGAGTGAAGAATCACATTGACCACCCCACAGCAAGCCTAGCTAGTTCTCTCCAATAAAGGGAAAACAGATTTCTACCACCTGGTAGAAGAAAAAAAGCCTGCTAGCCCATGTGAAGGTTTGAGAGAGGGCAAGAGTTCTTCATATAGGTGGCTCCCACAGTCAGCACATTCCTACTGGCAGGGGTCACTTGGTAGTAGGGGAGCTAAGGGAAGTAAGAATGTGGTGGGGCTAGCCTCAGGCCTTGAATCAGCCCTTGCCATAAGTATAGCATCTAGAGGCAGTGTAGAATGGTGGAAAGAACACTGAACAGACTCACTTTCTATCAGTTAAGTTGTTTTTTACTTGTGTCCAACTGTTCATGACCCCATTTGGGGTTTTCTTGGTAAAGATACTGGAGTGGTGTGCCATTTCCTTCTCTAGCTCATTTTACAGATGAGGAAACTGAGGCAAACAGGGTTAAGTGACTTGCCCAGGACTGAGGTAGACAGCTAGCAAATGTCTGAGCCAAATTTGAACTCAGAAAGATGTGTCTTCCTGACTCCAGCTCTGGTGCTCTATCCATTGCACTACCTAGCTGCCTCATACACCTGCCACTTATTGTCTATGTGATATTGGACAAATTATTTAACTGTTTTAAAGCTTTCACTTCTTTATTAATAAAATGAAGATAATAATGCCTACAATGACCTATCTCATAGGATTGTGGTAAGGAACATGCTTTTGTAAACGCTCAAGTGCTATATAAATGTGTTATGGTTACTACTTCACAACGTAGTACTTTGCATTCAATAAATCTTTGCAGATTTATTCATGACCTTGACTCTTTCTCCTTTAGCCAAACTGGAGGAGATGAAGTAGGCAGAAAAGCCAGAGTTCTTAGATACCCCCAATCTTCTCCTAGAGTTTACATCTATGTGCATTTGTGAGAATCCTCAGGAGCCAGCCAAATCCCTAATTGGTGACCAGAGAAATTACAATGGGAGAGAGGAAGAGAAACTAGTCTAAAACCATCCAGAACCCTCTGGGTAAAAGTGAAGCATAACCTCACCAAAGGGAACTTAGCAAAGTTTAAACCAAAGGTGGGGAATCTTTGGTCTGTTGGTTAAATTTCTGCCAAGGCAAGGACCCTAATTAAATGATTCTGCTGTGACCCAGAGAATTCCTTCTTCCTGGGAGACTGCTGCAACCATTGCATTCCAGCATCACCCCCTGAAGACTTGTCAAGGGAAAGTGAAGAGCTGTTTACACAGTGTTTAAGGCCATTTAAAAATGGAAGCTTTTGCTGAACTTTTCTTTCTCTTAGCCTTCTTCATATATTATCCCTCTCAGCATTCAACTAGACTAAAAAATGAGATTTGCTTTGGATAAAATAACTCATAACAATTAGATAAATCCTGATCCCAAATGTAATCTTCAGGCATTATGCAGTGAAATAGCTTGAATCTTTCCAAAAACAAAGATAAGGCAATCAGACTGCTTTTGTTGAATGAAAGAGAGACAGGGTATGATAGCTACCAAACCCATCCGTATCACAAAGATTTTGAAATAAATCTCTAAAACTTTCTCCAGGGGCAGCTAGGTGGCCCTGGAGTCAGGAGGACCTGAGTTCGAATCCGGTCTCAGACCAGACACTTGACACTTACTAGCTGTGTGACCCTGGGCAAGTCACTTAACCCTGTTTGCTTCAGTTTTTTCATCTGTAAAATGAGCTGGAGAAGGAAATGGCAAAACCACTCCAGTATCTTTGCCAAGAACATCCCATAAAGAGTTGGACATGACTGAAACAACTGAACAGCATGGACAGCAACTTGGAAGGTGGTCTCTAGCAGAGCGGCATGGGGATCTGGGCATTTAATATTTTTATCAGATGCTTGGTTAAGGGCGCGGCAGGCAGGGTTATTGATTCTGTGGATGACACAAAGGTTGGGGGGGTGAGTGGGTACAACTTACATGCCGGGTGTCAGAGTTGGGCTCCAAAAGATGCTTGACAAGTTAGACCTTTGGGCTGACTCTAAGAAGATGAAGCTTGATTGGAATAAACGCAAAGTCTTACATTGACTTTGAAAAATTGGTAAGGTAGGATTAGATAGCAGTTCGTCTGAAAAATTTAGGGGTTTCAGGGGACTGAAGGTCAATGAATCAGCAGCATGCTGCTGATGTGACAACCAAAAAAACCATTTACTAACATAATCTTGGGCTGCATCAAGAGAACACTCTCTTCCAGGAAGGATGAGGTGACTGTAATCTTCCTTGGTCAGACCATACCTGGAGTTCTGTCTTCAGTTCAGCTCATCCCGTTTTATGAAGGACAATTATAGGCTGGAGAACATCTAGCAGAGGGCAAGAAGGATAATGAAAGACCTCAGAGTTATGCCATTTGAGGATTTTGTTGTTGTCCAGTTGTTTTTCAGTCACGACCAACTCTTTGTGACCCCATTTGGGGTTTTCTTGGAAAAATACTGATGTGACTTGCCATTTCCTTCTCCAGCTGCATTTACAGATGAGGAAACTGAGGCAAACAGCGTTAACTAACTTGCCTAGGGTAACACAACAATTAAGTATCTGAGGCCAGACTTGAACTCAGGAAGACGAGTTTTCCTGACTTCAGGCCCAATACTCTATCCACTAATCCACAAGTTGCCCTACTGAATATAGTATGCTCTAATTAATCACTAAGTATATTCCTATTTCTGGATCTATGAACAACTTATTGTATGGTCGTGGACTAACTACCTATATTTCATCTGCTTTTATATTCACATTTGTAACACCAGGGAGGGCAATGATTCCCAGAATCCCAGGATTAGATGGGACCCTGAAGTCACACCAGCCCATATCTGAGCAGGAAACCTCTCCCCTTTCTTCATGTATTTTATTAATAGTATCCTTGCTATTAAATACTTTACAGAATTGGTAGACTATGACACTGCCATTCTATGTCAGTGGGTGATTGAGCACGCTAATCATTTAATAAAAGGTAAGGAGGTAAATTTCTGCAAATATCAACTGCTATTACTAATAAAATCATGTTTACCCACAGAACAGAAGTTAATCTGAGCAACTGATGTTGAAACAGATGGAAAGAAACTCCTCATTACTCAGTTTGGTGCATGGAGCTTGATACATGGCTGGGACTCAGTGAACACTTGCTGACTTCTTTGAAGGATGAGGCCCTGGTTGGGATGCCTGTTCTATGTGCCAGGCTGAATAAATCAAAGCAAAGGAATGTGCAATTTTGCCCCCCCAAAGACTAAGTTCAGTTGGCACTCTTGAAACATTTTAGCTCATTTCTCCAGGTTTTGACAGTTCCTGGAAATTGTTAGGTACATAACTTGCACTTAGTACTAACATTACCCAAAATATAATAAGAAACAAAAACAATGGGGAGCTTGGGGGATAATACTAGAAATCGCCTTGGGCAGAAGTTTCCACAGTTTCTAGTTGAAGACTTTCTGACATCTGGATGGATTGGAACTACTTTTTAAAAAAAATTTAATAGCAATTTCCTTTTGCTTTAGGCTCTACCATCAGTTGTTTTTTTCTCCCTCAGCTGGCCCTTGGCCCTATCTCTGTCTTTCCTTCCACTTTGTAAATGACTACACCTTCTCAGTTTTCTCTAGACCATACTTCTTCTCCCTTTTCTTGATCTCCATGGGAAAGTAACCCTGAGGCTAACATTTCCTTAAAAAAAAAAAGAAGATAAATTAAGCAATTAAACAATAAACATTTATTACATATCTCCTATGTACCTGGCAGTGTGGTATAGGAGACCAGGAGCTAGGAAGACGGGGTTTTAAGTTCTACCTTTGACACATGCTGCTTGTGTGACCTTGGGCCACTCTAGTCTAAGACTGTAAGTTTTACAGAAATTGCCCATCCCCATTGGATGAGATGAGTTCCCTCACCTTGGAGTTGCCTATGTTGTTATTTGTCCTTCGTTCTCAAAGAGGACCACGACATCAAGGAGGTGATGCCATGACATGCAAGTGAATTGGATTTAAGTGAGGGAGGGCTGTGCAAAGTCACCAGCCTCACTTTCTCCTCCAGAGCCATCTGGGTCCAATGGCCAGATATAGCTCAGGATGACTGGGCATGGCCCTGGATGCAGTGGGAGGCCTTGGCCTTTTTAAGTCTGTCCATATCCCTGTGGACCAGGTACTATGCCAGCTTCAGGAAAACAACAAATGAAACAGTTTCACTTGAAATGATGGCCTAGAAAGCAGGTATTTCTCAAGAAAGGATTTTGTTTGTTTGTGGGTTTTTTTTTTTGGTACATCATAGGAAAAAATAGAACTGTTTTCATTTAGCTCAAATTAAAGTGGAAACAATGTCTGGGTTGAGTCGGCACTTGCAGAATGAAGAGTACAATATTTACTTTCTCTTATTGAAAGATGGTGGCCCTGAGCATGTGGCTATGTGTGTATTCAGAGATGCTTAGAACATCTATTATGCAGGAACCATTGGAACAGATAAGTATTTCCTTGAATACAGTAGGAGCTCAAAAAATGTTTGAACCACATTGAATATAGGCAAACTCATACCTGAGCAATTATTGTCATTAACTAGCATCCCTGATATTAAATAAATGCTTCACAGAATCCCTACACTGAAGTCCCACTTTGGTTCCTGGCTGTTCCACAAACAAGACATCCATCTCTCAGGTCTGGGCATTTTCTCTAGCTGTTCCCCGATGCCTGGAACCCTGTCCTTCTTCAACTCCATTTGCTGACTTCCTTGGCTTCTTTTGTGTCTAAACTAAAATCCTAGCTTTTACAGGAGGCCTTTTCCAACTCCTCTTACTTTCAGTGCCTTCCCTCTGTTATTATTTCGTGGTTATCCTGTAAACAGCTTGCTTTGCATATATTTGCTTGTTGCCTCCCCCATTAGATTGTAAGCTCCTTGAGACAGGAGCTGTCTTTTGCCTCTATTTGTATCCCTAATATTTAGCACAGTACCTGATATAGAGTAGGCACTTAATAAATGTTTGCCTCATCATGATATGGAGGTCTTAGGGTCATAGGATCATAGATTTAAAGTCAGAAGTAACCTTTGAGGTCATTAAGACCACACTCCTCATTATACCGATTAAGGAACTGAGGTCTAGAGAGTATAAGTGACTCTCCTGTGGCCACACAGTGTGTAAAGTGCTTTGGAGAGAAGGGACCTGGGTTCAAATCCCATCTCTGAAACTGTACCCATATGACCTCAGGCAAGACACTTAATCTCCCTAGTCCAGGGGTAGGGAAGCTGTGGCCTTCTAGGTCCTCAAGCTGACTGAATCCAAACTTCACAGTACAAATCCCCTTGATAAAAAGATTTGTTCTGTAAAACTTGGACTCAGTCAAAAGGTAGCACCCAAGGACCTAGAAGGCTACACCTGGCCTCGAGGCTGCAGGTTCCCTACACCTGCCCTAGTGCCTAGACTACAGTTATCCACATCTGTTATGTGGATATACCGTGGGGGGGGGGCAGCTAGGTAGCACAGTGGATAAAGCTCCCGCCTTGGAGTCAGGAGGACCTGAGTCCAAATCTGACCTCAGACACATGACACTTACTAGCTGTGTAACCCTGGGCAAGTCACTTAACCCTGATTGCCTCGCCAAAAAAAAAAAACATGGATATACTGTGGATATATATGGATGTATGACTACTGTAATCCACATCTGTTCAATATTCTGGATGGCTTCCAAGGTTCCTTCCGGTTCTTGGTCTATGATGCTATGAATGGAAAGAATCTTGCAAGAGAACTGAGCTCTAGTGTTGGTAATGTTGAAAAGAGTGCTAGACTTGGCATTCGGAGACCCGAGCTGGAAACCTAGGTGGTACACATCTGTGTGACCATGGGCAAATCACCTGTTCTCCCTGAGCTGCTGTTTGCTCATTTGGAAAGTGGAGATTATAAGACTCACAGGGATTCTAAAAGGACAACGCTTCACGAATCTGAATGTCCTGCATAAATGTCAATTATTAATATTATTATTAGCTGGGTGACTCTGGCAAGTGACCTCCTGGGCCTCAGTTTTCTCATTAATACTGACTGATATCACCCTGGGTAAGTCACTTAATTCCTCTGCTCTAGGCGAAACATTAAGCTGTAAAGAAGGTGCTGACCTGCACTGGTAGACAGAGGTCCCCTCACCTGGAAGTTCTCTATACCAATGAAATGATAGCTCCAGTCCCTATCTCTAACTCTGAGCACCCAGATATATTCTTGAGACTGTGACCTTACCTTGTAGTTATTAAGAGAAATCAAGTGCTCTGGGAAATTGTCATTCAGGTCTTAACTCCTTGAGTGGGAACATCGTTCTAAGAAGGGCTATACTACCCTAACAAGGACGAGAAGGGAACGTATAACTGGGAGCCATGAAGATGCCATTGATCTCAGAAAAAGGCCACACAATGACAAACTCATCCACATAAAGGTCTAAATGACTGATAACAGAATATTAGCTCAAAGGTCTGAGATACCAGAGAGAGTATGTGGGGCTAGAAACCTAAAATATGGGGTAACTGAAGTAGAGGAAAGGGGACTGAAAAGTGAGGCTACAGTTGCCAAAGATGAACTTGATCTATTTCACAACTTTGCCTTAGATGAACTTTGCCTATCTTGTTTTTAATTTATATCAATAATAACAGACATTTTTATACCATTTTAAGCACTTTATACACATTCTCTCATTTGGTCCTCACAACAACCCTGTGAGGTAGGTAATATAGACATTCTTTTTTACAGATGTGGAAACTGAGTCACAGAAGTTAAGTGACTTGCACATAGTCATTCAGTTAGAGAGTGTCCAAGTTAGGAATTGAACTCAGATCTTATAGTACCTCATCCACTTCACCAATGGCACTTAAATAAGTATGGTTCAATATACGGCAGGGGTCAATTCTTCATAGCATGGGGCCACAAATCATAGAATCAATGTCACATCTGCCTCATATAATTTGTAACGAGAATCCCACCTCCCCTACCATGGCATTTGCAACCACCAGTAACCTTACGTTAAAAACCTTGCCTTCTCTTGATAACACTCCTTTGAGGTATGACGATTCAGGCATTGTTCTTCCTTCCAGGGAGAAGCAGGTAAACCCAGTTAGTGTATTATTTGATTAGCTCATATCAAAGCAAAAAGCAAGAAACATTCATAGGAATCAGGTGAACACTGCTATATGCTGGCCCCTACCATGTTGCTCTGAGACTGTGTGGCCCCATACATGGTGATTCCATTTGTCGGTGCTGCTGGCTGTGGTGTGTCCGGCTGTATAAATCCTCTTCTATCAATTAGACTGAACGAGAGAAGAGAGAAAAGGTAGGGAGAATGAATTGAAAACACGAAAGATGTTCAGAGATGTTTCTGATTTTACTTCTCTCTAAAGACTTTCTGGATTACAGCATGGTTGTCTGCTCAGGGTGTGTGTGTGTGTGTGTGTGTGTGTGTGTGTGTGTGTGTGTGTGTGAGATCTGATTTCCAAAAGACTCGTTCCCAGAACATTGGCTACCAGATCAGGATTTATTTTGTATACATAGCTATTAAATATGAAGGAGTTTTAATCAAAGTCAGGAAGAGTAACATATGTATGGTTGAAATAATGAAACTTTCAAGTATAAAAGTTCACAGGACAACTTCATACAAATAGCGTGGAAAGGCCTGTTGGTGGAGACTTTGGTCTCTTACTATTACTACGTGTCGGGCACTGTTCTAATATTAATATAGACTCACCTTAATATAGTGCTTTAAGTTACACAAAAATCCTGTGGGGTGTATGGGGCAGTGTGGTTTGGTACAAAGGAATGGTGAGTATGGAGAAAGAGGACCTGGGTAGATCCAGACTCTACTATTTACTATCTATGTGACCTTGGGCAAGTCACTTTGCCTTTGGGCTTCAGTTTCTTCATCTGCAAAATTAAGATATTTAACTAGATGACCTTTAAAATCCCTTCTAAGGCTAAATCTGTGATCCTGTGAATATCTCCATTTTGCAGATGATGAAATGGAGGCTCAGAGAGGCTATTCAATTTGCTTGTGGTCACAGAGCTGGCAAGTACTAGAACCAGAATCTGAGCCCAAGGTTCCTACCTCAGGTAGGCTACCTTCCTTTCCAGGCTCATCCTTGACTCATCAGACTTTCTCTGCCATGTCCCTACTTGAGTACCTTCTGTCCTCTTTTTCCCCACCCCCATTACTTTCCAGCCTTTCATGTGTTGTCTTCCATCATTAGAATGTAAGCTCCTTGAGGGCAGGTACTGTCTTTCTGCTTGTATTTGTATGCCCAGTGCCTGGTGCATAGTAAATGCTTAATAAATACTTCTTGACTAGCTCAGCGTTTTTCCCAATACTTCATACCAAGTGGTATTTTTCCACTTCATTCCAACATAATCATACATTTACTCTCTAGAAAATCACTTTTGAAACAACTGAAAAAGCTGCCACATACATATTCGGATGTTAATGAAGAATGGAATTATGGGACTTTAAGATTTGTTTTCAAATGAAGAAGGTACCCTGCACCTATAATTTCAGATCTCTTAAAAAAAATACTGGGGTAGGGAAGGGCTTTTAACTGCTTATCATGCCAAGGTTTTGATCTAAAGGTGCCA
This sequence comes from Phascolarctos cinereus, assembly GCF_003287225.1. Lineage (NCBI taxonomy): Eukaryota > Metazoa > Chordata > Mammalia > Diprotodontia > Phascolarctidae > Phascolarctos > Phascolarctos cinereus. The sequence continues at coordinate 94,364,407 of NW_027555958.1, forward strand.
AGGAGAGATTCTTGAATTCTTAGGAGGGGAACCAGGACAGTAAGGGGACTGAAGGTGCTATTTGAAGAATACTTGAAGGAACTGTTGCCTGAAGAAGAAAGTTAAGAGTGGCAGGATAGCCATTTTCAGGTGTTTGAAGAATTGTCACACAAACAAATAAACAAAGACTTCTATTTGTTCTGTAGGTCTGCACAAATACCTCATTGAGAGGTTATGAGATAACTAGAGGATCAAATAAGGGCATTGTGGGTCAGTAAGGAGAAAGGTGAAGGAAAATTTTTTTAAAAAGTAGGAGGATAGACAGGTAACCCTCATTCATTGTAGCCTAAATTTAGCTCTGCACTAGACCTCGTTCTGATTTGCATTTTTAAGCTACCAAAGTATTTGATGGCGAGAGACAGAGAGAGAGAGAGAGAGACAGAGAGAGAGAGAGAGAGAGAGGGAGAGAGATTTCGTGTGTGTGTAGGGGTGATAACTCAAGAAAGGGGATTTGTAATGCTTCATTGGAGGAGTACTCTTCCCTCCTGTCCGGACTATGTGAAAAGTGTCAAAGATGGTCAGCTGATAGGGCAGTGAACAAGTGAAAGTAGCCCAGCTGTGTTAGCTTCCTCTTTAGATGGCAAAAGCCCCATGACATTCTAGGGTCTGAGTATTCTCTGGCTCCAAGATGGAGTGGTAATGGGCAATAATTATTGTTCACTGTGTACACACACACATTTCCCCCCCTCATTTTCAAAAATATTTTGTTTTAGGGGCATCATTTATATTCCAGGGGCAACCTATATTACAAACTGGCATATAAAAAAGCTACAATTAATTGCTTCGCTACGCTTAGTGCTGGCTAAATCATTAGAGGAGATCATGACTCAGCACTTGGCACAGTGCCTGGCCACAGTAAACATTTAATAAATGCCACCCTACCGACTGACTGATTATAACCTGTTTGAACATCTAAAACCTAAAGAAACTCTCTGTGTACCTGACAGCGCTACAAAGGATGGCTAGAGCGCCTTGAAAGCACAGGCTGTCTTTTATCCTTTGTACACCCACAGCTTAGCACAGTGCCTGACACAGCAGGGACTTAATAAATGATTGAAAAAGCAGTTGGAATTGTATAACCTAAACTGGAGAAAGGAAGCTTCTTGAGGGCAGGGACTGTATTTTATTCTTATCTCTATCTCTTAACATTTTTCATAGTGCCATGGAAGAGTAAGCATTTGGTAACTAACTGGCTGAATTTGTTAAATTTAAAAGCTTAACTATAGCAGATTCAGAGCTTCAAATACATGCCGGATTGGTGTAATGACATTGGAAACTCACCATTTTCCATCTCTACTCTGAGAAGAGTAAGAGTAGAATTAATTCAATGTGAAGGAAGTTTAGGTTTGATGTAAAGACTCTTCTTGGAGTCAAGGCTGTTGGATACTGGAATGGTTCACCAAGACATGTTGTTTCCCCTGACTGTTAGGGATAGAACTAGCATTCATGGCGGTGGGGTAGGGAAGAGGAGAGTGGGATAGGGAAAGCTTTAATGACATGGCCTCTAATGATACTTTCTAGTCCTATGGCTCTCTCTCATTGGTGGTTATTTTCAGTCCATCAGGAAGTAGAGAAAAACCTGATGAAAATATTCACAGTAGAAATTCTCAGCTTCTGTTTACAACAGATGAACCAGTTTAATGACTTCATGTTATTGATAGCACATTCTGATTCTGTCCACATACATCTAAAAAGGCAAGTATAACCAGTGGAAAATCTCAGCATCCAGTCATGGCTCACGCTTCCTGTGTTGGAATAAGGTAGACTTCCCCCCTGGGATTAGTTCAGAGTCTTTGGAAAGGGGTGAACTCTGGTAAGAACATAGGGAAGTTTTCAGGATTCTATGATAATATTAAAGGCAAAAATCTCTGGGCTGTTTTGCTTTTATTTAAAAACAAAGTCATCCTACTCCCTACCACCACCTAAGTCTGACCACATTCTCTGGGTATTGTTATTGACTTCTTGAGTGTCTGAAAGTCCACCCATAAATCAATTTGGCAATTTCATGGACTTTATTCCAGACAAGTTCTTGCTCCTTATGACAAAACAATAACACTTTGGAAAAGACTGATGATAAAAGCCTTTGCCTCTCTCTCTTTAAAATGGATGGAGGGATTTGGTTCTAAGAAAAATTTGAAAAGAATACTCTTTCCTCTTCTATTTTCTCCAAGACAACCTCCTTCTCATGTTTTAAACAGCTGAGAAAATAGAATAGACACACTTGAAATCAATCCTATTCTTAATAACCAAGTTTAAAACACACACACACACACACACACACACACACACACACACAGAGCCAAAACCAGCCAAAGGCTTAAACTGAACCCACTTATAGAAGAATTAATTTTTGTTATTACAAAATTAGATCTGTAAAGTAAGCAACATGATTGACTACAAGTATTGAGCTAGGAATAAGGGGAAAAAAAGATTTTTATAAAAGGAGAAATTTTATAAATACTTTCCCTAAAGACAATCCCAGTTCTCCTTTAAAAGGAAAAAAAATTTTGGAGATGTGATAGATGATACCTGTTGAGTTTTTTTTCCTATTACAAATATGAGAGAAAACCCAAGTCATAAAATAGTGAAGATTTCCCAACATATTCCTGTGCATTATTCTTGCCTAATCAGTAATTCCCAACTGATGCTCAGAACTAACCCTTCTAAGGAGTACAGACAGTTAGTTATCTAGACCTTTGGGGTCTTGTCCACTAAAACTCTAAGCTACTTTCTTTCATCCTCAATTCTTCATAGCCCTCTGATTATCTATAAGTATGTCATCTGAAAAATATTACCTGGTTATATTTAGATTGTTTAATATAACAGTCTAATACGATAGAACTGGAAGAGATTTACTTTTTTTTTTTAAATTCAGGATAATAATAACAATATAAAAACATAAAATACAAAATATAAAACCCCCTAAACAAACAAGAACTGGAAGAGCTCTCATGGCCATTTGGTCCAATTTGTATTTGACAAAGAATTTCCTTTCCCACACATCCAACAACTGGTCCTCTAGTCTTTGCTTGAGGACCTCTAGAGACAGGGAGCTCACGACCTCCAAGGAAGCCTATTCTACTCTGGAATAGCTCCAATTATTAGGAAGTTTTCCCTTTTCTTCAAACCTAAAATTTTCAACTTCTGCATATTGCTCATGGTTCTGACTGACCTTCTGGGGCCAAGCATAACAATTCTAATTCCTTTTCCATGTGACATCCCTGCGAAAACATGAAGATGGTTATCATGTTCCCCTAGGGTCATCTCTAATCTAGGCTAAATATTCCCAGTTCCTTCAACCAGTCCTGATGTGATATGAACCTGAGACCCTTCACTCTTCAACCTTTGCCCTCCTCTAGGTACCCTTTAGCTTAAAATCAGGACTCCAAGCTATACATGGATTGAAACTATTGTTAATATTCTTGTTTCAGAAGAAATTACAATAGAGTCAACTTTCAATTATGCATATCAATGAAATAGTCCAGATGATTCAAAATAGTGTATAACTCAAAAAATATCTGTCATATGAATGCATCGTTAATTCCTTCTGTTGTATAAAATACCTCTTTACCCAACAATGTTTTCTACCTTAATAATAGTTGGTTGACACTCCATGAACTCACACCAATTGATCATGGAGCTTGTTGACTGAGAAGCGTAACAGACATAGGGCTGGCCTAACTCAGAGGAAAGCAGATATTTTCCCAATGTCTTTTGATGTAACTTGCATTTTTATCATATTCAGAGGGGAAAATGGAAGATGTGCCTGTGTGCTGATACTTTTAGAAACCTTATCTAAAGACCCAAGTTTATGGGATTTGTCAGTCTAGTGTCCCATCCTACCCCACCACATACATAGGCCATCAATAGATGAATGTTGATGTTGGAGGTTATGGTGAACCTAATGGAAGTAGTCCATGAAAACCAGTGCTAGGATTAAAAATCAGCTGGGGAACACAGTGGTTCCCTAGTGTCTTAAACCTGTACCATTGACTTCATTCCCTAATATTCTAGGTCATACAGATCTCTCTTTTCTCTGATATCTATCAGCATTTGCATTCTGTACCATATTGTACTGGATTGTTTGCTGTCTCTTGTGGTTTTCCAATAATTTAATGTAGATTAATCTTATCTCTTCAACCAGATGCTAAGTTTCTTCTGCCCTGGGGCAACTTCTTAACATAAGCACAGTGCTAGGCACATGGGAGGAAATCAATACTTGTTGACTTCATGATTAATTACATCGTGGGGCCTTACTAGGGCTAAGGGGCTTAGTTTTTATGTTTGAACTGATTCTTCAAAACAAACAAGCAAACAAAAAAAAGCCCCATTCCATTTTCTAAAGCCATTTCATAAGAATTTTATCTACATCAGAAAAAAACAAAGTAGGAATCTCACAATCATCTAGTGAATTTAACTGGAACAGACAGATGACCTGGGTAATTTATGTCTTTAAAAAAAAATCTGCCTTTGGTTGTCTACTTAGATCAAAGTCTCCAGATGATCAAATCACTATTTCACTTTGCCCTGTACAGCTACAGCTCAAGGATTTAATTTATTTACACATAAAGCCTGAAATCTATAATGAAATCATCCCTTTCAGAGGACATGACTTTTTGCAAAGCTTACCTTGGAGAGATAGGCCCACAGAGGGCAGCACAACAATTTGTAATGATGTTTCCATAGCTGTAGGGATTATAATTTTCTTTACCTCTTTTATTTGACCAAGATCCTTTAATCTGAAAGACATGGAGAATTTATCACATGCTATTCCTTTTATTGAAGTCACAATTTAAGCAAATTGGCTTTCAGGGCATTGCTTATAGATATTGCTAAACATTTCATAGATATTGCTATCTCCATAAGAGAAACCAAGAAGTATACTTTCTCCAAACCTTGGAATCCTCGATTTTCAATTTTGAACAAGTGAGTTAGGTAAGGTAGAAAGGGACTTTATAAAGAGCTTTCACCTTATATTCCTTCCATATAACATTTAAAGGTAAAAAGAATATTTTTTTCCAGCTTGCATTTACTGCTCTGAAGCAATCAATAAATAGATAGATGGCAGATAGAGTTGATATAGCTCCCCAAAGTGATTGACTTTGTTTGACTTCCTGTTTACAGGAAGTAATTTATATACTGGAAGAATTCTGGCTCATATTATTGTCCCAGTAGTCTGTTTTGTAACATCTGTCTAAGAATTACAAAGAATGTCTCTTGTGGGTTCCAGTGATGAAGTTCACGGAAAATACACAGGATGATAATTCCAGAATTAATGTATCATGTTTTAATTTTTGAAAGCTTATTTTATATCTCTATCAATTTTCACATCTTCTTTTAGGCTAACCTGGTAGATTCTGTTTAACTATTTTTGTCATATGTTTATAAATACTTCCATAATATATTTTTTTAAAAAGTTAGTGTTCACCCTGGCTTGAGAAATATCTTCCAAAATTACTTTTCAATGCCCTTATTGTAACATCTTTCAGGATTCTGAGAAAGATGAACTTGGATAAGAGGTTTAATTACAAATAGAAACAAGACAACCCATCTCAGCATTTAAACAGAGGTATAGAACAGAGATGGAATTCACATCTGTATTGTGATGTTACATAGCAGTAATCTCTCCATTTAAATAGATGCAAAGTTGGTTTTGTTTGTTTGTTTGTTTTTATATTAGACATCTGATTTCACTGACATAGGATACTCTGAATAAGGAAACTCCATCCACCAATGTATATTGGCTCACATTCCCCAACCTCTAGTCATAAAGAGTTGCCTAAAACACTAACAACTTTCCAAGGGTTACAGAGCCAATATGTGTCAGAAGCAGGATTTGAACACTACCAGGATGACCTTTTTTTCCATTTGTCTATGCTTCCTCTGAGATGTATCTCTCAGACAATGATTTTTAAATTATAAAGCCAACTTCCTCCCCCTCCCTTTGGTGCTCTGTATTAGGATCTTCTGGCCAGACCTTGGGGTGAACTTACTTATACATGAGTACAAGATAATGGTTAGGGATTCAAATGTGATATAACAGGGAACAATGTAAAATGATCTTTTAATAGTTCCTGTTTGTTTCAAAAGGAGCAAAGTTTAAGTAGCCTGTACTGTGTGACCCTGGGCAAGTCACTTAACCCTGTTTACATCAGTTTCCTCTTCTGTCAAATGAGCTGGAGAAGGAAATAGCAAATCACTCCAGTATCTTTGCCAAGAAAACCCCAAATGGGGTCATGAAGAGTTGGACACGAGTGAAACCACTCAATAACAACAACCCCATAGAGGCAAAATCAAAATCACCCGTACTTCCCTATCTCATTTGCTAATCAACATAAGTAAACATGCACATTTCCCATAAAGTCACTTACATCTTCATTTGTAGTTTGATTGGAGCTGATCAAATATGTGTGGAAACCTGATAGACCAACAATAGACCAAACAGAAAAGAAACACACCACGGCTTCCAGCACAGTGATTTAAAGTCAAGGAAGTAAATTGGGAGGAAGATGCAAAATTCAGACAGCTTAAGATGTTATGTAAAAAATGAGGATTTAAAAGTTTAACACCAACACAGACATGCATTTTTTTTCCCACTGCAAAACTTTGAGCCCACAATCATATTTATTATTCAATCAAGGGCATCTTACTCAGTATTGCCATACCTGGAATAGTACATCAGCCTCCTCCTGTACTCCAGGGTCTCTCTACTTTAATACATTTTTCATATATATCACTACCAGACTAAAATAATTTTGATCATGTCACTCTTGCCCTAAACCTTTTATTAGCTTCCTACTATGTCAAGTGTAAACTCCTCTGCTAGGTTTCCAAGGCTCTTAATTTGATCCTCTTATAATTATCTAACAATATTGGTTGTCTGACACTCACCCTTTGCTCTTCTCTGGGCAGCCTTTTCACTGCCCTGTAAGTATGCTATGTTCACTTCTGCCTCTGTGACTTTATTCATGCTGGTTGTCTCTTTCCTCAATTTGTTTCAAATCCTGGCTATCTTTCAAGATCCAGATCAAGCAAATCTTCTTCATAAAGCCTTCCCTGATAATTTTGGATCTTATCTATTTCCCTCTCTAACCTACTACAATCATCTAGTCCTGGGCACTTGCAGTAATGACAGTTTATATTATATCAGCTGGCACATAATCATATCGGGTCTTGTCTCATTCACTGTGGCATCACTTTTGTTAGTTTTTTTTTCCCTTTCTAACTAAACTCCTTGAAGGTTGGAATTTGGCACCTGGCCTAGGATGCAGGTTTTCAATCCTTCTCCCCACCATTTTACTTATTTATTTTATATGTGTGTCCTACTTCCTCAAACCCTATTTGAATGATCAAAAACCACCAATAAAACCCTCATAAAAATATATATATACATATATATATATACACACACATATATATACACCATCAAAAAAGATCCCCATATTGACCATAGCAAAAAAAATTTTTTTAAGTATCTCATTTTGTATTTTAAGTCCATCATTTCACTAGCAGGAAGTGGATACCATGTGCTTTGCCCTCAGTCATTTGATCTCTGTCTCAGTTTCCCTATCTGTAATATAAGCATAATAATAGCACCTACCTCCCAAGGTTGTTGTAAAGATAAAATGAGATAATATTTTTAAAGCTCTTTGCAAAAGTTAAAGTGCTATATACAAACTAGCTATCATCATCATCATCATCGTTTATCATTGCATGATTTCAATTTTGCCACTGCTATTAACAGTATGACCATGAGCAAGTCCATTATTAATAACTCACATTTTTATAGTGCTTAAAGATTTTTAAATCACTTTCTTCACAATAACCCAGTAAGACTACTTCAGTAGTAACCTAGTAAGCTACTTGATGTATTAGACCCTCATTTTACAGATGAGGAAACTGAGCCTCAGAGAAGTGAAATGTCTTGCCTAGAGTCATGAGGTAGTGGGCAGAACTGGGATCCAGACCCAAGTCTTTCCAAATTCCAAAACCAATGCTCTTTTTACTACATCTCCCTGCCCCTACCTCTTTGCATCTGAGTTTCCTAATCTGTAAAATGAGGATAATCCTAATTGTACAAGACACCTCACAGGACTGTTGTGGGCACAAACTCTGTAAATCTTAAAGCACCAATTGGGCAGTACCCTAGCACAGTGCTCTGCACCTAGTAGGTGCTCATTACTTATCGATTTTCTGAAAAATAACTGAACAATAATTGGACGACGATAACTCCTTTCTCTTTTGAGGGCTTGCTGCCTGCCCTTCGGCCACAAGAACTTCTGATCCACTTCAGTCATCTAGACCAACAACACTTACATCAACAACAGGGAGCACAGAGTCCTATGTACCCAACAGTTTATATTTTCAGTTCCAGAACTAACTTTGGCAAGACTCTCAATCATAAATTCTAAATTCTGCTCCTGAAATCTCATTTGCTCAGAGGCTAGTATCCACAGATTCCTCCAAAGATTAGATGCTATGGCTATCTACAGGAGAATCCTTATGCTAATTATAGTTGAATGCAAGCCTGGACCATGGCATGTGAAGCCAACCAACTTTATTCCTTGTCTCTTCCCTCCCTCTGCTGAATCTTGTCCTTATTTAGTGATCCCTTCCCTCTCATGAGGCACCCAGGACTCTCTACTCTTCAGGTCTTTTCTGTTAGGAGCACGAGTATCTAGCTATGTCCTTGCCACTTTATTTTTTATTGGGTTCCTCTTTCTCTTTCCCCTCCCACAGTCCATTGCATCATCATCATCATCATCATTATAATTTTAATCCACTGCATTATAAAAGAGGATGCTTGGAAGGAGAACCCTAAGGAAACATCTATAACGGTGGCATTTCAGACAGCATAGTGCCAGGGTAGGGTATGTATTTTTGATCTGCATTGGGACAGGTTCCAGAACTCTCTCATATAATAATTTTCTCTAAGATTACTTTCCATTTAAATTATACCTCTGTATGTACAATTTTTTTTTTTACATCTTGTCCTCCGCATTAGGATGTGAGCTCTTTGAGGATAGGTACCATATTTTGGCCTCTCTTTGTATCCCTTTCACGTAGCACAACACCTGACACATAGTAAACACTTAATAAATGCTTGTTGATTGAATACATGTGGGATAATTTAGTGATAGGGCTAGCTCTGGGCTTCCGACAAGCAAGAGAGAAGCCCCTGGGACTCCTCATTGCCTGTCACTTCAGAGGAAGTCTAGCAGTCTACAGGATGTGTCTGTAACATGTAACCCAAAGGAGAAGAAGTCTGGCGTTCTCTACAATACAAGTTAAATCAATAAAGAAATAGGACTGTAGTGATTTGAAAAGACAGGAGAGCTCTTCAATCCCATAAGTGTTTAAAAATTCTGTTTCTCAGAGAAAATAATATACACCATGGATCTGGAAGTTTAAAACTACAATATGCATCCTCATCAATAAATTACAGGCCAGAGAAAATAAATATTCATGACTTCCTAATGTGTCTAAGGAGAAAAGCTATATATCAACTTATAAAACATTACCATTGATTTTTTCCCAGGGTTTGAGATTATTCATATTTAGTTCAGAAAAAGGAATAACTTACTCCTTGAAATTTCATGCCTTGCTATGCCACTAATAGCTGAGCATTACCAACATGGATGGGGGGAGGGGTGGTATACAAAGCAAGGAGCAGAAATGAATGACTGCCTGCTCTACCAGCTCTCATTCTATATCAGGACACACAGGTGGGAGGCATTATCTGCTCTAATCTGGAACCTCACTTGTCTGGATGTCAGTCAGTTTATCAGTCAATTTTGTTGTCGAGTTGTTTCAGCCCTGTCTGACTCTTCATGACCCCATCTGGGAGTTTTCTGGGGCAAAGAAATTGGAGTGGTTTGCCATTTCCTTCTCCAGCTTATTTTTACAGATAAGGAAACTGAGGCAAACATATTTAAGTGACTTGCCCAGGGTCACATAGCTATAAGCATCTGAGGCTGGATTTTAAATTAAGTCCTCTGGACTCAGGGCTGTACCATCTAGTTGTCCAATCAGTCAATAAGGACTTATTAAGCCCCTACTATGTGCCAGTAGTATTATGCTAAATGCTAGGATACAGAGAAAGACAAAAGACAGTACCTGCTCTTAAGGAGCTCACATTCTAATGGTGGAAATGATGTACAATCAAAATATATACCAGGTAAACTGAAGATAATCAATAGAGGAAAGGTCCTAAGATTGAGAAGGACTGGGAAAGGCTTCTATGAAAAGGCAGGATTTTGTCTGGGACTTGAAGGAAGCCAGGGAACACAAGAGGCAGAGATGAAGAAAGACAGTTTCAGGCAAGGGACAGGGCCAGTATGGAGTCAGGAGATGAAATGTTTTCTATGAGAAACCACAAAGAAGTCAATGTCACTGGATCTTAAGAATATATAGAAGGGTTTTAAGGTGGAAAAAGACTGAAAAGGTAAAAGGGGAGCCAGGTTCTAAAGGGTTTCTAGAAAATTTAGATATCTAGAAGAGGACAGAACCCAGAGGTTTTTTTTTTTAAAAAAAAAGCATCTCTGACCATGATAAAAGAACTTTTGGCTGGCAAGCAGTGATTAAAAAATGAGATGCAAAACTGAAATTACACCTGAAACTTAACCCACTCCATGCAAGCTGAGAAATGGAGAATAAACAGGAAGAAGAAAGAAAGAAAAAAAAAACAAATGGTAGAAAACCAGTGTAGTAAATAGAAGAAATAGTGGCAGAGATCAGATGTAGCAGCAGCAAAGATTAGAGCCAGGGAAAGAGGTGGCGGCGGGAGACTGATGTCTTTGAGACAACTTATTTATATCTCCATAATATCTCTTAAGTCTATCTCCTCTTTACACACATAGCTACCACCATAGCTATATATTGGTTTATCATCGCCAATTTCCCAACTGGTTTCTCTGCCATGTCTCTCCCTCATTCCAATTCATCTTCCACTTCCAGCCGAAGTGCTGGTCTGACTATTCCACCCCCTACTCAGTAACATCTTCTTACTCCAGCATCAAATATAAAGTATGCTTTTGGCATTTAAATCTCTTCACAATCTGGTGTCCCATTTTATCGTTTTCAGCTTTATTACGCACTATTACCCTTGACATGCTCTAAAAACCAGCTGTTCCCCACCCACGATGCTATCCATCTCCCATCTCTGTTTCTTCCCACTGCCTGGAATGGTTTCCTCTCCTTACTTCCAACTCTTAAGACTTCCTGGTTTGCTTTAAGACTTGGGCCACCCCCTTCTGTGTAAATAGGCTTCTGTGTAAATAAACTTCAAGCTTTTTAATCCAATCAATTAAGTGCGTGCTAGGTACTGTCCTAGGTGCTGGAGATAAAAAGAAAACAGATCCTGCCCTTAGGGAGCATACACTCCATTAGGGAGCACATTATTTTCACTTTGTTTTTGGTGACTTTTCCCTTTTGTTCTGTTTCTTCTTTCATAACATGACTAATGTGGAAATTTACATGATTGCACATGTATAACCTATATCAGATTGTTTGCCATCTTAGTGAGGGGGGATGGGAGGGAGAAAAGAAACCTGAAACTTAAAATCTTATAAAAATGAATGTTGAAAACTATCTTTACATGTAATTGTGAAATAAATACAAAGTAATTGTGGGACAGGAGGCACTAACAGCTGGGGGATAAGGAGGGACCTCATGGAGAAGGTGGCACCTGAGTTGAGCTTTGAATGAAATTAGAGGTGCAAAGAGGGGGAGGTGAGGAGAAAGACTATTTCCCATCTCTAGATATGGGGACAACCTGGGCAAAGGCAGAGATGAGAGATGGAACATCCTGTGTAAATAACAGCAAGAAGGCCAGTGGAGTTTGAGAAAGGGAGTAATAAATAACAAATCTGGAAAAGTAGATTAGAGCCAGGCTGAGAGTGGCTTTAAATGGCTAACAGGAGTTGGTGTTTTATTCTTGAGAAATGAGGAGTCACTGGAATTTATTGAACAGGGAAGGAAAATTGCTTTGGCAGTTGCAAGGAGAATGTATTAGAGTGCGGAGGGATAGGATTAAGGTTCTTCCATTTCTTAATCTTGAAGGATGTTTTCCAATTTAACCAAAAAAATTTTTTTTTGCCATATTCTCCTCTGCCCATCTTTGCACTAACACTACCAGGCAGCAATATTTGTGCTGACTCAGTTGGGAGGACCTTCTTAAGTTCTTCATACTATTTCTCTATCTCTTCATCTTCTATAATAAACCTGGTTGCAATGAGCTACAATTGTCTTCATGACAACTATGAGGCCTGACAGAAATAGCCATGGACTCAGGGTAGAGAATGAGACATGTATTTTTGGGACATGATCAAGATGGGATTTTGTTTCGATTGCACACATTTATTACGAGGATTTTTTTTTGTTTTATTTTTCAAGGAAATAGGGGAAGTGTTAGGATGAAAAAAATAAATTTTTAATTAAAAATTAATTCAAATTTTCAAAATTGTCCTCACGGTAGTCCTTTTGTTTATGTTCGTAATGATCACTGATGGTTGGGGCAAATAGGTGACACAGTGGATAGAGCACTGGGCCTGGAGTCAAGAAGACAAGTTCAAATGCAGCCTTGGACATTTACTAATTATAAGACCTCGGGCAAGTCACCTCTGCCTCAGTTTCCTCAACTGTAAAATAGTGATATATCTCCCAGTGTTGTTGTGAAGAACAAATAAGATAATGTTTGTAAAGCACTTAGCATAAATACCAGCTATCATCATCATTATGACTGCAAGGCAAGATGACTGGGTATACCATAAACCAATTTCTTCTTACTTCAAAAAAAAAAGCTTTTATTGGTTCTTATATGTGAAAACAATGTTAAATTCTCAAGGGAAAATAGCAATAATAGAAATCATAGCCTTTAGAATGGGCACTCCCTATTTTTTTGGGAGGGGCTCTTGTTGCTCACTAAATCTTCCTTCAACAACCATCTTCCTAAAGGAGCACTGTTATAACTGCAGGCTGAGCTCTAGCAGCTCCCAAGAAATCAACAGCATGAAAACAGTTAAGTAAATGTGACACTTTCTATACTAATCTCTTAAGTGCTTCAGAGGAATTCTATAAATAGCAAAATGATTCCACTATTAGCTAATAGCTATGTCAAAATGACATGGATTCAAGGTAACATTCAAGGCATACCATATTTTTGCTCTCCCTTTAACTAACCCCTCTCTTCCTTTCCCCTTTTATTGTCCCCCTTCCCTTCCCTCCTTCTACCCCCTCCCACCCAAGGACAGAAGAGAGCTGTGGAATGTGCAGAAAAGGCTGAAAAACCCAGGAAATGATGAATTCCCGGAAGTAAAAGAACAATGTGCCTCAGGCTTTAGTGCCTGAGTGGGGACAAAAATGGGAAAGGAGTTGTGGGAGGCAGAAATGAATTTAAAATTAATGTCCAGAGAGCTATGCAGACCTGGGGGCCTGAGTGGCCTTCTTTATCCAAGTATATATTTGATTGTTTTTTATGCGTTACTGTGATGTTTAATGTAAAGTAATTACAAGGTCCACACTAAAGCTAACATCATAAAATTTGTAATCAAAAAGTTAAGTAGGCTATTAGGGTATGCAGTATGTCTTTATTCTACATTTCATTTTCTTAGTCATAGGAAATTTTTAAAAAGTTAAAGGAATGGATTTTGCTTTGCTCTCTTCAATATAAAGAAGACGACAACCTGGAAAGACTTACATGAACTGATGCTGAGTGAAGTGAGCAGAACCAGGGGAACTTCGTACACAGTAATAACAACATTGTATGATGATTAACTATGACAGACTTAGCTCTTCTCAGAAACACGATGATCTGGGGCAGCTAGGTGGCGCAGTGGATAGAGCACTGGTGCTGGAGTCAGGAGGACCTGAGTTCAAATGCGGCCTCAGACACATAACACAACACTTACTAGCTGTATGACCCTGGGCAAATCACTTAACCCTATTGCCTAGCCAAACAACAACAACAACAACAACAACAACAACAACGATCCAAGTCAAGTCCAAAAGACTCAGGTCGGAAAATACTATCCACATCCAAAGAATTATGGAGTTTGAATGCAGATTGAAGCATATTATTTTCACTTTTGGGTGTGTGTGGCTTTTCCCTTTTGTTCTGTTTCTTTCTTCACAACATGATAAATGAGGAAATGTTTACATGATTGCACATGTATAACCTGGGGAGGGGAGATGAGAGTGAGGAAGGGAGAAAAAAAATTGAAACTCAAAATCTAACAGAATGAATGCTGAAAACTATCTTTACATGTAATTGGAAAAAATAAAATACTACTTACCACCCCCCAAGAGGTAATGTGATATTACTACATGGAATCAAAATAGCTTACATACAAATGAATAAAGGATCAATGATATATATCTACACACACATGTGTATTTATAGCTCTCTATCTATCTATCTGAATGAAGACAGCAAACTGCATGGTAAAAAAACAAACTCCCTTATGCTTTGGTTTCCTTATCTATAAAATGATGGGTTTGGACTAGGTGGTTCTTAAGGTCCCTCTCAGCCCTTGATCAATGATCTATGATCCCATGAAGAAGGGGAAAAACAAAAAGTATAATCAACCCCTGAGCAAGGACCCAGTTATGGAGCAGCATCTACCCACAAGTGCCCTATTCTTAGGATTGACAGGGTAGCAGAGCAGACTGTCTATCTGTTCAGAGCCAGGGTTAGGAGATGCTCTGAGGTTAATGCCTGCTACAACAATAAACAGCATCCCTGGAGTGCCCCTTACCACCAACGTGCTGAGCAATGGTGACCCTCCTCCTCTTCATACAAACCCCTGTTTCTGGTGGTGGGGCTAAAGCCTATAGGACACTTAATGAGTACCCAGGAAACTAAAGGCAATTGAGTGGTCTATTAAAACTGTCACTGAATGAATGGCTTCCTTGAGTGGATTTATGAGTCTCACCACCCAGCTTGAAGAAAATGTATGATGTGGAGATGAGATAGATTGGTTATGTGAGATTGAGATGAGAGATGAGTAGCTGGAGTTATCAACTGGAGAAATAGAGGACAACTTCTTGCATGCTGGAGAAATAGAGGAAAATTTCTTGCATGCTAGTTGGCCTTCCTGTGGAGAAGCTTTGGGAGGACATGGATAAGATGCATATAGGATAGGCAGGCATGGAGAGGTCAAAATCTTAGGAGAGAACTCCTAAATTGATGACATCACACAATCCATCTGAGTATTCAAGAGATCACCCAGCTGCAGTTTGGACCACCAGGTCATGGTATTTCTGTCTAAAGTGGACAGAGAGCCAAATCTGGGTTCAAGCCCTACCTTTGAGACATGGTGGTTGTGTGACTCTGGACAAGTTGTTTAACCTCTTAGTCCTACAGGTAACTCTCTATGACTATAAATTGTAGAACTGTTGCTAATCAATCAATTAAGCACCTACTATGTGCCAGGCACTGTGCTAAGTGTACGTGTGTGGGGTCTTCACTTTGAGCTCCTTGGATTCCATAACAGGCAAAGAGAAGCTGCCAGAGGATCCACTATAGTTCTGTCTTCTTTCTGGGGGCTGTAGAAATGGGGCATCTTTAAGTACATCAATACTATGGTGTGTGGATTTTATGAGTGATGGCATGAATTCTAAAATTATATAGAATTATAAGAGGTCCTTATGCACCTTTTTGTCCTTTGACTTGTTTGTTTCTGACCTCTAAAACTTTTTTTTTAATGTACTTTCAGTCATTATTTTTTAAAAGCCAAAGCAAGACAAAGGCAACATCAATGTACAGGAAAGACATTGATGGGAGAGCAGATGTGGGCAGTTTTCCCCTACTGTTCTTTAAACACAGTGACTAGATCAACACATTATGCAATTTAATATTCAGATTCAAGGAACTGTCACTGTGTTTTCCTCATCAACAAGATGCCACTGTAATCCCTAGGCATGAATATGAAAACATGACTTGTACGTGTCGCCTGAGTGCCTATCACCGTGCCCAGGGGCATGAACTACTCCACTGTGTTTATGACAGACTCTTTGAAGACTGGAAGTCCAACTAGAATCATTTAGGCATCATTTTCAAAGACTGCTCTCCTCATACCTTAATGGAAGGCTTTCAAAGGTTTGTAGTTGTTGTTTTCTCCAAAAGAAGCCAAGGTTGTGATCCTGTGAAACCTCATCTAATAACAAGAGACACTGGTGGACAGACTTGTCAGACACCCATTAGCTGGGGTAGGGAAGCATCCTAAGTCTTGGAAAAACCACTGAGTAAGCAAGCCTGAGCAACATAGTTGTGAAATTCAGAAGGTCCCTTAATCCTGCTGTAGCTCCATAGTTCCAGTTGCAAATAAATAGCATAGTAGATGCTCTTCCTATTTTCACAGAGGTGCGGACTTTTAGAGCTCATCGAGTCCCACATTCTCCATTTTAAAGAGAATGAAACGATGTCTAGAAATTAAAGTGACTTGCCCAAGGTCACATAGCCAGTTAGTGGAAGAGGCATAACCAGAATGTGGGTTTCCTGCTGTCCAGATCCAAGCCCTTTCCATATCATGCTGCCTCCCACATTCCTTTTTTTTTTTAAGGCCATCAGGGTTAAGTGACTTGCCCATGGTCACACAGCTAGTAAGTGTTTGAGGCTGGATTTGAACTCAGGTCCTCCTGACTCCAGGGCAGTGCTCTATCCACTGGGCCACTCAGTTGCTTCTCACATTCAATTTTTGCCCAACAACTCCCCATGACCTATTTCTGACCCCATTAACTCCCATTTTCTACCATGCCTCCCCTCACCTCCAGCCACTATCTGTACCAAGTTTGTCCCTTGGGCCTGGCTACTTAGCACCCTGGTTTTGTTCTTAGGAAAAGAACACGATAAAATGAAAGCAATCTGAAATCACGATGGCACCTTCTGAGATGACAATCATCCATTTAAACCCTACATATCTTGAATGTACATACATATGCTGTCTCCTTCCATTAGAATGTAAGCTCCTTGAGGATAGGAACCATGTTTTTCCTTTTCTCTGTATCCCGTATCCCAGAGCTTAGCACAGTACCTGATACATAGTAAGTAAGCACTTAATGAATAACTATTGACTGACTATTTAAACTATTTTTTTGGACTTTCTCTATTGGTGCTACTCTTTTTTTAGGGATTCAAACCAACTCATTCAAAGTACTTGATTATGTGCTCTCCTGTGCCTTTCAAACTAGCTGGCCACAGAATGAATGCAAATTGGGGATAAAAGGCCTTTCTGTTAGAAGCTACCACAAATGTGGAATCAATTAGTATTTGATTTACCAACCATCGAAAACCCTTTTCATTTAGGGAGAGCTGAACAATAATTCGTGATTAGAAATGACTGTAATCCTTTTAATTGGACGATAATGCTGTGTTACACTGAAATTAATGTTTCTCAGAAGGAGTTCCCTTAACCCAAGGTCTTGCTCTGTTGGGAAAAAAAGACCAACCGAATTTAAAGTCTTGATGATGCTATGTTGTTGATATACCCAGGTCTCTAGAGCCCTATTTCTGACCACTTTCCCTTTTAACTGTTTCAATCTTTTAATGCTTCATTAATATGCAAAGATGGTTGTCACTACCTTGGTTCTACATGGGACAAGCATTCCCTGTGAACACCATATTATTGGAAACATGACATTTTTTTCCACATGTACTTTGTACATTCAAGAAAATGCAAAGAAGTTAGTAAAGCTAAGCCAGGACAGAGGTTAAGATGGTTTGTATGTGTGTGATCTTTAATACTTTCTCCAAAAACATGCCTAAAACTGAACTAATTATATTATATTCCTTTCAAAACCAGCTTTTTCTTACACACATATTTTTTTTCCATTAGTTTTGAAACTTCTCAGTCATCTTTGACTTTTGGCACTCTATCATCCCAAATCTACACATCCAATAGATTGTCAATTCCTGTTTATTTCTTCCTATATACTATAGTATCTTTCACATCCATTTTTTCCTTGGCACTTGAACTATCAACACTGTAGCTTTGACCCTTATCATGTCATGCCTGAACTGTTAAAATAACCTCCAAACTAATCTCTTTACTTTGAGCTCTCTTTCCTTCCAATCCATCTAGAATACCATGACTAGACTAATTTTCTTAATGTCCAGCTCTAGATCATTTCTAAAGCTCATTAGAATAGAAACTTCAAACTGACTGGTGATACTTCCCCTCATCCAACTTCAGGTCCCCACCTTTAAGAAATTTACACTCTATCAGGGTAGGCAGAGGAGAACAACATGCACACATATAGCGTAAAATATGGCCAACATAAGTGCAGAATATGTCAAAGATGTGCAATATATGCAAATATGCAACATATGTAATACCTGAGGTCATTTTGCTTCTCCAAACACAACCATCCTCAATACCTAGCACAGTGCCTGGTCCATAATAGAGCCTTAATAAATCTTTGATTGATTGATGAATAAATACTTATTGATTCCTGATTCTGGGGCTGGCTCCCTATCCATTGACATATTGCTTCTCACTTGCAAAATAATCAATTGGCTCCCTCTGGCAGGTAATGATTTCCCCCCTCAGATATCACACAGCCACTTTGCTTTACAACTTCTTAATGCATTTATTGAATAGTATTGCGCACTGTGATTTAACCCTCTCCTAGACTTGTAAGGAAGGGCAGGGACTCTGCCACATGTAAACTTTTTATCTGTCCCAGTGGCTAGCACAGTGCTCTGCACATAGTAGGCATTCAATATGTATTTGTTGAATGAATGAAGGTACTGAACTGAAAATAAACTATAAGATCCTTGGGGGGTAGGAAGCTGAGTAATCTTATTATTGCTCACAGTGCCTACCATAGTACCCTATACAACAGAGGACCTCAAAAAAATATTGTTAAATGAAGGGCAAATGGACATTTCATTTCAGGCGGACATTTCTTGACCCATGTGTACCAGAATAACAGGGGAAGTCCTGTTTCCAATGGGTTGTCCTATTCTTCTCCCTAGGACAAGCTGGATAGTCCCCAAAGCTCCAGATATTCAGACCACTGACCACTCAACAGGCTCCCTGTTCTCACTCACCTATAGTTCAGCGAAGACTGGATGAGCTTTGAGGTATGAATTAAGGCAGTGAGGAAGTAAAGGGATTGGTGGAAGGTAGAAGAGAGAAAAAAGAAGCTGGTGGGGGAAAAAAAAACAGGAAAAGTACAGATGGAAGTTAGGACAGTGAAGGAGTGGAGAAATGCATTCCCAGATAGAAAGAGCAGCTCTCTAGTTGAAAGTATTTGCAGGTGGTTGCAGCAGCTTGATTCTCTATCTGATAGTGTGAGGGAAGATCATATAATCACAGTATCTCCCATTTGGAAGGGACCTTGGAGGCCATCAAGTTTGACCTGTACTCAAACAAGGCTTTACAACATACCCAACAATGTCTGGTCATATAGCCTTTGATCAAAGACCCCTAGTTCTAGTGAGACAGAACTTACTCCTCAAAGTATCCCATTCCACTTTGGGACAGCTCTAAGTTTTTCCTTTAGATTGAACCTAAAATTGTCTTTCCATAGCTTCCACTGGTTGCAACTAGTTCTCTTGTCAGTGACAAGATGGAATAAATTGAATTTCCTTTTCACACATCAGCCCTTCAAGTGTTTGAGGACAGCTATCATACCACCTCAGATCTCTTCTCTAGGATACAGAGCAGGCTCCTTCAACTAGTACTCACATAGCATGACTTTGAAGCACTTCCCCATTCTGGTCACAGTTTTTCAATATCTTTCCTAACATGAGGCACCCCAAAATGAATAATCCACTCATTTGTTCATTCAACAACCAATACAGTGCCCTACCATTGTGCCAGGTATAAAAATAAAGTCTCTGCTATCCAGGAGCTTATATTGTACTGGTAGGAAACAAAAGAATTAAATCCAAAGAAAGAAAAAGGAAGGAAGAAAAAGAAAGGAAAGAAAAGAAGGAAAGAAGAAAGGAAGAAGAAAAGAAGAGAATAGAGAAGAAAGAAAGAAAGAAATATAAAATGAATACAGAATAAATACAAAGTATTAAAGGGAGGGCCCTATGATCTGGGGCTCCATTTGTGAGGTGACCAGGACAGAGTACACTGGGGCCATTTCTGTGTATTACTCTTCTCTCTAATATTACCTAAGCACTTTTTGATTATTATAGCAAAACACTGAGCTTGCAGTCTACTAAAATTCCTAGATCTTTATCAGACTAAAACTATTATTTAGTCGCACCTCTCTCATCTTGTACTTGTAAAACCGAATGTCTGAACCCAAGTATGACTTTGCATTTTTCTGCGCAAAATTTAATCTTACCATATTTTGCTCAGTGTTCTAGCTTTCTGAAATCTTTTTTTTTTGAATGGTAATCTTGTGGAGTTACAAGTAAAGTAACCTGTTTCCCCCTTCCTGTTTCCTCACTCTTATCTAAGTATGTCTCTAGCGTACGACTGTATGTGAAAGAATCTTATAATATGTAAAACACTATGCAAGTGGAAATTATTATTATCATTATTCCCTCTCTCTTCCCTCCAGCTCTTTCACTCTTCTATCTTCATCTGTCTTTACTCTGGTTCTACCCTCCTTCCTCTTGTACCCTGATCAGTGGACAAGGGACTTTTTTCTTAAGGCCATTACTTTTTTTTTTCTCCCAACATTTACTTGAGGCCCATTGACAAAGTAAATACTTTTGAAACCTCCCTTCCTAGAGCAATAATTTTTGATCTTTGATAAAATCATTCTGTAGGGCTGAGCCCTCTCAGCCATGAGGAAACTTTGGCCCTATTCTCACTTTTTTCATCACTGAAATATATATTATATAGATGTAAATATAGACACGTATACACACATACATATGTATGAATACAATATGCAGGAGATCACTTAGTGTACATGTACATATACTACATAAATACACACACATATACATAACATACAGATGAATGTAATATACAGAGCACACGGTGTGATTACTACATGTGTGATATATAGTAACATATTGCTATGTTCACGTCCCCTGCATACTGTATTCACCTATATGTTATGTGCATATGTGTATTTCAGTAATGAAAAAATATATTACTATAAAACATATTTTGTCGTATATGAAGCAGCTGGATGGCTCAGTGCACAGTGCACTGGGCCTGGAGTCAGGAAGACCTGAGTTCAAATCCAGCTTCAGACACTTACTAGCCGTGTGACCTTGGGCAAGTCACTTAACCCTGTTTGCCTCAGTTTCCTCATCTGTAAAATAAACTGAGAAGGAAATGATAAACCATTCAGTATCTTTGCCAAGAAAACCCCAAATGGGGTCACAAAGAATTGGACCCAACTGAAAATGACTAAACAACAAACCTTGGTCATTTTCCTTCTTCATTCTTTCTTCCTACCCTTTCCCCCAAATAGTTTTCCTAATACTATTTTTCTAGTTGATATATTATTCCAAAGTGCTGACAAGCATGTATTAACACGTTTCTTCAGCATTGCTAGCAAAACATGCATTCTCTTTTGTGAGGAATAGGGTGATAGCCATTATACAGAAACCTAATTAGATTCAAGATGATAATGCCAGAGGGCATAATTTATTATTAAAAATATGCAACTTTCAAATGGCTGCTGCTATATGTCCCTTGTCAACTATATTCAGCATGAACCACAAATATGTTAAATAGTAACTATTATGGAAAAAGAAAACCCAGGATCTGAATTGTATGTGTTGCCTAATTACAAATATATGGCATAGGACTTGCTCAAGTCATGGCACAAAATTTGCTGGGTCCAATTTATATTTTGAGGTCCCTGATTTAACTACTCATTGAAAAAGTGGTAGGGAGGCCTAAGTGGAAGAAAGTCTCAAACCACTATCACAGTAATATAGCAGGATTTCTTTTCTTTCTCTTTCCTTCCTTCCTTCCCTAACTTCCATCCTTCTTTCTTTCCTTCCTTATTTCTTTTTTAATTTTTTAAAAATCCTATAGAATAGGACAGCTTTGTCTTGGAAGCTTAAGGAGCAATCATAGCTGGAGGCAGGAGATTTAAAAAGGTATTTATTAACATTATTGCTACTATATGCTTTTAGGATATGTTTCTTCTAAAATGCTTTTATATTTTAAGGTAACTGATTCTGTCAGTCTTCTTGTGGGGTAGGAAGGATTTGGGAGTTGATGTTACTAATCCTCGTTCACATGTAGAAAAATTAAGGCATTGAAAGGTCAGGCAAATACCAGGTTGCAGGTGAGGGCAGGGATTCTTTACATTAAAACTTTCGTATTTCCTCTAAGTGCCTGGCCCAGTGTTCTGCACACAATAGGTAGCTAATAAATGTCAGTTGAAGTTTTCTGCCCAAATTTGGACCATAAGTTAGCAACCAATGAAGTCAGAACTAGCACTTGGGATTCTCTTGCTAGTATTCCAGACACTTGACTTCACCATTGTTAACAAGTCTTCCTGGAATTATTAAAACTGTGTTCTGTGAAAATCACTGGAAGACCCGAGGCAAGAAAGGAGAAGGACAACTATAAAAAAAATATGCTAAGCTTTGCCTCTTCTTGGGGGGGGTGGGGGTGGGGGGAACACGACCCTGGAGGCAGGAGGAAGGATGAGCAGGGTAGCTTAGCTCCTAGCTGGAGTTAACAATACAAGGCTGCTCAAACTACCCAGTGTTCTCTGTCAGTGCTTATTCAGCAAGGAAGCATTCTTTCCACTCCCAGCAGAAAACAGCTTATTGTTATTAATATTTATAATTCGAAGAACTCAGCAGGCTCCCCGCCTTCCTCGTGCAGCTCTTGAGAAGAAACAGGTGTCCAAGACTGAGCACTTTGAAAGCAGCCATCCTCATGACGACAGAAAATATTCCCCGGGTACAGAGACCAGGCTCAGAGTCAAGTTCTGAGACATTTATAAAATTTATAAAAGTGGGTCTAATATATTTTTTTCACTATGTAAACCAACTCCCTGAAAGATTTAGACACTCCTTTTCAGAGACAGAGACAAGTTGGAATAGTATTGTATTAACAAAGTAATCCCTTTAGAAGGATGGATACCCAGAATCAAAGAGAAAAGGCTGATAACTTCTCCTCCAACCACATGTCTGAAGAAGACCTGATTCAGATAGAATACCATGTGTCTCTTCTTGAGGAAGGAAGAGGTCCTGCTACCTCCTGACATTGCTTTACATAATTCCATGATTTCACATTACCAATGCTCCCTCTCCCTTTCTTTTTCTAGCCAACCCAACCTTCTATGGGCCCCAAAAAGTCACAAGTAGCAGAGTGATCAAAGGAGGACCAAACTGGTACATCTCAGTCAGTAGGATCATATGTTTAGAGCTGAAAGGAATCTTAGAGGCCACGGAAGTCTAAACCTTCCCCTTTTTACATATGATGAAACTGAGGGAATGTACCTGTGATTTCATTAATAGAAGGAACTCCCAGATGAGTAACCTCCCTTCACCAATGAAGGTCAGCACCTTCTCTGGAATTAATAATCTTAGAGAGTTACCTAAAATACTGACAGGTTAAAAGACTTGCCTGGAGTCACACAGTCAATCTAGCAGAGAAAAGACTGGAATGTAGGTCTTCCTGGCTTCAAGAACATCTTTATCTACTCTTTATATAAGACTGCCTATCACCATATTAAGTTATTTTGTTCTTTCAAAATTGTTCATTATAAGATGACAATCATTTCTAAGAGACAAAAATGAAGGGTTCAAGTTCAAATCAGCTAGTTATATTCACCCTTTCTTGGTTTGGATTTGCTCTTTCCTTTCAAGAAATTAAAATAACTGTACTTGGGGGCAGCTAGGTGGCACAGTAGATAGAGCACCAGCCCTGGATTCAGGAGGACCTGAGTTCAAATCTGGCCTCAGACACATAACACTTACTAGCTGTGTGACCCGGACAAGTCACTTACCCCCATTGCCTAGCCCCACCCCCCAAATAATAACTGTACCTGTAGAACTGTCTTCCTTAGATTATTATTTGCCCAACACATGAGAGGGGTCTGCTGGGTTGGCTAGAGTAGTTTTTGGGGGGTTAAGATAGTACCTATGTTGGTCCAAATTACAGTGAGTATGAATTGTCTTCATGGAATGCTGTCCATGTAGAACTGTACAAACAATAAACTGGTTCTCCATTTACCCACATGGGCAAAAGGTCAACATTACCTTTAAATGCCACACTAATAATAAAGATGATGATGATAATCTATAATTACATAGTATTGGTATGGTCTACAAAGCTCCCCTTCCTCCTTCTATTATCTCACTTGATTCTCACTATACACTTGTGAGGTAGGTCGTAGAGATGCTATTATGCCTCTGTTTTAGCTTTTCTTTGTATTCCCAATGCTCAGCACAGTGCTGGCACATAGTAGGGTCTTAAAAATGTTTGTTTAGTTGATTGGACTTGACTTATTATCACTTCCTTTCAGGAGAATCTCAGAAAGGCTGTGACTCGTCCAACGTCAATACTAAGGAATAGAGGAAGACTAGAGCCCAGGTCTTCTGACTTTTATTCATTATGCTATACTATCATAACTCACAGTTCACTTTTCTCTCCTGCCCTCAGGAGGAATCCAGCCTACAACCACCACTCTGCATTCTGTGTTCAATTGATTTCCAGTCTACAAAGGAAATTATGCTGGCTTTTCCCACAGTGGGAAGGCAATAACTATGGTGGACAGATTGCCTGCCTGATCAAATTGTAAGAAGTAGAACCCTTGATCTTACTTTTTTTGCCCAAACTGCAATGGTTTATCATATCTGAGTGGTTGCTTTTCACACTTGGCACTGCTCATGGCAATCTCACTTCTAATTTAAAGACTGGAAAAATCAGGTATGTTACTTTATGAGTCCAAAGATGATTTCAGAGGATACTACCTGCAATGTCTGTGGCTAAGGAAGTCTTCCTGGGCCACAGAGAATCTCAGAGCATTCTATCTCTTGGAAGTGAAGCCAGGGATGGGGCAGAAAGAAACAATGAAAATGAAGGAATCATCATTCTTCAAAATGAATGCAAATCAGAAGTCAAATGGAAAGGATATCTTGCAGGACTGTCCTTGAGAGCATTCAGAAAACCTGTTTGCTGGGAACCTGTGGAAATGAAACCAAGATTTAACATCAAAGCAATCTCCCCACCCCCCCACCCCCAATAAAGTGTAGTTCATGCTGAGCATTTACATCTGCATGAAAATGGTAGATGTCTAAAGATCAATTAAATAATTCTATTCTGTAAGTGCTATAGCATGCAGTTTACTTGTAGGAGACTGAGATTCAGCTCAAGTTATTCAACAAGAATATGGCAAGACTCATAATCAGACCTAACATCTGCAGGAGATTTTCTGAGCCAGAGCAGATGGATGTCTGCATACTTCCCCATCAATTATGGTTCTGATTACGCCTTTGTTTTCTTCTCCATTTTAATATGAAAACAAAACACCATACACTATTTTTTCCCTCTGTTATGAAAGGCTGTTTTCTCAAAATCTGTTAACTTTTGAACCTAGAAGTCCTATAAAATGTGCTACCTCATAAAAGACTTCTGCCCCCAGCATAAACAAGATCACAAACTCTTGAGTCTGTAACTTAATTCTTTTAGATATAATACATTTAAAATATGAGCTACCCGAGAAAGAAAAAAAATTCCTTTAAGGGCCGCAGTAAAATTTCATCTGACCAGAGGACATTATTTTTATTATTTATGCATTGACATGTTACCTTGCTTTTAGAAAAGAAAAAAAAAAAGGTCTTCCAGTGGATCTCTTTTACCAGTTGCTGCCAGTAGGGTAGAGCTACCAACGATATTATTGGCTAACTAGGTTCCAGCAGGCTTTTGCTTGTTATCTGTTGTCATTATGTTTTAGGGGACCTGGGCTCCCCTGATATCGAGCCATGTAACTGGAGCTGGGTTATAAAGGGGGCCCAGTGAAAATGTGAGCAGTCATTCTTCCTGTCAGTTTAGGTAATGGGACAGCTACCAATTGGAGGTTTGTTTTCCCAGTTCTACAATCCATTCTGGAGCTACCAGAAAAGTTGCATACTCTCCAACTAATTCACAATTCACTCCTCCCTGTACCTATCCTACACCCCTGTGAAGCAAAGAATAGCTCTGTGGGTGGATGGGAGTTGATGGGAAATGATGTGAGGAAATGTGTAAGAAACAATGGAGAAATTGATGTTTAGAATGCCTCAACCCCCATGGACCAGCAGGGATAAAGAAAGCTCTACTTCTTTGCTTTTATGCAAATCCTTAACAGTCAAGGACCAAAAGAAGGTTAAGTCTTAAGGAAGATAGGTGCAGGGAAGGCAGTCATGATGCAAAATTAGGACACTATAAATGTTATTTCTTATCTTACCCTACTGAAAATAAATGAGATCGCTTTTCCAAAGATTTCACCTTTCTACTTAGAAATCCAGAATTGTGGCTTTCAAAAATTTATGTTCTATGTGTATAACACATGTTTTTAAGATAACAATATTCTTTACTTTCTTTGACTTTATCTCTTGCCTCTTTTACTCTGTGGACAGAGATGACAGATGGTTTATTAGCTGCAATCAAGCAGGTTTTGGCCCTTACCAATGTTTTCTGTATTTGGGGATCAAAATTGTGATCACATGAAGACATTCCCCCTTTCCTCAAGGACCACATGATAGATAAGATGGAATTGGGCTAAAGGTTTCTTTCTTTCTTTCTTTTTTGCTAGGCAATGGGGTTAAGCGACTTGCCCAGGGTCACACAGCTAGTAAGTGTCAAACGTCTGAAGCCAGATTTGAACTCCTGACCCAGGGGCTGGCACTCTATCTACTGCACCACCCAGCTGCCCCAACTTTCTTTCTTTCTTATAGGTTTATATGTTTATGGAGGGGGCAGGTAGGAAGAAGGAAAAAAATATTGTTTTTCATTTGTTTTTGTCTAAGAAAATGTTATGATCTACTGCAGGCTGATAGATTGGTAGAAATTTTTATCTTTTAAAAAATTTCTTGCATGAGAAGACTGATGAATAATGCCTAAGAAATATCTAAGAAATCAATGTTGCATAAAAGCAAAAAGTGCTAATAACTGAGGCAAATTTGAAGAAAACTAACTGAAAAATCTTCATTTGAAGACCTTTGTACAATCCAACCCAACTGTGTTAACAAGGATTAGATTGTAACTTCCTGCTTGAAAGTGTATGTTTGTGTGTGTGTGTGTGTGTGTGTGTGTGTGTGTGTGTGTGTGTGTGTGAGAGTTTGCATGCAAGTATGTGCAGGTGTGTGTATGGGTTTGACTGTGTAACAGGGAGGTGGGGGTGGAGAGAGAGAGGGATACATTCACAGAAAGACAGAGGAAAAGATTTATATCCTTGTAAATAATCTTTTAAAAGTATTGGGTCAACTCATTAAACACCATGAGATAGATTCGAAAGCACTTTGGAGTGTTCAAAAGCATCATCCTGATTAGCATCAGTGCACTCTGCTATTGGTACTTTTCCCTTAGTTGTGTTGGGTAGTTACTTCTTTTGAAAATACTAAGTGATACTCTTGGTTTTCCTGTCATTACTCTCTCTCTCTCTCTCTCTCTCTCTCTCTCTCTCTCTCTCTCTCCATGTGGTGCTAATCATTCTGGAACCCTGATAACATGCAGAAAAGGTGGCCCTGGGGAACTATAGTCTGCACCGTTTGAAGGAGCTGAACAATTTAGAGAAGGCTTCCAAATTGGATCTTAAGTTTCTTCATGTACCCCCACCAAGAATGAAAGGCTGTACAATGGTTTTCACATACATAGTTTGCTTCAAACCAGTCTGTTCCAAATTCAGATGAAAGGATCTTAATTCCAGAATATTGGCACTACTATTTGAAATATATCTTAAAATTTGGGACATTCCATTTACTGTAATGTTTAAATACTGAATAATGCCTAAGAAATACCTCCTCTCTGATCTTCTCCACCTCCCTTCCTCCCCCCTCCCCCCAACCAAACAAAAAAAGGGCAGTAGAAAACTTAGATGCCTAACTTTGGCATTAGCCACTCCATTTGAGGTTTTAGAGCTGCTCTAATGAAAGAAGAGGAAGCCTATTTTCAGATTCCTCCGGAAGCATGCCAGCAAGATGCTCTATACCTTCTAATGGGTGGGTTACACTTTAGGAATGTGGATAAGAAATAATGTTAGTCTTTTAATGTTGCTAATGGAACCCTAATGGATCTTTAAAGGCTTAAATTTATGCCCAAAGCCAATTAACTCCCTTCTCGTCACTATCTGACAAGGCAAAGGAGAAGAATAAGGGACAAAAGAAATTCCTAGTGATCTTCAGAATGAGGTCTCAGGTTTAGCAGGGAGAGAATAGATGCCTAAACCTCAGAAAAATCAGCTCAAAATCATTGCAACCAACCCTCTTAGAGTGTTTTCCTCACAGTCACATCATTCACTAGACAATAGGGGGGTCAAATATTCTACTCTGACATCTGAAAATTTTTATTTATGACAAACTCTCTGAATATGTCAGTTAAGCCTTATTTCTAAACAAACTACATTTGAAAGGAAAAGAGATATAAAAAGAAAGGGAAAGAAGCTAAATTACCCAAGAAACCCAGTCCAGTCGTGTACAATACACTCTTGTTTTTAGGGAACTCCCACCAAAATCTAGCTCAACTAAATTGTCAGCATTTGAAGTGTGGTCCTTTGGAGTCAAGTGTGGGGTTATCACTTAAAAGAACCACTCACAAGAAGTTGAAGTAACTTGATCTTTCTGTGGTTTGGAAGGTAAAAATTATGTATGTGGCCCTAAGGAACCAAGCTCTGTAAAGGAAAGACTGAATTGGTCACTAAGTTGGAAACCATCCTTGGTAGGATTGAGGAGGGCAATGGGGAAGACGGAGGGAAGGAAAGGAAAAAAAAATGTGAGAAAAGTAAAAGGGAGGGGCAGTTTGAAATGAGGAAAAGGGGAACTAAAGGAAGGGAAAAGAAGAAAAAGAGAACCCTGAATGATCAAAATATTAAATCAAAGCTAAATAAATCAGAAAACCAAAGTCAAGCAAATGATTACATACATAATCTGATTTTGCCAGCATACTTACGAAGAATGACGTGGGTGATAACGAATGCAAATATAAAGACTGTCAGAAAAGACAGAGATAAAATAAACATATAAAAAAATCTGTAGTTTCTTTTCCCCACACAGTTGCCTACCCAGGGACAGTGATGATCAAACCGTTCTGAAATGAAAGAGGCAGAAAAAAAAATATGGAAATCAATTAATAAAATGTCTCTTTATTTGAGGAAAAAAAAACCCAAACCTTTGAACAATATACCAAAATGATGACGCCATAGGCATTTGTAAACTAACCTTTTAGAGAAGTATTTAGCTTCGTGAGATTTCAAGAGCAACATTACCCTTTTGTCTAAATTTAAATGCATGATTGAGATGATCTTTCAAAAAAAAAAGATATGCCTTCTTATTAAACTGCTACTTTAGAAATGTTAATAGGATTTCTTATCACACTTGGGATTGAAAAAATAAGACTTTTTTGCTTTTATATGTTAATTCTCACTTAAGGATCTTCTATCAACAATACTCAAATGGATATAGAATCTTATAGTGGGTATCCCCTCCCATAGGGCCCTTAATGTCATTCCTGTCCTATAGATGGAGAACTGTAGTTTACATGGGAATCCTTCACTAGGACTAGGGAAATTCTGGGGCATAGTATACCTGCAATGTCTGAAGGCAAAAAAGTGTTCAATATATGCTTCTTCTTTGCTTTCTTATCCCATTAATTTCTCCCTAGCCCAGCTTTGTAGGTCCTTCCCAAAAAATGTTTCTTCTTTTTTTTTTCCCAGCCAAAGACAAGGTTTATTAGAACATCTGCCATATTAGGCATACTCTTAAGGAGTCTAAAAGTTAACGAGGCATTGGCTAGATTATAAGAATCTAAGCATCTTAACGAGACAAGATGGACTGTGGGAGGGATTTGGGAGTGGCCAAGTGGTTTGGGGCACCTGGAAGAGGGATCTATGGAGATCTGGGCGGGAGTGGCCAGTAAGCTGGGGTGAACAGAACTCCTGGGACCTGGACAATGGAGCCTAGCCAGGATTAAGTGTAAAAATGTTTCTTCTTGATCAATGGTGAATGGTTGTCTTCAAAATATAAGTCTCTAGGACCTTAATCTGCTCCCTATCCCTGGGAGCCTTTCTTGGGTTTTTAAAAGTAAGTGTGAGCTTTCTTGTCACCATGACAATTTAAAATGAAATCTTTGATGCATTTATGATTTATTTTTTCCTCTGCAAGTAATGACACAGTGTTTTTCTTTTCTCTACTATTCAGCTGATCTATTCAAAGTGATATTGCAACACACCCACTCACATTTCGGAAGCCTGCACTGTGGGTGGGGAAGAAAAACGTTAAGCATATGACATCTCTTTTTTTTGGTTCTTTTCCAAGTTCAGTACCCCATTTTATTTTCATATAAATAAATAAATATATTCACATACATTATATACATCTATGTGAGTCGTCACTATAAAGAAATAGCTAATGTCATGAGCCACAGGTTAACCAGTCTCACTATTTTATAGCAGGATCCTACAAAGGGTCATATATATTATTTTACATGTAATACCTTTATCTATACATACAATATTAGCTGGAATGCCTGTGGGGATATTTGGATCATGGCAATCATTAGAATGACTAGAGCCTTCCCGGGAAAACTGAGTATGAACCAAACAATTTTGCCCTGTGGGTACCAAGTCCCTCCAATGGCCTCCTAACCTTTTGCTCCCCTAATCACTGGTATCAAAACCCACTGCTCTTGGTGAAAGCCCCATTTCCCTGACAACTTTCCATTTGCCTGTCTATTGAACTTTATCTGGCTCAACCTTATAGTTCTCCAGACCTCACCCTCCTCTGCCCCTTTCATGGTGCCTTCTGGAACGACAAATTTATTGTAAACAAATTCTTCATCATTATAAACTTTTTCCTGTTATACTATTTTTGCCTCATGTCATTAACTAATACTGGTTTTCCTTTGAGGATGCCATGTTCTTTGCTACTCTCTGAAATGATGGTGGCTCCTTCTTTCAAGCCTTTTAGGAACTGGGGCCTATCTCCCCACCCCAACTAAGCATCCTGCCCCTTAAAGTAAGAGAAAGGAGATGAAAGCTTAGCCAAGACAAATGAATGGGTAGCTCTAGGCTAGATCTGAAACACGGAGTCACCCTTACGCCATCACTCTGTTCTGGTGTTTGCTATGGCTAGGGAGCCTAAATAAACACAAACACATGGAAATCACTCACACTTACCAAAATGAAGACTTAAGAGGAGAAAACCTAGGAGCCCCACTGCCAATGGCACCACCACTAGCCATGCCTTGCACTCCAAGTAGCTTCTTGTACTCTCTCACCAGCCTATTTTAAATATTTAATTCCCCCTTCCCCAACCAAT
This sequence comes from Phascolarctos cinereus, assembly GCF_003287225.1. Classification (NCBI taxonomy): domain Eukaryota; kingdom Metazoa; phylum Chordata; class Mammalia; order Diprotodontia; family Phascolarctidae; genus Phascolarctos; species Phascolarctos cinereus. The sequence continues at coordinate 94,395,845 of NW_027555958.1, forward strand.
GCAGAGGCATTCATTTTTTTTCTCTCTCCCACTCTCCTCCATCAATTGGACAAAAAAGGGGGAAAAAAAGAGTAAACTTTCATAACAAATACCCATAGTCAAGTAAAGCAAATACCCTCATTGGCCATGTGCCCAAAGGACTCTCATTCTGCATTTTTTGAGTCTATCACCCCTCTCTCAAAAAGCAGGAAGCATTCTTCATCTTCCGTTCTCTGAAACTGTGGTTTTACCAGACATTCTGTCTGCTCAAAGGGTAGATTCCAACTCTATTTCCTCTATCTGACAACTTTCCCAAGGAGCTTCAGCCCATGTTGTAAGAGTTAACCAAATCTATGTTCAACTCTATCTGACTATTCCCTATAGCCTTGGCTGAACAGGAACTTCCTACTAAAGGCTATCCTTAATTGTACCCCAACAGTTCCCCACTATCCCTACAATATTTATATTGCCACAACTGATAGGGAGAAGAAACCATACTCCTTGCCTCTTCCTCCCAATTCCCCATTTTTGCTTGGCTTTCACTCAAAAATGTCACCTCATTTCATATTGATGACATCCTAATATACCACTTTCTCTTGATCCTTGCTGCTTCTAGACAATCCCTTCTAGAATATTCTCCCACCTATCTTAGATATCTGGTTTATCGATTTCCTTTCCAGCCCATTTTCTGCTGCCATTCTTGATGGCAATGATCACATTGATGACTCTTTTAACAGTTCATCAACCTCCTCAACTCTAATGAACTCCTCTATCCAGCTTCAGTCACCCACATGTTAGACATTCCTATCACTCAAAACTGCTATACTTCTAGATCTTGAACTTTGAAATTCTGTCTGACTGCAATCTCCAAAATGCTGCCACACCCTGCCAGCTGCACCTGATCTTCAACTTAGTACAATCTTTGGGCCTTTGATTCACCGCTGTCCTTCCAGGTCTTCCGCCTTGCCCTGGAATCTTACCCCTCCATTCACAGTATTAATTTCAATAAATCTCTTTTCTCTGCCCTTGAATCCCTCACCCCTTAATCTATTGTTGTTTCTGCCTTGTCAACTCTTCTTTCTGGCTAACTCTCAGGTATGTTTTCATTGCTTCTGTTCTTGAGTGTTGCTGAAGAAACCACACCAGCAGGAGGTACTATAAATTTATGCTGCCTGACAATATCTGGATTTTTCTCCTGTTGACCCAAGTTGCCTTCCCCATAGCCCCTATTGTAAATCTTCTTCCCGAGCCCCATACTCATTTCCCACCTAACTCTCTCAGCAGATAACCTGGCCTTCTACCTCACTGAAGTGGAAGGCAAGGGAATACGCATTTCTATAGGACTTTGTACATGCCAAGCACTGTGCTAAGCACTTTAGAAATATTACATCATTGAGAACATTGAGGCTCCCTACCATGAGCACCTTCGTTTCCCTTCCTCAACATCTCAATGATACCCTTGCTCCCTGGCAAGACTAACTCTTCTCTGTCTGTGCCTCTGAGCACATTCTCTTCTATCTCCTTCATGCTGTTGCTTAATCAACACTTTCTACTCTAGCTTTCATTTTCTTTTTATTTGCTTCATCTGCTCTAAGATGATGCCTAGTAACAAATAAATAATGACTGGTAATAATAGCCAGCATTTGAATAATGCTTTGAGGTATGCAAAGTGCTTTACAAATATTATCTTATTTGATCCTTATAATCATCTTGGGAGGCATGTTATTATCCCTATTTTAAAGATGAAGAAACTGAAACACTTAGAGGTTAATGGCTTGGCCAGTATCACATAGCTAGTAAGCATCTGAGTCCAAATTTGAACTCAGGTCTTTTTTGATTCTAAGTCTAGTGCTCTATCCACCACACCACCTAGTTGCCAAACAAACAAATAAACACCCGATTACCCCTTCCAGCTATTACTGTATCTTAGGGGTTCTTTAGTATATCTGTGAGGGAGCTGTCAAGGTTGACTGATAAACTCCAATAATAACCCACAGTTCTTGGGAGTCTTTCATGAAAGAACCACATCCACTTTCTGGGGCTCCAATTTGCTTTTCTGTTGACTGACAAGTGTCCAGGAAATTCTATTTTCTGTCTCATAAAATGGATTATTTTTCTCACTGCACAAAGGGGTGATGCTTGTGAAGATGGGTCTGGACTGAGCAGATCAGGTTCTTGGAAACTTGGGAGTAAATTAAAATGTCATCACCACACCATGATCCAGTGGAAACTGGAAAACAATGTTTAAAAAACGCTGGGACGTGTTGGTGGGTATTACAAAATGAAAAGGGCTTGGCTGAACTGGTGCTGGGATGCTCTTTCCTTTTGTTCTGGCTGTTAAGGGTTAGAAGATGCATTGTGTAGATGTCCAGCTCTATAAAAAATGGTGACCTGACCCAAGAGATCAGCAATGTGGGGAAATGGTATAGTTCTCTGATTATGATGGTATTAATGACACAGTAATAATTATAATTAAACAATAACATATTAATGTTGGTTACCATTATTAGCACTTAAATATGTCATTTGAACCTCAGAGCAGTTTAAGTTTGTGCTATTATCATCCCTATTTATAGATGAAGAAATTGAAGCTCAGAGAGGTTGTGACTTGCCCATAGTCACACAGCTAATAAGTGTCTGAGCTAAGATTTAAATTAAAGTCTTCCTGACTTGAAGTCCAGAACTCTATTCACTATGTCACCTAGTTGCTTCATGTAATTATGAACAGACAGAATTTTTAAAAACGATACCAGTGCCGCATGAAGAGTGGGAGGCAGCTGGATGTCATTTGACAAGTTTTGATAGAGTTTTGGTCTCGGGGAGTGAGGATGAGAGCCTTGGGACTGAACTAGTGACACAAATGTCAGTGTATTGGAGAAGTTGAGGATGACTTTTGATGACACTAAAGACATAGTGGTACTCATCACATTTGGCATTGGCAACTGAGTCAATGGCTTCCAGGTCAATGTGGCTACCAGCTGTAGAGTGTCAGGAGAGAGAAAGGTGGTCAGTTCCAAATACCAGAACGAGTAAGTCAGTAGGCCGGAAGACCAGGTAGGGACAAAGATGAGCTGGTGATATTGAAGGTAAGGATTTTTGTGTTTTGGTTTTTTTTATTGGGAATCTATAAAAGACAGGTTTCATGAGTTATAAGCCAGATAGGCTGGCTGTCAGTCATTTCTATTACCACCAATATAGCTTAGGCTGTACAGAAACATTTTCTTATGGAGTCAGAATATAGGATATGAGGCTCTTAAAGGCCCGGCAATATACCAGGCTTGGACTCACAGGAGTCCAGATGAGTGAATGAGTGGTGAGATAGTTGCAGTACTAGAAACAAAAAGAGTTGGCTGGTTAACTAAGCTCCGAGTAGATAAGACTGGTGTTTGGGTTAAACCACTAGGTTCCCTACTTCCCTTGCAAACTGAAGGTCCTTGGAAACACAAGGAACTGCACAATATGGCAATAGTAGAGATAGAGTGATGTGAAGAAGAGAAAAGTGGATCTGGAAGTTGACGATGTGTAATTACAGATTTTGGGTAAATCACTTTATCTTAATAAAGGCTCATTTTCTAAACTTTTGCATTTTTCTTCAAAGACTGGGTCTCCTCATCTCACTCAGGCTAGAGTGAAGAGGTTTACTGATCAACTTGAGAGCTTTGACTTGCTTTTTGTTTTTGATCTGGGCCAGTTCACTCCCTCTTTAGGTAACCTGGAAGCTCACCCATTGCTGAGGGTTCACCCTATTGATAAGTGTACTGTAGCTTACAACTACTGAGTCCAAGAGATCTGCCAGCTTCAGCCTCCTCAATAGATTGGATTATAGGTGGCATAACCACATCTAGCTTCCATTTTGTGGGATTGAACTAGACCATCTGTGAGTTTCTACTTTAACTGTGATCTTATGCTATATGATCTCAAGACAAGAAGCAGGAGTGTTCCACCGAGGTCAGATGTGCTCAGAACTGGTTCCCCATATTTAGCATTTGAAGGTGGGATGCTAACCTCTTTCTGTCAGTCTGAGTAGCTAATGCTGGAGGTGGTAATAACCAACAGTTGGCCCTCATTATTCTTACTGTGCTTTCAGCATATAGGGAGCTGTCAAAGCCCCCTCATGCCATCCCATTCACCCTGCCAACAACCTCCTGGACCCAGAAGTGGGCTGTTTTCAATCATGATATCACAGTGAAGATAGCAGTTCTTTTGACCAAGAAATGTTCAGATTTGGGCCAAGAATGCAGGTGACTTGTGCACATGCTCTGTGACGCTCTTAAAAAAATTTTTTTGAGAGCATGGGAGAAAACAAAAGCGGAAGGACATAAATCATTGCCATTGAGGTTTTTACTTAATGACAGTTCCTACCCCACAAAAGCTGCATATACAAGTCAGAGCTAGGTAGGCCTAAAGAACAGTCATTCAATAAACATTATGTGTCTACTCTGTGTTAGGGTCCTATGCTAAGAGCTGAGAAAACAAAGAAAGGCAAAAGACAGTCGCTGCCCTAAAGAAGCTTACAGTCTAATGGGACTAATGTCTAATGAGACAACATGCAAACTACTATGTACAGGCAACATATGGACAGGATGAATTGGAGATAATCAAAAGAGGGAAGACACTAGCATTAAAGGGGATTGGGAAAGGCTTCTTGTAGAAGATGTGATTTTATCTAAGATTTCAAGGAAGTCAGGGAAGCCAGGAGGTAGAGATGAGAGGGACCAAAGAAGACCCCACATTTTTCCTACAGAAAGTGGTGGCCTTTGACTATCACAACCAGCAGAACAAGATGGCTACTGACCCCTTCATGAAGATCCTGGGTAGATATAGTATAGATTTGTAAGAAGTTGGCCAGATGAAATTACTTTCCAATGAAGCACCTGAAAGGTACAGTCTGAGGATGGAGGCTATGTTGGTATTAGAGGAAATGGGAAGAAATGAAATCCAGAACAGGGATGAGCAGAAATAACATTTACAAGATGGGTTAAGGTACATGGGAAATCCATCCACTGGGTACACAGAAGTGAGCATGGTACAGAAAGTTAGGGTCAAGCAACCTGGGTTGGAAGATAATGGTTTTTTGTTTTTGGCTAGACAGTGGGGTTAAGTGACTTGCTCAAGGTCACACAGCTAGTAAGTGTTATGTGTCTGAGGCCGGATTTGAACTCAGGTCCTCATGAATCCAGGGCCAGTGCTCTATCCACTGTCCCACCTAACTGCCCTGTGAAGATATAGTTGATGGATCTGAAATGGATTGTTTGAGCTATTCTTTCCCACTTTACAGTTGAGGAAACTGAGGTAGAGGTTAAGTGACATGTCCAGGGCTACACCAATAAAAATGCCTGAGAAAGGATTTGAACTCAGGTCTTCCTGATTCAAGGCCAGGTGCTCTAGCCAGTGTATTCCTTAGCCTCTGGAGTTATACTCAAGTGACCTAGCTTTTTAAATGAATCAAAAGTGGAAAACACCTACCACCAAGGAAGGAAATTTAGCTTGTGAAGTCTTATTGTTACTAATAAAATGCCTTCATTTGATTCACCCTTGCTTTAACAACCTATTAAGGATAATTTCTATGGGGGAAGAAGAAAGGTGTTGGGTTGTTTTGTTTTTTTTAATTCAAAAGTGCTATTACTGTTAAACTAGAAACCTACAATACTGTGGTTTCCTAACAGAATAGGAAGAATAACTGAATGGCAAAAATTATAGTTGAATGGGAATAAGACAGTCATGATGGAGTATGGCATACTTAAAAAATTAAGGATATGTATTACAAGAATTTAGCTTTTTCAATAGTAGAGGAGATGGAGAAATAAAATCAACTTTTGTTAACCAAAAACATTTAAAATTTATTATTTAAAAAAAAACTAGTGTTGCCTTTGCAATTGGTAACAAATGCGCAACTCTCTACAAGACAAGATGAAAGGAATGCATTTTTAAGGACCTTCTCTTATTAGATGCTCCTTCTTGGCTGACAGCAACCTGACTGCACAAAATGAAGTTGTTTGGTCATTTTTGACTCTTCGTGACCCCACTTGGGGTTTTCTTGGCAAAGATATTGGAGTAGTTTGCCATTACTTCTCCAGTTCACTTTACAGATGAGGAAACTGAGGCAAACAGGATTAGTGACTTGCCCAGGGTCACACAGCTAGTAAGTGTCTGAGGCTGGATTTGAACTCAGGAAGATGAATCTTCTTGACCCCTGTCCTGGCGCTATCTCTGCTGTATCATCAAGTTGCCTGACAAATTGAAGACTACTACTCTTTCTCAGCTAGGAATATAGGGATGTAGAAATGATCTCATTCAGCTGTTCTTATTGGTAAACAAAGAGATCTTTTGTGGCCATCCTAGAAAACCCAAATAGCAGTTGAGGAGAGGAAGGAAAACTTCATATCTAAGATGGTGATTAGACTGTCTCTTGTTTTTTTTTTTAAGCAATTGGGGTTAAGTGACTTGCCCAGGGGTCACACTGCTAGTAAGTGTTAAGTGTTTGGTCTGAGGTCAGATTTGAACTCAGGTCCTCCCGACTTCAGGGCCTGTGCTCTATCCACTGCAGTCACCTAGCTGCCCCTGATTAGATTGTCTCTTGAAGAAACAAAGGGATGCTTTGAGGAGAGGTTATGAAGAAGGGCCTTCCAGGCATGGAGGACAGCTATATAAATTCCTGAAGATAGGAGATAGAGTATTATGTATGAGAAACAGAAAGAAGGTCAATTTGGCTGAATTATAGAATATGGGAATGAGATTAATATAAACTAAGATTGGCAAGGAAGGTTGGGACTGGGTCATGAAAGATTTTAAAACCTTAACTGAAGAGTCTAAATTTCATTCTAGATGCAATAGGAAGCCACTGGAGTTTACTGGCTATGAGAGTGACATGGTTGGATGGGTGCTTAAGGAAAGTCATCGTGGCATTTGTGTAGAGGCTTGATTGGAATGGAGAGAGACTTGAGGCAGGGAGATCAATCAGGTGACCATTTCAACAGTCTTGGCGAAAGGTGATGAGGTCCTGAACTAAGGTGACAGTTGTTTGTGAATACAGAGAAGGTGGCACAGATTAAAAGATGCTGTGGAGGGAGAAATGACAAAATTTAACAACTGTTTAGCTATATGTGAGGAGGGAAAGAAAGGAGCTAAGGTTACAAATCTAGGATACTGGAAGAAGGTGGTACATTTGAGCAAAATTTTGGTGAGTTAGGGAGAAAGATAATGAGTTTTATTTTCAACGTGTTTGATTTGAGCTGTCTCTGGGATATCCATTTTTAAATATTCAATAGACAGTTGATATTAGAGACTGAAACTCAGGAGAAAGACAGAAGCTGAGGGACACATAGATCTGTCAGCCATATGTATAGAGATGATAAAAACAACCATGAAAGCTCATGAGATCATGGAGGACAGAAGTGAAAAGAGATGTGGACTCAGGACGGCTCTAGGGAAGACCCACAGATAGGGCATGTGATAGGCAGGGTAGTCTGGCAAAGAAGGCAGTTAGATGTCTTGGTGAACAGGGTGCTGGGCCTGGACTCAGGAAGACCTGAGTTAAAATCCAGCCTTAGACACTTACTACCTGTGTGACCCTGGGCAAGTCACTTAACTGACCTGTGTTTGCCTTAATCCACTGGAGAAGGAAATGGCAAACCACTTCCAGTACCTTTGCCTAGAAGCCCTATGCAGGGTCACAAAGAGTCGCACACATCAAAATGACTGAACAACAACCAGAAACGGAGACGTAGGAGGAGCAGTCAGAGAGATAAATACAACTTCAGAACACTGTTAAAGAAAATAAACACAGACCTCAATAACTGGAAACATATTAATTGCTTGTGGGTATGCTAAGCCTATATAATAGAAATGATAGTGCTATCTCAACTGATTTACTTATTCAGCTCCATATAAATGAAATTAACAAAGGATTATTTTTGAGTTAGGAAAAAATAATAAAATTCACCCGAAGGAACAAAAGTTCAAGAATCTCAAGGGAAATAATGAAAATATATAGGAAGGAAAGGGTTTTAGTGGTAACATTTCAAACTATACTACAAAGCAGTATTCATCAAAATGATTTCATATTATTTGAAAAGTGGAGGAAAAGATTAGAGAAATTATTTTGTATTGTTTAAAATTTACAGGAACCTAGTAGTCTAATGCTTAATAAACCCAAAGACCCCATCTGGGGCCTATTTGTTTTTGTTTATTTGTTTGCTGGACAATGGAGTTATACTGCTAGTGTCAAGTTTCTGAGGCTGTATTTGAACTCAGTTCTCCTGACTCCAGGGCTGGTGCTCTATCCACTGCGCCACTTAGCTGCCTCATCTAGGGTCTATTTGACAAAAATTGCTGGGAAAACTGTAAAGTAGCCTGGCAGAATTTAGGTTTAGTAAACATTTTAAACTACATATGGAGTTCCAAATGGATATTTTACTTAGATATAAAAGATGGCATCATTAGCAAATTGGAGAAGCAAGGAACAAGTGTATTAAAATATCTAAAATGTAGAAGCAGCACTGGCCCTGGAGTAAGGAGTACCTGAGTTCAAATCTGGACTTGACACTTACTAGCTGTGTGACCCCAGACAAGTCACTTAACCCCATTGCCTAACCAAAAAAAAAAAAATCTAAATGTATTAAAAGCCATTAAGAACCTGAGATTGCCTAGAATAAGTAAAATTACAATATGGATCACTTAAAGTGGAAAAACTCTTGAAAACCATAAGGAGATGAAAACTCATGCTACATAATTAAATATTTTAAAAGAGGGAAACAGGAACAGTAAGGGGGTTTATGTTTAATTTATATGTATGTCTGTAAATTACCAGAAAATGTAAATGCTCAAGAAAAAAGGGAAAACTTCTTTGATTGGGAACTTCCTCTCTCTTTCCCCCTGAGAATTTGCTTTTTTATTTTCTAGAAATTGAAAAAAACTGAAGAAGTTTTGATTTTTAAAAAAAAAAAGATTAATAAAATGTTTGAAGAGATGTTCATAAAGTGACCCAGACTTCCCCCCTTCTCAAAGCTGTGAAATAGGAAGATTTTTTACATTAAAAAAAAGAATCTGTACTCTTTGATCACTGCAATTCCTGAACATAAAGGGATTCATGCTGTTGCAGATCTCTTGGATCTAAGATTCAAAGGTAGACATGGAAGTGAGGATAACAACAGTAACACCACCTTTGACAAAACAAGTTTCAGGCTTCGGGCTCAATATTGGAAATAGAATTTCAAATATTATAAAAGAAGATAACTTCTTTTGGTATCTGTCTAGGAATGTAGGTGGGTTGACTTGCAAGTGAATTGGATTTAAGCAAGGGAGGACTGTGCAACGTCACCACCCTCACTTTTTCCTCAGGAGCCATCTTCTGGGTCCAGAGGTAAGATATAGATCAAGATGACTAGAGATTACCCCAGAGGCAGTGGGAGACCTTGCCCTTTTAAGCTAAGGTCTTTCCCAGGACTCGGTTTGACTGAGGCAAGATCCATTCAGTAATAAAGGTTAGGTAAGAAAAGAAGCAAATAATGGCCTCCTTTACCTAGTCAAAAAAAAAATCGATCTGGGAGGTGAAGACCCTCAGGGTTTCTGGCCAAAAAAGAAACAACTGCTATTTACACACACTCTGAGCCAACAGAGTCCGGATGATGACTAGGTGAGGCTTGGACTGGGGCCTATTGTGGGCCAATCAATGAAAGCCAGAGTGATTTAGGTTAAAGGAATGATCCAAAAAGAAAAAAAGAAATTTAAACTATAAACCCCAAAATATCATGCGAAATTTCAGCGATCAAAATTTATATTTCTTTGGGCAGAACACCCACCCACAGATAAGGGTATGATTCCATATGTGGACAGAGGGAGAGGTAAAGAAAGAAAGGAGGGAGGGAGGGAGAGAAGGAAGAAAAGAAAGAAGGAAGGGAGGGAGGAGCTGTGTTGCCCAACTGGAAATGGTCAGTTGGGTCCCCAGTGGGGCAACTACTACTACTCACAGATAGTTGTTTGTCCTTCTTTCTCAAAGAGGACCATGACATCAAGGAAGGTGATGATTTGACTCCCCTGAGCCATAGCGAGCACTTTCTTTGAAATGTTTTAAATAGGAAAACAGAGGAGTTTCATGAGATTATTTCCCAAATTTTTTTTTGTTTGGTGAAGACTAAGCTGAGATCCCATCTCTAAAAGGCCAGAGTAGAATAGAGAACCAGCCAATTCTAGTATTGTCACAGGAAAAATTTAGCAGCTAGGTGGCATAGGGGATCGAATGTTGGACTTGAAGTTGGAAAGTTCAAGAACATTTATTTCTGAGTGACTAAGCCATTTTGACTATTATAAATACCCAACTTAACTACAAAAGACCTATGAAGGAAGATGCTATCTTCATCTATAAAAAAAAAAAGAGGTAACTGACTTCTGAGGTTCCTTTCACCTCTAAATCTCTTATTGTCAGGGCAAATCCACTTTTGGAAAAAGCAGCAAGTATAACACAATCTTATGAAACAGGTCTCTTTTCTAAGGAAGTCAAAATGATTTAATACATTTTCTTGTTTATTCTTTCAACATCTCCTGATTGTGAAGTCCTGAGAGGAGGCAGGGTAGGCAATCTTCTCTACTGTTATTTCCCCATTATGAGGGGCATGGTTTTCCAAAGCACTCCACCTCAGGAGAAGCCAACCACGACCTAGAGATGGAGAATGGCCCAAGGTAAAATGATGCAAAGTGAGAAACATGGCTACTTTGACTAAACCCATTTTTCCAGGAGTCAGAGTTAATTGTATCTTTATTATGGTACACAATTAGATACTCCTGGAAAGGAACAATGTTTTAAAAACTATAAAAAGAATCCCTTGCAATTGTTCTTACAGAGACACCTCAGGGTCATAACTAATGCGGGGTAGGGGTGGGGAAGCCTTGCTTTTTAAACATCTGCAGATAGGTATTGTTTATGCTGTAAAGCATAATAGCATTCCACTGAGTCACTATGGTCTAACATGTAGACCTGTATTTATTTAAAAAAACCAAACCAAACCAAACCACACCAACCAAAACAGAAGTCAGAGGGCTAGTCAGCATTCCATGGTTTCTACTGCTCTGGGACTGGGCTCTCCTCTATCCTGTTGTAGATTGAAATCCTGTAACACTGGGTTTTGAGAAATGAAGACCAGACCATAACTAAGGCAGGGCTATTAGGGCTTTGCCTAGGGTGATATTTGGGGAGTAGATTTGCTTCCTTTCTGATGAAGGTGTACTTCCTTCCCCAGGGAGTTCCAAGACATGATTCATCCCCATGCTCAGTGGTCTTCTGCTGGCCTATGCCAAAATGCATGATCTTCCTCTATGACCTGGCCCTCAGTTCCTAATTCTAGGGTCATACTATTTTGGCACCATTATTCTAGGGCTCATCCTCATGTTTCCAATCCCCGCAGAGGGATAGGCTATACTTTCTGAAGGATTTTCTGGCTCATTTTCCTGACACCACTGAAAACTTCAACGTGTGTGTGTGTGTGTGTGTGTGTGTGTGTGCGCGCGCCTGCGTGTGCATGCACATGCGTGCATCTTCCTCCAGATGAAAGAACTCCTAGTTATAGCTCTGGCCATGGTAGGAAGATACATGATTCTGGCTACAGAAAAATTACAGGACACCTAAAGGATCTGCAAAGATACGTGCTGACCTCACCATTAGGGAGCTTTGGGGGGAAAAAAAACCAGTACAAAAAAAACAGGCAAACATTTACAAAACAGGCAAGGTGAATTTTTCAAATTATAGAATGGTGACTTTCACTTCAATTCCTGACAAAACTCTAGAACAAATTATTAAAGGGGTGCTTTGTGATCATGTAGAATGGGAAATAATGATCATTACAATCCAATATAGCCCTGCAAGATAGGTACTATTATTATTTACATTTTACAACTGAGGAAACTGAATCAAACAGAGGTTAAAGTGACTTGTCCAGAGTCACACAGATAGTAAGGGGATAGGAAGGTATGTAGGAAAGGGAAAGAGTAAACAAGATACAGAAACAGACAGAAAGGCCAAGAGAGGAGGAGAAAGACAGAGGAAAAAAATAGAGACAGATACAGAGCCCATACCTAACTTTTTTTTAAAGAAGGGAGACAGAGAAAAATGGCTCATTGATGAGAATACTTCCACTGTAGAGAGAGTAGCATGTAGGTGTTATATCTAAAAGGTAGCAGGGCAGCTGTGTGTGTGGACAGTATTTATTTACCTGCTGGTGTTACTAGATTGGCCAAGGTCATTCTGCAGCAGTGTGGTGAGGCACTATATAAATAGGACTATATTTTTAGTGTAAACAAGTCGGTATCATCATAATTATCCTATTTGTGTCCTAGGTCCCATCCATGTGTAACAGTTGTCTGTGGCCCCTTATAGCTTCCAGAGGAAAATGGAGGAGGAGGGAGCAGGCAATGGGTGTTTTTGTTGAATGTTTCTGAGTGAGTGACTGGTAAAAATTCCTAGTTGTCTTTTCTGTTTCTAGCAGTATGGAACCAGGGCAATTAAACATTACAGGAGGTAAATGACCAGTGAAAATATGAGTACTCATAAACTTGGCTGTTTCCTTCTTTAGCTGTTGTATGGTTTATTTGGACTTGGAAGACTGAGGTTGTCTATGATTCTCTGTTCCTATGATCTTAAACCTGACACTCCCCCACTGAAGTCTTTGGCTTCTCCAAAGGATATGCATAATCTAGAGGTATTAGCCCTTTGACAAAAACTTTCCTAAAAAACAGGGACAGATTTTTTTTTTCAGGAGGAAGGGAGGTGAAATTAATCAGACAATTATTCTATCACCTTCCTTCCAAATTTCTCTTATCCAGACTCATTAGAGAATGGGTCATTCTGGATAAGTGAATTATCCAGACACTTAACAGTTTTCTTCTCTGCACAGATGGCAGAGAAATTCCATCTTCTGTCTTTTGACTCTGGCCACTGCCATCATAGCCACTTCTGCTGCCCTCCTTCCACTTGCCTCTGCTACTGCTGTGCTGTTTCTAACCTCTCACACTCATGGACAACTTTTCTCTTTTTTCACACTTTTTCTTTTCTCTCAGAATAGACAGGTTATGCATGGACTTCCCTGATACTACAGAAAGGCTGACCTTAGATAAACCTTTTCGGCCACTCACAGCACTCCTTTCCTTTTGCCAAGGAGACCACTAATCACAACATGTCACTTGTAACCTCCATGCCTTCAGCTCTTCTCAAATGTCTTCTTGGTTGCTGTGGCTGTTCCTTCACTGCAATAGATGTCTCCCTGGGAATTCCTCAATCAGTCTGAATTCTTTGGGGCTCCAGAAAGCTGATCTGAGGTTTTATCATACTCTAGACATAGTTTCTGGTAACTACAGCAACAGTTGACATTAAAAATCAATGTAGGTTTTGGAAGAAATACATTTTTCAAGAATATTTCCCTTTTAGGCTACAGAGAAATCTGTGGCACATTTTAGAAAACAGTGAAGATGAAATGCTGTGATGGACACTTGTGATATTGAGAGCTATTGGGAGTGCCATGTTTGGGCAGAAGGGGGTTGAAAACTACTTAGTTATTTGAACATGACTGAAGCATTATATTACAAGAGAGCCTCACAAAACCATATGGTAAACTTCCTGTCTTACAGTGAAGTTTCAGCATGATCAAAGATGAAGAAATGGCAATTTTTCTAGTTCATCGGACTGAAAAAACCCAAACCATACATCAAGAACTAGTAGGCAATGGTTTTGCACAGACATGCCATTTGGTGGTACAAATGATCACTTTTGTCATGCAATAAACAAATAGCCACTCCATTAGGATATGATTGGAAAGTTAACTCAGGCTCACCAAAGCCAAGAAAACATTGTAAGATATAATGTTACTCTGGCTACTTTTCAACAGAAAGCGATGGGAAATGTACCACATAAAACTTCAGTGGGACTTGGATACTACAGTTACTTGAAACTTTATTAAAGAAAATGTTGGGTTTGTTTCTTTAGAAAGTGCTTAGTTTTAAAAAAAATTCTTTTAATAGAATTTGAAAGATTCTTTCTATTAAATATCAATTAATCAAGCAACATGCATTTACTAAGTGTGTGCTATGTGCCATGCACTGTACTAGGTGTTAAGCATACAAAGACATAAATGAAATGGTCCCTTCCCTCAAGTAGCTTGGAGTTCACAGTGGAAGACAACGTGTACACACGTAAGTGGCTGAAAGGAGATTTCAACAATATTCTAGAAAAGGATATAACTCCTCAATGAAGGATTTTTTTTTTAACAATCATCCTTTTTGCAGCTAGGTGGCACAGTAGATAGACTGCTGGGCCTGGAGTCAGGAAGACTCTTCTTTGTGAGTTCGAATTTGGCCTCAGACACTTTCTAGCTGTGTGACCTTAGGCCAGTCACTTAACCCTGTTTGCCTCAGTTTCCTCATCTGTAAAAGGAGCTGGAGAAGGAAATGGCAAACCACTTCAGTATCTTTGCCAAGAAAACCCCAAATGGGGTCACTACAAGTCAGATACAACTGAAAAACGACTGAACAACAGAATAAATAAAGATACAACTGAAAAACGACTGAACAACAGAATAAGTGCTATATACGTTAGCTATCATTATTAATAATATTGTTATTAAATATCAATAAATATAACCCATATAAACAAAAGCTCTTTGGGGTCCTGAATAACTTTTAAGCATAAAAAAAGGTTTCTAAGACCAAAAAGCTTGAGAACCACTGGACTACATGATTTTTAAAGATCTGAATTCTAAATCCTCCAAATGCAGGATTGCATTGATGTGCTTTGGACAATTCCCTATGACGAATACTAAGTCATAGATGGGTTGAATCTGTCATCCATGAAGGGAGTTCTCTCATACTGATGAAATCACAGATGTGCAATGTGTGTATTTGGATTCAGTCTGTAGCCAGATGGCATAGAATTGAGCTGGAAGGGATCTAAGAGGAGGTTAAGTGATTTTCCCAAGGTCATACATCAGTTGTGAGCTTAATAAATGTTTCCTGACTGACTTACTGACTGACAAACCTCTGACTTTTGAGCCAATGTTCTTTCCCTTGAACTGCAAGCTTTCTCCATCATTCTGGATTCTCTGATTCCATTGGAGTTCAGCAAAATGGAAGCCTGAACCAAACAATGTTACATTCTTCCCACCCTGCTCCAGGTCTCTGCCAAAGAGTTGCCTTTATCTCATTTCCTTTCAAATCTTATGTGGCAATCATATTGCTTTTCTCAAGGTATAAGGAATAAAGACTAGAGATATGATTTCATTGGCACAGGGAACTTCCTGGTGAAGAAACTCCCTCCTACCAATTCAAGTTGGCACCTTCTGCAACTATAGTCTTGGAGAGAGGCCTAGAGTACCAAGATGTTAAGTGACTTTCATACAGGTCATACAGTAACTAGCATGTGTCAGAGGAAGGAGGTGGATTTCTTTTCATATAGTTATAAAAGAAAAAAAACCCTTAAAAATAACCATGACAAATGTTAGTTCCTCTTTCAATATGTTGTCTCTCTTTGAGGGTCATTTGGTCCAGTTCCTTTACAGATGAAGAAAATGAAGTTAAATTACTTCTCAGATTTCTTCTATCTTATCATTTCCACTTGTTTCATGGAGCTCATATATAGGGCTACCAAGAAATCATTTGCTAAATTCAAAATTGGCATGGATGACTTGGTTTTATGATTTCAGAAGAATACAAATATTTTCTATAGAAAGAGTCCTTTTTCTAATTTTCAAAATACTTTCTTATACCTTGTACTTTTTTATCTTCACAATATTTTTTGTGAGAAAAATCAGCAAATGAAGCTGATTAGTCTCTTTCCCTGACCCCTCCCAGCTTGACCATACCATGCACAATTACTAGGACATGGTAAAAAAAAAAAAACCAAACCAAAAACCCCTCTTTATAATTGAAAAAAAATATACCAGTCTGAAATACTTCAAGATACATTTAACTTTAGTCTTCAAAAATCTTATTAACCACCCCAGGATAAAAGCTTCTGGATGGACTTTTCAAACCAAACCAAACCAAAACAACTACCATATGACATTTAGTCTAAATTAATGGTTTCTTATTGAAAAGGAAGCTGATGGTGGTAAACATTAGCATCCGGAAGCAGCAGCAGAGCACAGCAAGTTTGTGTGTGTGTGTGTGTGTGTGTGTGTGTGTGTGTGTATGTACACCAGGTTTTCAAGTTGTTTCCAAGTGTTTAGTAGCTCACAAACTTCTATGCTCAGCTGAGTTCACCCCAGGCCCTGAGCCCATAAGTCTATGGTACTTTGAATGAATAACGCAAATTCACTGAGGTGCGTAGGAAGAATCCTGGAATAGAAGATGGTAGAACTAGACTCTGGTCCCAGCTTTGCCACTGACATGCTACGTGACCTTATGCAATTTCCTTAATTCCCCTGGGCTCAGTTTATTCATCTATAAAATGGAGATAGTAATATCTACCTTCCCTACTTCACAAGATTGTAATGATAAGTTAATGGTTGGTGAAGCCAATGAGCCCCTTTTCGGAACGTTTTTAAAGGCATGAAATGAAATATATAGGACAACAAATGAAACCAGTTATCTTGAAATACAATTACTAAGTTGTTCTTGTTGTTTTTTTTTAAAGTAAATGGACCCTAGGTCAAGAATCCTGGCTTTAAAAGACTTCTCTAAATCTCTACATGAAACTAGAGTTAGGAAAACCTAGGTTCAAATCTTACTTCTGACATACACTGTGTGACCACGGATGGGTAAGTCATTTAACCTCTTAATGCTCCAGGCACCTCCCTAAGACTCTAAGACATAAACCAATTCATGTTTGCTGATATTCCTCAGTGAAAGGTGGAGAGGGGAGGGGGTCAGTACCAGCAATTCCCTACACTTATGAGAACACAGGTATATGAGTATGTATACACATATACAGCTAATGAACAGGTAGATGGCACAATGGATAGAGCACTGGGCCTGGAGTGAGGAAGACCTGAATTCAAATCAAGTCTCAGACCCTGTGACCCTGGACATGTCACCGTCTGCCTCAGTTTCCTCATCTGTAAAATGAACTGGAAAAGGAAATGGCAAACCACTCCAGTCCTTTGCCAAGAAAATTCAAATGGGGTCATGAAATGTCAGATAGGACTGAAATGATTAAACAACATACTTATACACATGCATGTGTGTAGATACATATATGCATGTATATATGCATGTACATGCATGTATATCTGTATATATCCACTTTGTGATAAAAGGAGATATATGCATATCTGTACACATACACCCATAAATATGTTGATATATACCTTACACATAGGTTTATATATACATGCATACATATGCACTTATGCTTGTAAGTATAAGAATGTATGTATGTCTATCTATTTCCTTTTGTTATCTCAAAGAGTGTTGATGGGTAGGTATATATGTATGTTAGGTAAAAATGTAGATACACAAAAATAGACATACTCCCTAATTTTTCTTGCCCTTAAATAGGAGTTGGTTCCTGATTGGGGTTGAGGCGAGAGGAGTGCGAGAGGAAATTATATAGTTGGTTTTTACTAAGTAAGATGAGAATCTGTCTCTTTTCACCCTCTCTCTGTATGGGCACTGCTATATCCTATGGCATCTCAGATATCCCAAGGGATGATATCGCTAGAATGGAGTAGGGGAAGAGTATGAGAAAACAGGAAAGAGAACTTTTGTGATAGTTCTGCTACTATAGTAGTTAACTCTGCTAAATTTTTCAGGGGCTTTCCATGTAGTAAGTCTGTGCTCCTAAAAACTCCATAGATAGACCATCAATTTTCCATGGTCACTGTGCAACTCTCAAGATCATCCTGTATAGACTGCATAGAAGGATTTAAGAGTGAAGCAGATGCAATCTTTTTTTCCCCTTCTTGCCAAAGGGGGTTTATTCTTAATACACTCTAGGATGGGAAGGGAAGTGCTGATGCTCTTAGCATTTCTATCAGGGTTTAGAGAGAAGTTAAATTTTATGAACTGTAAAATGGTGATAAAATGATTTGTCCATAGCTGGGATGGGGTTGGGAGGGGAGGTTGTGGTGGTAGATGGAGAGTGGAAAAAGGGGCGAGGAACATGATCAAAAGGCAGGGGAACTGAGTTGACTCTGGGGTATCCACCTCCTGAACTAAAAAGTTATCAGTTAAAGATAATGGATAAATTGCTATATGGTGATCTGATCCTGCTCCTTGAAAGAAGATATCTCTCCCATGTGAAATGAATGTATTTTCTGAGAGTTCCGAAAGAAATCGAGTTGACAAGCAAGTGAGGATTTTAATAAAAATGGCAAACACAAATCACTGCAAGGTTACCAGGCCTTTTCAGCCTAGAGACACTTACAACCATAGATGCACCATTGCAAAAACCTTGGAAAATGTGTGAAAGGTCAGTGACAATTTTGCAAGCTGGTAAAGCGACTTGCAAGCTGAGCAGGATTTTAAAAAAAAGTCGTCTTTGTGAAATCCTGCAATGTCCTTACGTTTTCAGATTTTATTTATAGCAAAAATGTCAACATCAATATGGTTCAGCTCTTTTAGTGGTATGTCAACTTGTTGGTGATTGGACGAGGAACACGAATTTAGAGCCCCAATAGTTTAATGTTTCTACTGTGAATTGGCTAAATCAGAGGTTCTTAATCTTTTTTTTTCTGCCCTATACCCCTTTGTCAGTCTGGTGAAGCCTATGGACCCCTTTCTCAGAATAATGTTTTTAAATGCATAAAATAAAATACATCATATTACAAAGGAAATCAATTATACTGAAATACAGTGATTAATAGGGGCAGCTAGGCGGTACAATGGATAGAGTGCTGGGCCTGGAGTCAGGAAGACTCATCTTGCTGAGTTTAAATCTGGCCTCAGACACTTACCAGCTCTGTGACCCTTGATAAGTCACTGAACCCTGTTTGCCTCAGTTTCCTCATCTGTAAAATGAGATGGAGAAGGAACTGGCAAACCACTCCAGTACCTTTGCCAAGTAAATCCTAATTGTAGTCACAAAGAATCAGACATGACTGAAAACGACTGAACAACAACATAGTGATTAATGTACATATTAAATATACATAGTATGTATACTTATACACACACACACACACACACACACACACACACACACAAACATACATCACAGAATCATGATTTTTTTAACATCCCCTATTCTCTTTTCCACCCTCTACCACCATTACTGTAGAAACAGACAGCGGTTATATGGGACCAAGGGCCATCCTGAATTTTGTTTGTGTTTCACGGATTCCTGTGTTCAAAGAATTCCCCACCCAGTGGTCAACCTACTGATGATGAGGCTCTCCATGGTTAGCTAAACTGGTCCTTGGACAGTTGACCTAGTTTGTCACTTGAACCATCTTTAAAACCTTTACTTCTTGGTGGAATTTGGTAGAGCAGAGATGTCAAATACATGGCCCACAGGCCTCCTATAGCCTCCCGAGTTCAGCCTGAACCATAACATTAAAATGTAATTGGGAAACATTTAACAAAATAAATTAATTTAAAAATATAAACACATGTGGTTTTCCAAGTCACTATGTAGCCCATGGCCCTTTATGTATGTTTCAGTCCCTGTTTCTATTTGAGTTTGACATCACTCTTCTAGAGTTTATAATTTAATGGGCATAAAGCACCATGATGAGGCATTGGAATAGGACTTTTATGAAGTCTAAATGTCTGTATTCATTCACTCGATTTTATTTTCATTTTTGTTAGTTGCCTTGGCCTAACCACGGTCAGCTGATTGGAGGAAGTAGTATGGTAATGTTATAATGAAAATATTAATAATACAAGATTTGCTAGAAGAGGCAATGGTGAGTCAAATTAGAAAAGAAAGATGGTTCTAGGCATAATTAGAAGACAAGAAAAGCATATGGAAGCAACAGTGGGAGGGAATAGAGGGAATCATGGAATGACAATAAAGGGCCCCCAAGAATGCAACAAGTGACAAAGTTAAATGCATGGGAAATGAGACTAGATAGATGGAGCCAAAATCATGTTCTGGCAACTGTAAATAGTTTCAACTTGGTGTAAGATCAAGCAGAGTTCATGTGAAGAGTTGGGGTGAAGAATTATATTTTTAAGGTAAAGGTTAAATGTGTAAGAGAAGAGTAGCCCATTTTTCTACCTTTCTTCTACTTCCTATGACCTTGCCCTCCTCCAGGATGAAGATCTAGGAGACAGTAAGAGCTGGTCCACCTTCACGCTAATGTTCTAATTGTGTCCTTAGGGCCAAATTATTTTACAGTCTTTTCAGTCCTGGACAAGGCTAATGGCCTGAGGCTAGCGGATTCCAACTTATTTGGAGTTCCTCTTATTGTGATTCAGAATTACCTTTAACAGAGGTAAAAAGCCTTTACCCAAATACCTACCTTGGCTAGTCAGCATTTCCCTATCAGTTCAGTCTCACATCTATGTAATCTCTTCTGTCCTCATACTTACCAGGATAAGCTGATTTGCCCCAGTCATAAAGCTAAGGTAGCTAGGTGGAGCAGTCATTAGAATGCTGGGCCTGGAGTTAGGTAGACCTGAGTTCAAATCCAACCTCAGACACTTACCAGCTGTGTGACCCTGGGTAAGTCACTTAATGCTATTTGCCTCAGTTTGCTCATCTGTAAAATGAGCTCGAGAAGGAAATGGCAAACCATTCCAGTATCCTTGCCAAGAAAACCCCCAATGGGGTCACAGAGAATCAGGCATGACTGAAATGAATGAACAACAACAATAACAACAAGCATGGAACCTGAACCCAGGTCTTCCTGACTGTGAGGACAGCACTCTACCTACTAGGCCAAGGAACCGAACTGAATTTCTCATTCATGACAATGACCTCAGGTAATCCAGACAGAATTCTTCAAGAAATGATTAACTAAATGCCTGCATCTTCTGTTTGACCAAGAATTGAAAAAGGGAGTCTGAAATCTTATTCACATCTTTCACTGTAGCTCCAGGAACCTATCTCTGTATTGACAACTGGCTCATGTTCTTAAGGTTTATAATAACTTCTGTTTCTCTCTACAATTCTGGCATCCTACGGGTGCAAAAGCTCCTTGGAATTTGCCACTTTTCGGGTAATATTAGTCCTTTGTGCTCAACCATAACCTAGCTAGGAACAGTTTTTCTCCAGGCTTGTTTCCATTCAGGTGGCAAGATGAAGGGGATAATTAGTGGAGAGGAAGAGGAAGAGGAGGAGGCTTATAGGGTTGGAAATGTATCAGAAGTGGGGCAAAAGGGCATTGGTAAGATACCATGACATGCTTTAAACTATAGAAACTAGTGCCCTCCAGGAAAAGAAGCCTTGAACTTCAAGCCCTTAGAAAAAGATGGCAGACAAAAATGAAGGGGTTACAGTTTTCTCTGGTTCTAAGTACCATGAAAATATTTCTGATGATACAGTGATTTGAGAAGAATTCACGAGCCCAGATTTCTGTTCACCCGAGCTGCAATCTGAAGACAATTGTGGGCTTGGGTGACTAGAACGTTATATTTGGAGTCAGGAGTGAGTTTATATCTGGCCTCCAATATGAGACTCTGGCTGGGCAAGTCACTTAGCCTCAATTTCCTCAGGAGATATTTATTAATAGCACCTACCTCCAGGGTTGTTGTGAGGATCAAGAGATACAACATGTAAAAAACTTAGCAGACTTTAAAATGGTATGTAAAATGCTATCATTGTTGCTGTTCTTGTTATTCTTTGGCTACTCGATGAAAATTAGAGCTTAATGAAGAATTTCTGGAACCACAGCCCCAGTTGTTTATTTAAAAAATTACAGCTTCAAATATTATCTGACTGAAAAAACCCAAAATATTCTACATTAAATATGTCAAATCTTCTGATATAAAAGGAAAAAAATACAGTAGCCCAATTCAATTTAATGTTACCAGTGCTGCTTTCTATTGATAGTAATTCAGATCCCACCACAATCCAGGTAAAGCAGTGTTGGGCTTATTGCTAGTTTAAAAGTCATTCAGAAAAAAAAAGTCATCCAGCATAGAAGAGGTCTCACATTATTTGTGACTGCAGTTCTCCTGTTACTGATGGGTAAAAGATTGATTTAGTCTTTAAATAGGTTTTGATTACCTAAAAAACTCCAATTAAACATGCTAAGCCCATATAATCTTACATTGGATTCAATTCTATTAAATGAATCAAAATGTATTCCTAACAATGCTGCTTTTTTTTTTTTGCTTCCTCATGATGTAAAAGTGACATCCATATATTGTACCAAGGAACCATCTACCAGTTCATTATAGGAGGAAAAGATGCTGCAATTTCCATTCTTGGCTTCCAGTGTTCTACTCCGATTTTATCTTGCAGCAAAAGTAGAATTCTTTCAATAAATGCTTTCTCTCTAAAAATATAACTATAGCAAACTCTGCAATTACACTTCTTGGTTGGCAACATCTGCTTTCCATGTTGTTTTGTTGAATGCAAAAGGTCCAGATCACTAGTGTGCTAATGAGTCATGCTAATTCCCAAATTTAGTCTAATGAGCTGGAAAACCAAAATGAAACAGGTTTGAATCTCTGTGTTCTTTTTTGAGAGGGTAGTGGGAGATAGTTTTATGTGTGTGTGTCTTATTTTAAAGCCAACATCATATCTTCTCCATGGAGTATAATTTAGTTCTAGGGTTAGGCAGCCTATAGCTCTCAGTGGTCCCTGATGTAATTGCTGATATCATTCCATTATTCCTAGCCACATGTACTCATTTATTTTCTCCTTCCTCTTCCTCCTCCTTCACTCTCTTTCTCTTCTTACTTTCTTTTTTCCTTTGTGCATGTTATCTGAGACACCATAATTCCCTTCTGTATAAAAGCACAATATGTGATGCCATTTTTCTGGGTACCAATTAAACATTAGTACAAGACAATAAAAAAAAAGAAGTCTTTCTAGAGATCTGGAAGCCACAACTCTTTGTGTGCATTATCTTAGCCATCATCTTGAAGGACAAGTAGATTGCCAATGTTATTCTCATTTAGAAAAAGGGGTTCAGAGGCTATACTTAGACCTAAATATTGGTGAATATTACTACTAGCAGACAAGCTAAAACAAAAAGAAAAAACGATAGTATCATTGAAATTTTATCTAATGAAAATCAATGGGGAAAGAGGAAATAATATTTTGATCAGGAACTAATAGGATAAACATAGGAAAATACAGACAAGAGGGAACAAATACAAATAATTTATGCAGGAAAAAAAGCCTTTGCTAATATTCTACTCCAAAAATTATTTAAAAAACGGAATCACTGTGGGATGGCAAAGAATATTTTACCATAGAAAGGAAACTAGCTTAGAGACAAAAAATAAATGATAGGGTAAAACAAGCAATTCTCTGTATGGGAAAGGGTAAATGTTGGGGTCTCAGAGATAAGAATAAAGATGAGTCAGATTCAAAATTTTCATAAATAATGTGTAAGAGGAAGACACAGTGAGTACTTCAGGTTTGCAAATGACATCACAATCTTATAGCTTCCAAAATGCCAAGCCAACTATGATAAATTTCAGGGAACTCTACAAAAGGAATATTATCTATAAAAACAGAGTTATCTATAAAAATGGCAGCTGAGCTTCAAAGTGAGCAATTTGTTTAGGGATTGCATTCATTTTGGTAGAAAATAATCCAAAATTAAACCTATAGGAGGAAGGTTAATGAACATTTAGCAAAGGGCCTTGGGAGTCATTATGGAACGTTCCCTGTTGACACTGCCCCAGTGGGTTCCTTCAGTCAAATGGGACTAGCAGAATGGTAGGAATTATCAGGAAGGGTATTAGAAACTAAAGAGGGAAAATAATTCACTTGTCTATTAAACTATAGCTGTGATGCTGTCTTTATGGGTTAAATATCAATTAAACATTTTCATAATTCAACTCAAAAAATATCTTCCAAGAGGTTTAGAGAACCAGAACTCTATAGAATCCTTGTTGTCAGACCTCTAGAAAGACCTAACTGATCTGGAAAGTTTCATAGCAGGGTAAAATGATCAAGGGAACACAGCGGGGTGCCCAATGAGAATAGACAAAAAGATTAGGAATCTTTCATCTGGAGAGATGAAAGCTAAGATCTGTTATGATCAGAGTCTATAAAACTGTGAAGGGCACAGAAAGGACAAACTTGCACTTCATGACAAATCACAGTATACTAGAAATAGGATGAAGTAAATGAGGACAAAGAAAAAAAAGAACTACTTTGAACAGCAAGCACTAAAATTATGGAACTTGTTATCGTACTGAGTGGCAACAGAAATAGGGTTTTGAAAAATTAACCAATGACAGATTCATAATTTTATTATTAAAGGCTGAATTAGTAGTGATGCTTTGGGGTGAGTTGATGACCCTGAGGTTCATTTCATGGAAAACAGCACAATCACATCTCCAACAAAATTTCCCGGTTGTCTCTGTCAGAGACAGAATACATGAATGGATGGAGGGATTGTGGGTCTCATCCAGTGTAATAATTCTTATGTTATGTTCTTACGTTCCCTTTCTCTCCTTTTCTTCTGCCTGTGTCTCATGAATGCTAGCCAGGACCTAAGCCCAGCCTAACTTCTGATGCTGCCTGATGTTAATGAATTCTACCTAGCCCAATAAAAGGAAGTTGTCTGTAAGTTTGGGGAACAGTGTGTGGTCTGTGAATGAACAGAATCACAACTCTCTAAGGATGCAGGGGACTTCAGGGGTCATCAGCTGTAATCTTCAGCTCACTTTTACAGGAGGACTTCAAAAGGACTATAATACATAACTGGAGAATTTGGGGTTATGTAAATGTCAGAAGTCAGAAAGATACAATGAAAGAGGCACATGTATAACCTATATCAGATTGCTTACTGTCTCAAGGAGGAGGGGAGAGAAGAAGGCAAAGAATTTGAAACTCAAAACTTAAAAAAGACATCTCAAACTGGAAAAAAAATAAAGTAACGCACAGAGCACACTGGCTAACTCCATGAGATGCAGAATATGCCAGGAAAAAAAAAAGATATAACAAAAGAGAACAGAGCCTAGAGTCAGAGAGCCCTGTGTGACATGGCACAAATCACTCAGTCTCCCTCAGCCTCAGTTTCCTGATCTTTATTTTTTTTTGGTTAGGCAATGGGGTTAAGTGACTTGCCCAGGATCACACAGCTAGTGTTATGTGTCTGAGGCTGGATTTGAACTCAGGTCCTCCTGAATCCAGTGCTCTATCCATTGCGCCATCTAGCTGCCCCTCAGTTTCCTTATCTTTAAAATGAAGGGATGGATTAGATTGCTGCTTGAGTCCTTTCTAGCTCTATGATTTCATGTACCTATTAATAGGACCAAGAGGTCTCCAAACCAAGATTGTTATGTTTCCATATTTTCCTTACTTGGCTCCCTATTCTGTGGTGAGGATGTGTAAGGGATCTCTCCCCTTTGTCAATATTTCTTCCTCTGGACAAACTTCCAAGCCAGCATCAAAACTGGGGCTTCTAAATATAAAGACCTATATGTAACGTTACATGGCCCACAATCCATTCCATAACCCTCTGTCCCTGCCCCAGCGGTTCCCTAGGATTTAAAGGACAAAAGGACTGTGGCATAATGGAGACAGTCAGGAAGACCTGAGGTGGTCTCGCCTCGGACACTTGCAAGCTGTGCGGCCCCTTAGCCAAATCTCTTAATCTCTCAGAGACTGTTTCCACCATTTATACAATGAGGGGGTTGGAAAAGACAGCCTCTGTCTTAAGTCCCTTCTAGTTCTAAATTTATGATTGTGTGAACCTACAACTGAGTTACCTACCGGCAGTATCAGGTCTCCAGCCTTAGCTGTTCACAGAATCTTAAGGCAAAAAACAACCCTGCCTCTTGCTCCTCCTATGGCTGCTACTGTCAGCTTCCCTGTCCTCTATAGTCCCCTTCCCACTTGGAGAGATAAATCCAAAAAGGGACATTCACTCTCTCTTGTGGGATACACCTGGACATCAACTATACTGCAAGGTAGACCAAGTGGGGGGCGGGGTGGAGAGGGGAAAGGTGTGTGTGTGTGGGGGGGGGTGTGTGTGTATGTGTGTATATAGACAGAGAGAGAGAGAGAGAGAGAGAGAGAGAGAGAGAGAGAGAGAGAGAGAGAGAGAGAGAGAGAGGAAGAGGAAGGAGAAGGAGGAGAAGGTGAAGAAGAAGAAAAGGGAGAGAGATAAGAGAGGAAGGGGAGAGAGAGGCAGGGAGGAGGGAGGAAGGGATTGAGAAAGAGAAAGGAAAGCAAAGAGAGAGTGATGACTAAGTAAAAAGCCTAAGAACCTCAGGTTTAGGGAATTGGGATCAATGACAAGAGGCTACCTTTGTCCAAAGCCTAAATTCCATTTGGGTTTTACACTCTTGAAGTACCTATGAGAAGTGGCTATAGCTAGCTCCTTTTAGTGCAGAGTCCATTCTCGGGAAAACAGCTGTCCTTTTGACAAATACCTGAACATAAGCATTCTACAGACTGAACACACACACACACACACACACACACACACACACACACACACACGACTTTCCCTTTCTACTCACCTACGCAGTTATCACAAAGGCTGCAATGAGAGGCACGAGGAGGACGAAAAAT
Organism: Phascolarctos cinereus; assembly: GCF_003287225.1. NCBI lineage: Eukaryota > Metazoa > Chordata > Mammalia > Diprotodontia > Phascolarctidae > Phascolarctos > Phascolarctos cinereus. Next base: position 94,422,393 of record NW_027555958.1, read on the forward strand.
CTTGCAGGTGAAACAATATTTCAGTTTCACCGTCTGGCCATTGATGATGACTTCTCTTGTTCGGGGAGGTGGGCGGTACCCCCCTGAACTGGTACCATTCGCTATATCTAGTGGAGAGAAAGGAAAAAGAAACTTCTCAAAAAGAATAACTTTACAATTTTTTACTCAGGCATTTTGTTGCATTGTCTGAGATCTTTTAATAAATTGGCCACTAGAAACTTGTGGTATCTGACATCATTTTTTTTTTAACAGAGGCGCAGTCAAACATGGGTGATATTTGTATCAGGAACATTTTCACCTTGCCTTGGCATAGCTTATAGAAAGCACCAAAGAACAGATTGTAGAGAAACACATAAAATATCCAACAGCAGCCTGTTGGCATAGTTGCTCCCCTTAGGAAGAATGGGCATTTATTTTGAATCCTTCAAACTCTAGACTGCTTCATGTGTCTCTTTAAAAAAGGGCATCACAAAGGTAAAAGAAGGTATAGCTATCCATTTCCAGTAATGTGGACTTACAGTAACCACGCATTTCCTGAGAATAACAGCTGATGAAGCTTTTGGTATAATGATGCTACTGAAGGGAGTGAGGACATTATGTTTAGAGAAGGCTTTTTTGGGGGGGTGTGGCAGGGTTGATGATAGCTGTCTCCAAAAGGTTATGGTGTGGAAGATAAATTGGACTTATTCTGTGTTGTTCTAGACGGTAGAAATAGAACAAATGTATAGGAGTAACAAAAAGCAAGCTATAATTCAACACAAGGAAGAACTGTCTAACCATTAGAGCTGTTCAAAAATGGAATTGGCTGCTTCATGAAATAGCGAGCTCCCTCATTATCACTGGGGAGTGGGTTGAACCAGAGACACATCTAATGCAAAGGATCTGTGATTTTATCAGCAGGAGGGAAATCCCAGTGTATGAACCTTCATTCCACTAAAGCAGACTTATGGGTGCTCTATATGACTTAGGAGAGTAGTACCAGAAAGTTAGCTGTGTTACACAAAAATTAAATGACTTGTTCAGGGTCATACAGCTAGTCATTGTCAGAAGCAGGATCTGAATCCATGTGGTCTGTCCTGACACTATATCTAGGTCTCTATCTACTCTGTCCTGTATATAGTACTTAGTAAATGTCTCAAATTGATTTCTTCTCCCTAAAGTACATATCTCTAATACTTAGAGCCCTTCATGGCACCTGTTTACACACACACATACATACACACACACACACAAATATATGTGCGTGTGTGTGTGTGTGTGTGTGTGTGTGTGTGTATCATCCTTAGATCCACAGCATTGCATCAATACTCAACTATAGGACTATACAGCACACATCCAGGATTTTCATGCAGTCTATTTCATGGTTCAGAGAAGTTGGATATTACCAGAAGAGTAAATATTTCTTTGCTCCTTATCAAAATGGCTTTACACTGAGTAAATAATCTTCTATATGGTATGATTTCAGGGGTGCCACAAAAGTCCTGCCTCAATCTCACATTCTTTGGTTGGTCCCTGAAATTCCACAATCAAGATTTCAATCTGCTTTACCCTTGGCTTTGATAACTGTTAAAAAAGACCCATTGGAGGGGCAACACTTTAAGTTGGTATAGATTCATCACCTTAGAGAGAAGGAAGGAAAGGAACAGAAACAAGGTCTGATAGGGATTTTGCAGAAGAGATGACAGAGCATTGGGTACTTGAGACAGAAGGAAGGAAGAACATTAAGGAGGGGGAAAGGGGTTGAATGAGGCATTGAGAGGCACCAAAGACAAACTCGAATTAGAATCTTTGTCAAGGGCTGGTCCTGTTCCACAGAATTATTAAACAATTATCAAGCAGTTCCAAGGACTCCATATCCCAAGACACTAGTGAGTCAACTTGACATGGGCCCTGACAAACACACCTCAGTTTGGATACTACAGATGGCTGCCCCATGAGGTGCCTTTAAGATAATATGGAGTCATGCTAAAATACAGAGTAACCACTAATCTCCAATAATTTCTACTTTAGGACATAATGTGCTATCTCAGCCAATTAACATATGGAAAGCTCTTTATAAACCTGGAACTTACATGATGCAGTGGATAGAGTGCCAGACCTGGAGTCAGGAAGACCTGAGTTCAAATTGGGCCTCAGATACTTCCTAGCTATGTGACCTAGGGTAAATATTTAGCCATTTGCCTCCGTGTCCTCATCTGTAAAATGGGGATAATAATAACACCTATCTCCATGTGTTGTTATAAAGATCAGATAACAACTGTAAAGTGCATAGCACTTGCTACTATGTGCCTGGCACGTAGTAGGCACTATTAAAATGTCAGTTATTTATTATTATTATTATTATTGTTGTTACCAGTTATTATAGCTAACATATGACAAGTCTTTCCAGTTCTAACTCATCTGCCATTTGTGGCCTTACAGAGGTAACTGCGGCACTGAGATATTAAGTGACTTCCCCATAGTCACACAGCCAATATGAGTCAGGGCTAGTATAGACCTGAATTAGGATCATTCTAACTCCAAAGCCAGTGTTCTATCTCCTACTTTAGTTACTTCAATTTTGCACACAGTAGGTACTAAATAAATGTTTGTTGACGACTGAATAGATGCAAGAGCTTTGTAAACTTTTATGAGTTATTAGTATTTTTATGAACTGTAGTCATTTGAAAAGTGAGTAAAAATAAATTACTTTAAATGATACATGGATCAGGGCAAACCATTTGTGTCCCCAAGCCAAGTGAATGCCAAACGAGCCCAAATTAAAAGTAATTTGGTTGTTCACGTAGCCTATATAATTTTTGTTTCTAGTGTTCTTCCAGTTTTCCCAAAAGATATGGTTAGAAAAGAGTGGGGCTACAGATCTGATACAGATTTTTTTAAAAGTCAGGATAACAATTTGTATTTAATTAGAAGTCCTCTGAATTTTTAATGAAATTTTCAGAACAAATATGAAGGCCAAGAAAGATTTATTTACTGAATTTCCGATCAGCCATTAATAAATCGGTTGGTGAGCAGGCCCTATGTCAGGTTCTATTGATCTTTCAGTTCTAAGCCTCATCTTTATACGTTTATAACTTTGTTGTAGAGTTGAGCTGGAGGGCAAACTTGAACAGACATGTTCAGTTTGGACTTAGAGAGGGAAGCCAAAGAGAAACGCAAAGAAACTCATGCTTTTTGGTGATAGAGCTATAAAACTTAATGGTGTAGACCAGGGGAATGGGGGTAGGGACTCGGGGGACCTGGGCTCTAGATTCATGTCTCTATTAGCTTAGGCCTGTTACTAGTTCTCTGCACATGGGTGGAAAATTGCCTTGTCTGCTCATAAGGCTATTTTGAATATGAAATGGGTAATAGATGACTCTATCTAAGGTCTCTGTGATTTCTACATTGAAAAGTCAAAACCACTGCAAATGCACAGTATCTCTAGCAGTTATAATGCCATACATACAACATGAGATTAAATAGGGCTGACTCAGTTTGTTGGAAAAGAAGCATTTATTAAGTGCATACTATGTGCTGGGCATTGCGCTAAGTGCTGTACGGATATCTCCACAACTTGAACCCTTACTGTGAACATCCAGAGATCCCTACATTTCTGTGGCCCATTCTGCTTTATGCGATCTTCCAAATGCTCCGCTGCCTTTCACTGCCTCGTCACCCCCTGCCACCCGTGACTCTCTACTAAGAGATTATGCTTTGCCTTGGAAAGTCCAGCCCCCAAAGACACTATGGTTGCTACTCATGTCAATCTTGCAACATACTTGTCTGAGACTGCTAAGATAAGACCATCGGGTAGGTGGGTAAGGGGTGGAGGGAGTGTTTGCAATCCTCGGAATGTCTGTGTGGATTATTATTTATCATTTATTAGTATTATTTGAACCTAGCTTCATGCGTCTAAAAAACTGTCTAATCCAAAAAGCTTACTTACTATAGAGGTCAGGCTTGATCCAGAAATGCTCTAGGGAAAGCAGATGGTTTTAAGGAATGCTTAGATCCCAGCCAGTACTTGTTTTGGGCCCACCCAAAGTTTGTGTTTTGTGTTTCCCAAAAGAGATTGACTTACTTGCTGATATATATCTCAAACCTCCCTTCTTTTGGAAACTATCTATTGCTTACTTGAGTCAGTCAGGCAAATGCCCTTATGCCCTTTTCTAAACTCTATATAATACAACCTCATAAAGAACTGAAAAGGGAGCCATCTCTTTTTTCCATCTCTCTCTCTCTCTCTCTCTCTCTCTCTCCCAAATAACCTAACAAATTTCGTTCTAAAACTATTTCAGATTTTGGGGATTGTCCTCGTGAATAACACCTGTTGATGGTCAGATATGAAGAATGGACCTGGAAATCAATGGCTTCAAATCCCCTTCCTTTAAAAAAAAAAGTCTTATTCCAATCTCAGCCTCTAGTAAATGGAGATTATTAAACCTCTCTCTCACCCAAGGAGACTAAGATGGCCCTTGCCTGTGAAGTTCCTGCTCGTTTGTGGGATATTGGGGGCCCTGAAGGTTGGTGTTCTGGTCTAATCTTCAATAATGTTGCTTTTTGTTAGAGACAGTTGTGCCCCTACTTCTTAGTGTCTATGTGTGGTTTTGATAAGAACTTACTTAAAAAACAAAAAAGCACACACTAGGTGTGTGACCTTGGACAAGTCACTTAACTCCGACTGCCTCACCAAAAAAAAAAAAAAGAGAGAGAGAGAGAATAAAAAACAAAAGCAAAAACAAAAAGCCAAACCCACAGTTATCTTTAGTTAATGGCAAATGATGACAGGAAATTTTGGAGAAATCCTACTGTAGTTCTTTTGGTTTTGGTGAGTCCATACCCCTAAAGGGTAAAAGGACTTATCTGCCCAGGTTTGTTCTCAAAGAATCTTGAAAGCTTGAAGAGGGGTTTTCATTCTTAAAGAATTGTTTCATTCCTGGCAAAGACACATAAACAAAAGAACACAGCATCTTATGACCACGTCCATGGTAAAAACTAGGTGAACAATAGAAAAGAAGAAACAGGGATGTTTTCCAGATTTTTACTTTAGGAACACTCAATTAGTTGTCTGCTTAGCAGTGTTGCTGTAATGGGAGAAGCATTGGTCTTGTTGAAGTCAAAAGACTGAGTTTGAGCACAAGCTCTGCTATGTAGTAGCTACGTGATTATGGTAAATCACTTAACCTCTCTCAGCCTAAGTTTTGTCACCTGTAAAATAGGAGTAATAATACTTGTATTACCTTTCTTAATATGTTGTTGTTGTTGTTCAAGTGTGTCTGACTCTTCATGACACCATTTTGAATTTTCTTGGCAAAGACACTGGAGTGGTTTGCCATTTCCTTCTTCAGCTCATTTTACAGATGAGGAAACTGAGGCAAGAAGGATTAAGTGACTTGCCCAGGGTCACACAGCTAGAGAATGTTTTAGGCCAGCTTTGGACTCATTTTCCTGACTTCTGGTCTGGGGCTCTATCTACTGCACCACTTAGTTGCCCCTCTTCAATATGAAAAGTATATAAATTTTTGTTCAATTGTGTATGACTCTTTGTGAACCTGTGGACCACAGCACACTAATACTGTCTGTAAGGTTTTCTAGACAAGAATACTGGAGTAGTTTGCCATTTCTTTTCCAGTAGATTAAGGCAAACAGAAATAAATGACTTGCCGAGGGTCACACAGCTAGTAAACATGTAAGGTCACATTTGAATTCAGGTCTTCCTGATTGTAGGCCAGGTAAATCTATCCACTGAGCCAACTAAATGCCTCAAGGTATATAAAGTACTACTCAAAACTTAAAAGTTTATTATTATACTATGAATGATACTATGAATGAGTTACATGAGATCTTTTGTATTGCATATTATTAAGCTGTATTATCATATCCACTTTGGAAACAGGCGATTTAAATCTTTTCCAGTAATAATGATGGTGGAGCACATCACAAATCCAGTTGCATCTGGATTTGCTCATCCCTATCCAAAATTCAAGAATAATTGAACTACACTATTGTTTGAGATCTGAGATCTTCACCATATAGTGAACTTCCACTGTGGAAACACCTCCATCATTGGGGAGGGGCATCACATTTGTGATTTACAGCCAGAGATTTGCCTGGGTCACTGAGAGCTTGAGTAACTTGTCTAACATCACATAGTCAATCTAGGTCAAAAGTACATTTTCAATCTAGGTCTTCTCGGCTCTCAAGCCCGCTCTCTGGCCACTCAGACCAGGCTGCCTCCCAGTGTTACTTACTAAACACACATATTTACAATTATGCAATGGAGTTATAATGGAAAAGAAAACACAATGCCCATAAATTCAAACCTACAAAGCTGATAGATTAGGAAGTATTATTACCAGGGGATTCTTCTTTCTATCAAAGGATTCACTAGTGAAATCCTTTAAATTGAAAAATACCTCTGAGCACTTATGTTTTACAGTTCATTAACTGAGAAAGGCTGTCAAAGTGGCATCTCAGAAATGATAAGTCAATGGGAAAATATGATTTGAGCTCCATTACGCTTTTCAGAGCACATCTATTGCCTTGAGTGAAGTATACTTATATAAAATATCATACAAATAGTTGGATTTCACAGCTACTGAATTTTCCTAAGCATCTTTTCATCAGGCCTCTATAGAGCTTAAGACTCATAAACTGCATTGCACAATAGTCTCATCTATCTCAAAGGAAGATGAGTTATTTTAATAGCACTTTAACAAGAACTATTTGATGACTGTGAGAGTGACAAAACCCATGGGAAAATAGAAATGCTGATTAGATTTTAGGTGAGATAATACAGCATCTATCTGAACTCTTTTAAAAGTGAGGTAATTGGAGCCAAATGGTCTACCAAATAAATGTCTAGGTTCCTCCTTCAAGGGGGAACAAAATGTGCATTTCTTGATGTGTTTGTCTCCAGAGAAAATAACTGTGATAATTTTGTCTCTGATAAATCTTCTTGCAGAAAGGTTCAGAATGAGACAGAAACAAATTTTCTCAACAATTCTGCGATGAATACGTTAAATTTAACATAGACATTTAAGACAAACTATTCTAATAGAAGTTCACAGATTCTAATGCAATCCTTTTTTTCTGTTCTTTTTCTTTGGGTGGTTCAGGTTGTGAAAACTGTCAAGTTCACAATTAAAAAAGAAAATGATAAAAATGCATTTGAAGATTTATGAAATGCGTGACATGTGTTTCTCTTCCATCAATTAGAGTTATTAGTGTTTCAGTGTAAATATAAGTTTCAAATAAATGCACATAGACCCTGTACAAGGGTCTGTTACAGATGGATCTATAAACCTAAGCAATGGAATGTGAAAAGGATGGATTGCTTCTTCAGATTCATTCATTCAGTCAGTCAACAAATGCTTATTATATATCTACTAGGTGACAAGTACTGTGTTGAAGGGGAGAACTGGCCTTGGAGGTAAGAAGACCTGCGTTCACATGTTGATTTTGTGGCCCTGGACAGATTATTTAATCTCTCAGTGCTCTAGAGTCTAGATAACTCTTTAAGATAGCACAGAAAGAGCTGATCTGCACACATACAAGGGCTTTCCTCCTGTAGGGGTTCCCAACGAAAGCATAGGTTCAGTCCCTATCCCTAGGTTCAAGATAAAGTGCTTATAACTACAAAATAGGATATACAGGCAATGGGGTATAGAAATCTATCCTGCCCTACAGGAAAATAGAAAGGGAAGGGGATAAGAGAAGGCAGGGGGAGATAGAAGGGAGGGAAGATTAAGGGAAGGGGTATTCAGAATGCACGCCATCTTGGGATGGGGGTAGGGATGACAGGGGGAGAAAATTTGGAACTCAAAATCTTATGGAAGTGAATGTTTAAAACTAAAAATAAATTAACTAATATATATATATATATATATATTTTTAAAAGATCTCTTCCAGCTCTAAACCTGTAATCCTAAAAGCAATACAACTTTGAATTGTGTGTGTGTGTATATATATGACAGATAGAGTGCTTATGTAAAGATAAATAAGACCTAGTCTCACTACCAAATATAATTTTCAGAGGTTGCACAGACTATATTGAGAGGGTCAGTAGAAAGCAACAGACCGGAACAACAAAAAAAAGGCCTACAGAATTAAAAGGAAAAGAGAAGATTAAAATATATATGGCAGACCAAAGCATGGTTGGTCTGAAGAACAAGGGAGAGGGGGAAATACCCCCTAATAGCTCAGACAGGCAAAGGATAGAAAGAATAGAAAGTGCTTTGAGAACACAGAAGGCAGTAGAAAAGTTAGGATTTCCTAAGTCACGACTAAGAACTTCAAATTCTTGTCCTTATGTGGGCAATGGAAGGAAATGTAAAGTGAGCATGGTGGAATCTGAGGCTAGCAAAGTGACTTTAAATAGTAAAGAGCTGTACTCCAGTGACCCATGTAGATGGCAACCAGAAAAAAAAATTAGAACCATTTATTAAGCACCTATATTTGTGCTAGGCACTGTACTAAGCAATATGGATACAAAGACAGGCAAAAGATAGTCTCTACCCTCAAGGAGCTTATAATCTAATGAACTGGAGGCTAAATATAGAGATGAATGTTGACAGGTTCAGATGAGGAAACTGAGGTAAAGTGACAAAACTGTTAGAACTTTGAGCATTTCCCAAAGGGAGGAGGCCCCTATTACAATTATCATCTACTACATAATAAAACAAAACAAAAATCCCTGTCATACTCTACTGGGTATCATATACCCTATGATACCAGGAAGAATACTTTTGACCAGGGAAGATGGAAGGCAGCCTCTGTTCTGCAGTCAATAGTCATAAACTGATTCTGGGTAGCTTGCTGTCTGTTGCAAATCTGAGATGCTATTTCTAATTTCTATATGCGTTCCGTTAGCTATCTATTTCTTTGTGCCCAGATTTAACCTCAAACCCCAATCCATGCCTGTAAATTCAGGTTACATTTCTGCCCATTTCTTCTTGGACACTGACTTTTTTCTGTCTACTATGATTCAAAACCTGGCCTTGTGATTCCCAGATTCCAACCTTGGTTTCACTCTGAGAATTCATCACAGCCATCTCCCAGTCTGCCCATTGGTCTGGGCCTTTTGTCTTGATGACCCAGCTCATGTAACAGAATCCAGCCCCTCATGACCTCCCTTTTTCTGTGACTGTTCATGATCTGGCACTGATAAAAATGAGCAGGATGGATCATAAGTTCTATTCAGAGGGTGGAGAGATCACTTTTGTTTATGGTTGCTAAAGGAGGCTTCAAGGAAGAGATGAGATTTAAGCTAGTGGTAAAATTTTCAGAGAGAAGAGGGGAAAAGGTTATTTCCAAGTAGTAGAAAGACAGGGCAGGGAAACAGATGAGAGATTTGGGAGCAAAGATATAGAACCAGGAAAACAAGAAATAGATACAATGCATTTATGGAAATAGTGAGAAGAATGGAATTGTTCAAAAAGAACAGAGAATTATAGAAACCAAGTTGAGTTAGACTGTGTGTAGTACATCTCCTACCTGAATTCCCTCTAATTCTCCCAAACTGGCCACCTAGCCTCTGCTTAAACACTTCCAATGTTAGGGTGCTCACTACATTCTGAAGCAGACCACTCCATTTTTGAAAGAGTTTTAATTGTCATTCAGCCCCCATTTTATTTTTACCCACTGGCTGTAGATCCATGAGACAAGCCTTCAGGTATCTGAAGGTAGAGAAGTCATATATCCCACTAAACCTTTTATTCTCTAGGCTAATAAACCCAGGCTCTTTTTTAAGTCCTTGTATGGCATGACTTAAAATCTGATTTCCATCTTGATAGCACTCATCTGAACATGGAGCCAGCTTGTCAGTCTTTCCTAAAATGTATGGTCAAGAATTAAACAGAATATTCCAGATATAGTCTGACTAAGGAAGACTACTAGGGAACCATTACCTTCCTCATTCTATACACTGTATCTCCACTCACGCAGCCTAAAGAAAGAATTTACTTTGGAGGATTGCCATATCATACCATGGACTTATAATGAACTTGCAATACACCAGAACATTCCACCCTTTTCACATAAACTATTGTTAAACTATATCTTCCTGGTCCCACATTTGTGTTTGAATTTTTTTGGATCCAACTGGAGGGGACCATTAGGTAAAGGAATATACATACATATATCACATATTTATATACTGTAACGCATTAAGGCAGAGAGGATGACGGCCTGGCATAATAGACTGCTGGACTGGGTGTCAGGAAGATTGGTGTTCAAATATCCTCTCAACACGTATTAGCTCTGTGATACTGGGCAAATCACTGAACCTCTCCAAGTCTCAGCTTCCTTATCTACAAGATGGGGATAATAATAATGACCTCATAAAGTTGTTCTGAGTCTCAAATAAGATAATTATGCTACATAAAGGATGTTATAAAACTTACTATGCCATGTCAATGCGAGCTATTATTTTGAAATGAATCTGTGATTGCTTGAATGGGGGCCACTCCTGATACAATACAGATGGGCAATAATTCTACAAGTGATAATCTTATAGCGGAAGCTAAATGGTGGCAGTGGATTAAGTGCTTGGGCCTACACACAAGAAGACCTGAGTTCAAATCCAGCTTCAGATACTTACTAGCTGTGTGACCATGGGCAAGTCACTAAATCTGTCTGCCTCAGTTTCCTTGACTGCAAAATGGGGATCTTAATAACCCCTATCTCACAGGGTTGTTGCAAGTATTAAATTAGCTGCTTGTAAAGGGCACATAGTAGGGACTTAATAAACATTTATTCCTTTCCCTCCCCTCTATTTCACTTCTTTTAAAAGTTGCCTAGGATACTTAAGAGGTTAAATGACTTACCACAGGTCACAGAATCAGTATTTGTTAGAGGTAAGACTTGAACCTACAATTCCTCACTCATAGACACTCACTTTCTTCACTCTATCCACTATGTAATATTGCCTCCCATCTATATTACCACCACCACCACCACCACCACTAGCACCATTCTGACTGGAGTTCCGATACAAGCATGGTCCTGGGACAATTCACTTTCCTACCACTGTTCTTTTATGTTTAATGTTTGTTAGATTATTGTGCAGATGAAAAAATGACTGATTGCTCTTTGTAACTGATTATTATTATTGTTGCTAAAGTATATGATTGGCTGTTCGACACTTAATCTCTTTACTATTCAAATTAAATTCATAAATGAGCCTGAGTTAAAACAATACAGAGAAAAGATCTTTACTGAACATGAAACATGTTAATATTACTCAAAAGCTCATGTCAAAATTAGCTGACTAAATATGAAATTGCTATCTTCTGAAACATGTGAAAGGCCACTAGCTAATGACTGCAGTTAATGCTGATATTAGTCAAAGTTTGAATCTTAGCAATAATATGTACACAGGAGGGTTTATTTAAAATAGACTCAAAGCTATACCTTGTTCAGCAAGGTTAGTTGCATAGGTGTGGTATATACTCAAAGATAAGTAACATTATTAGTTGGATCTGAGTGAGCAAATTGAAACTGTGACTCAGGAGTGGACATCAATTTTCATTCTTAATGCAGGAAGTTCAAATTTCCAGTCCTTAATGGAGAATGAAACTCACTTAGAAGCAGCATAGTCTTGGGGAGGGTGGTGGGGAGGAAGGGGGAGAAAAATTTTAAACTCAAAAGCATATGGAAGTGATTGTTGATAAATCAAAATAAATTAATAAATTTTTTTTAAAAAGAAGCAGCATAATCTTAGGGGGAAGAGTGCTGCTGCATTTGGAATTATAGGATCTGAGTTTGAATCTTGACTCTGTAACATACTATATATGGGAAGAGCAAGTCAATCCCTTTGGACCTCAGTTTCTTGGCCTGCAAGAGAAGGGGGTGAATAGATGATCTCTGAAGTCCCTTGTAGCTTTAAATCTGTGACTCTAAGATATTAATAGACAATTAATTAACTGACACTTAACAATATTTATGTATGTTCCATTACTTAAAAAGTAATAGTGATAAAAGGCATCATGGTATAGTTTGGAATACCAGGTCCTAGGTTTTAATATTGGCCTGTTACTTGTTTCCTATACGATACTACAAAAATCACTTAACTGCTTTGTGCCTCAACTTCCTCATTTGTAAAATGAGAGGGTTGGATAGGATGTACTCAAAATTCCCTACAAGTTCTACAGCCATGATCTTATGTTAATGTCTAAATGGTTGGAGCCCAGAGTAAAATCAGTCATCAGTAATAAATCTAAGTCTTGATCTATCATATGCAATGTGTTTCAGCTTCTCCATCTTTTAATTCCTTAAATAACAAACTGTACATAATTTAGTTATTACTGTAATTTGAACAATTTTAAAAAGCAGAGGGATTTGATGCAAAAAGATTCACACACAAAGCTAAAATAAGGAACCAGAGCAAAATCTATCATACTTCAGCTGAACTCAAGAAGGCAGGGGTAGAGCAATGTCTCAGACAAGGCAACAGCAAAAATGGACTTGATTAAAAGAGACAATCATGGAAACTACAATATGCTGAAAGGTACTATAGACAATCAATGAATAACAATACTTAATATATATGCACCAAGTAGCAAAGCATCTAAATACTCAAAGGAAGAGCTAAACAAGTTACAAGGAGAAATAGACAATGAAGTTGTAATAGCTGGAGACCTCAATGTATCCCTTTGAGACCTCGACAAATCTAATAAAATAAATAAGATATAGAATTTTAGAAAAGTTAGTTGTGATACATCTCTGACAATTACAGAATGGGAACTGATTAATACTATGTAGCGTACTAAAAAAAAACAAAAACAAAAACAACAAAACCAAATCGTGAGTTAAAGGATAGAATCCTCATAAACAAATGCAAAACACCTGAAGTATTTAAACATTCTTTACTGACTACAATGAAATGAGTCACATTTAATAAAGGACCATTGAAGAAATGATTAAAATTAATTGGAGACTTAATAAACGTACTCCTAAGAAAATGATGCGTCAAAGAACAAATCACAGAAACAATAGATATTTTCATCAAAGAAAGTGACAACAATGAGGAAATATGACAAAATTTGTAGGATGAAGCTAAAGCAGAACTTAGGTGAAATTTTATATCTCTAAACACTTTTATCAACAAAAAAGGGAAAGAAGTGATTAATGAACTAGACATATAATTTTAAAAACTAGAAAAAGAGTGGCTAGAGGGCAGGCTTTGTAGTCAGGAAGAGCTGTGTTCAAACTATGCTTCTGAAACATATTGATTATATGATTCTGGGCAAGGCACTTTTAACTCTCAGAGCCCCATGCAACACTCCAAGACAATAAGTTGCAAAGCAGGTAAACTGGTAAAGGGAATTTTCTCACTGGGAATTCCTTACAACAATTAAATTAAAAGTTTAGTTTTTTTTAATAGCAATAAGTAAAAATATTAAAAGACTATTAATATTTACAGAAAGTCCTCAAAAATGTTTCTCTTGATCTGTCCAAGAACTGAAGAACTTAAAAAGACAACTAATAAATACAGTAGAAATAAAAGGGAAAAATAAAGCCCTGATTGGCTATGATGCAAGTAGGGTAGAAATGAGCTCTGGGTTGAGTCAAAGGACTTCAGTTTATCTACCTTAGGCCAGTTTTCTTCAAAATAAGGGCCACAGCATGGTCCCAAGGGAGTCCTAGCATGATACTAAGGGTTAGATGAACAATTAATCAGAAGGCACAAAGATGATTCACATGACACTCTCCTTAAGATCATTTTCAACCCAGTCCCACCCTCAACATGCCCCTATTCGGATTACTCCATCTGCTATGCAAGTTCCCAACTTTCTCTGTTCTGCTCAGGATATGGGCCTCTCAGTTTCCTTCAGGACAGTAACCTAACTATGCCACTCAGCAATTGAGGCCATCAGGGCCACTGGGAACTCTCTTTCCCCACAGCATACCTGCCCCTTTCCTCCCAGATAACCCTATGACTTTTTCAAGTGACCCTCTGAGGATGGACTCTGAATGCTGCCTAGTGACTGGTGAGTAAGAGATTTAAACCTCACCTTTTTATTTTTTCTGGGTTGGACTGAATCACACAAGATGAGCAGATCCAGATGAATTGTGATCCATAATTGCCGACCTTTTTGTTCTCTTTCTCTTTAAACACACTCCTGTTCAGAATTCCTCTATTACTATCAAGAGCTCTGCCATCTTTCCAGTAACCCAGGTTTATAACCCTGGTGTCTTCTTTCACTGCTCACTTGCCCTCACCCCACACATCCATTCAGTTGTCAAGCCTTGTCATTTTCCTTTCTATAATACCTTTTGCATCTGCCCCCATCCCCTCCACTCACACAGCCACTGCTCTAATTCAGAATCTCATCACCTTCTCCTGGATTACTGCACCAGCCTCCTGGAGCATTGACTTTCCTGACGCAAGCCTCTTCCCACTCCAATTGGCTCTACATACAACCACCCAAGGGAGCTGTCTACAGTTCAGGTCTAACTCTGTCATTCCCCTACAACAAACTCTTGTGGCTCCTTAGGATTGAATAGTATTTCATCTTTAATTCATTCTTTTTAAATGTCTTTTTGTATAAGTTTTATGTACATAAATATTAGTAGAGTAGCACATGTAGTATATAACTTGTAAATACATACATATGGGGGGGTAGATGCTCAAAAAATTTTTACCAATAGGATACATGATAAAAAAGATTGAAGACTGTTGCTGTGGGCAAGCCACTAAACCTCACTTGTCTTGGGTTCCTCGTCTGTAAAATGAGGGGGGCTGGATTAGATGAAATCTGAGGTCCCTTGGAGGAATAAATCCATGAGAATAAGTCCATGAGTTCAACCAACTGAACTAATCTAATATATATTCAGAGTAAAATAAAAAAAGAATCAGGCTGCTCTATTTACTTATATGATTTTTCCAGCAGGGGCCAAAGCCTGGGCCTTCAATGTAAAAGGCAGAAGGCATTTTTGTTCTTGTGAAATTCCAAGCTTCTTCAGCTTTTGTTTAAATTCTCTAGGCAGTACTAGAAATACCTTTGTGCTCCATTACAGAAAGCCAATTCTTCTGGACAAGACAAAAGCAAGACATATTCTAATCCTCTTTTCCATAGTGTATGCTTTCTGCAATGTCAGAAGTAGCTAAAAATTGTATTATTCTAGAGATTAACAGGGCCAACTTGGGATTGCTTTCAAAAAGAAAACAAGCCCCACAGTCATTTTTAAAGGGAAGAGCATTAGAAACTGTACAGCCAGAGTGGGGTGTGTTGCTGTTATCGCTAAGGAAGTCTAATGTGTTTTTATTGAACTTTGAGCAGCCCTACCATATGTGTGGCTGTGACTAGTGACTATATGCAAAGACTAGCTTCTCTAGCTGTATGGTCCTGCTGTCAGAACTGATCCCCTCTAGTACTTAAAAAAAAAAAAAAAGGCAATTCCTAGGAGAGGCTAGAAGGGAGCCAGTTGCCATTACTAATAAAGGTGGTACACACAGCGGAAAAAAGAGAGCTTTAGAATTCAGGTACCCACTTTTTTCTTTTGTTCCTAATGATCATCTCATTCAAGCTGAACATCTCCCAATGTCTATATGACCTCTCCATCTACATGTCTTACCCACACCTCAACTCAGCATCTCCAAAACAAGTTTATTCTCTTTCCCTCTAAACCTCTTCCACCTTGTGACTCTATGATTTCTGTTCAGCACCATCATTCACCCATTCTCCTCTGTTTAAGATCCTGGCATCATCTTTAACACTTTCTTCTTCATTTCTCATATCCACCTCTAGCTGATGCATCTCCTGCATCTATCTTTTTCTGTTCCCACACTGCCGCCCTCCTTGTGTAGGTCTTCACTACCACCACCTGCATAAATTATTGCAATAGCCTCATGTTGCATTAAGTCTTCCTGGCGTCACCATCTTCCTTTTCCAATCTGTCTAACTTTCTTCTGCATTGATCTGGTCCTGCCACTCTTCAGCTCAAAAATCTTCAGTGATCTTCTACTAGTTAACAAGGAAAGTTCAAAGATCTTCAACTGGCACCCAAGGCCTTCCATAATCTGGCCCCATTTTACCTTTCCAACTGTGGTGGGAGTTACATCCCAAGAGCTGAACACTATTTCTCTCCATGCACAAGACACCAATTAAACGGGGCTATCTAACCAAGACCTCCCCCTTCCTACTTCTGTGTCTTGGCTCACATCAACTCTGGCACCTGGATTGTCCTACCTCCTCACCTTATACTGATGAATTCTTGTCCAACTTTTAAAGTCCAACTTGAACACCAACTCCTTTAGAAAACTATCCCTGCTCCCCCCTTTCAGTGAAAACTATCTTTCTTAGACATTGCATTTGATCAGTTCTACCTTACGCTCTGTTCTCTCCTCTGACATTGTCACCCGCCGTCCTAGTGTGGGCCCTGAACTCACCACTTCACATGTGGACTATTTCAACAGCTTGTCGTTGGTCTCCTCCCTGCTTCGGGTATCTACCCGCCATCTTCCATAGTCTATCTTCCATTCCGCTGTCAAATTGATCTTTATAAATTGCGGTTATAACCCCCTATTTGATAAGATTGAGTAGCTTCCTGTTCCTCCAGGATCAAACAAAAATTCTTTGGCTTTCAAAGCCCTTCATAACCTGGCCACTTCCTACATTTTCAGTCATTTTACACCTTATTCCCCTCCATGAACTATAATCCTAGGACACTGACCTCCTTGCTGCTCTTCCTATACAATACTGTATTCACTAACCAGGTATTGTCACTAGCTGCCCCCAACCCTGGAACACTCTTCCTCCTCCTCTCTGCCTCCTAACTCCTCTGGCTACCTTCGAGGCTCAGTTAAATCCCATCTTCTGCAAGAAGCCTTTCTTGGGTTTCCTTGATCTTAATGCATCATCCATAATTTATCCTACATGTATCTTATTTGTATGTAGTCATTTTTATGTTATCTCCTCCTTTAAACTAGGAATTCCTTATGAGTGTGGGCTGTTTTTTGTCTTTTTCTGTAACTCTTGCACTTAGCACAGTGCCTGGAACATAGGACGTACTTAACAAATGCTAAGCTGACTCCATTTTGTATCCTCTAAAGCATTTATCATGTAATTTTGTCTATCATAGTTATTTGTGTTTGTGTCTTCTCTATCTAAACTGTAAGACTGTAAGAACCAGACCATGGTTCATCTAAACTTTATATCTCACCCAGGGTTTAGCATAGTGCTCTGCACACAGCGTGTACTTAATACAAGTTTATTGTTCTTACTGAAATTTTTAATGCCTGAAAAAAAAAAAGACAGAGAGGATGTAAGTTTCTTGCAGTTCATAAACTTCCCTGAGTTCTTTCTTGAATTTCTCTCATTCTGACATCAGAATGAAGAAGGATCATCAGGAAAGGCCTCCTGTAAGAAGGTGAGATTTTAATTATAACTTGAAGGAAGCCAGGAAAGCCAAGAGGCAGAGACAAGAAGCAGAACATTCCAGGTGTGGGAACAGCCAGTGAAAGTGTCCAGACTCTGGAGATGCAGGGTCTTGTTTGAGGAACAGCAAGGAGGCCAATATCCCGGATCTAAAAGTAGGCATGTATACTGGAAACGTGGGGAGGGAGAGGTTATGAAGAGCTTTGAATGCCAAACAGAGGATGCTATATGTAACTGGAAGTGACTGTTGTTGTACGTCCATTGTTTTTGAAGAGGACCAATGATGTCACACAGGGTAACTTCTTCACTTGTGTGTGAACTGGACTTAAGTGAGGCGGAACTGCACCAAGTGGTGAACTTCACTCTCTTTCTGAGTCATCGAAGTTCCCGTGGCAGGACAAAAAGTCCTGGAGATGATAGGGAGTCACTGGATTCCAGCGGGTAGAGGAGCACGCTGGGATCAGATGGGAGTTTCAGGAAGATCACTTTGGCAGCTGAGTGGAATGAGGAGTGGCTCAACGCAGAAAGACCCACTGGCAATAGTACTGCAATAGTCTGGTCTCAAAGTGAGGGCCTGCACCAGGGTGGTGTCATGTCAGAGAAGAAAACGGGGCAAATGCAAGAGTGTTAGGAAGGTAAAATTGACAGGTAACAAATTGGATACAGGAGGTGAGAGTGAGCAGTTGAGGATGCCACTGAGGTTGCAAGCATGGGAGACTGAGAGGATGGTGTGGACCCCTACAGTAATAAGGAAGTTAGGAGGTTGAGGGTAAGAGAGTGAGTTAGTTTGTGGACATGTTGGGTTTGAGATGTCAGTGGGACTTTCAGTTTGAGATGTCTAACAGACAACTGAAACTGCTGAAATGCTTGCTGAATACAAAAGAGATGCAAAGTAAATGCAAAGTAATTCCAGGGACCATTTATTTCTATAAGGATCTTTACAGCAACATCCACACATATTTTTAGCAACACCGAGTATAACATCTGAATATAAAGCACAGAGATATGAATACTTTCAATATTTTGTGGTCACATTGGGCTGCAGTCTCCTGGCTGAGAGGGGAAGGACCTTGCCCAGGCTGCAGAGTCAGGTTGGGGTGAAGCACAGCTCCGAACCTAGACTCTTTCTTCCCACAGCCTCTGATTCAGCCAAGTAAAGCATCCCTGTTCCAGATGACTCAGCAGGTTCCAACTGTTACTGCCACACAAGGAGCATTTTAGTGGTAAAGAGTAAGGAACTAGAATACTCTCTTCACCACATCCACACATGACACATTTCTCAACCCCTTTTGTTAAACTAAGAAGTACAAGATCAGAGAAACTGTGGTTTTCTTCTCCTAATTTGGGCTCTAATACTTTCAGGGTACCATCCTTCCAGCAAAGCAGGACTGCAACCTAGGGTTGTCCTTGACTCACCACTCTCCCTCCACTCCATAGAGCCAATCAGATCTCAAATCTTGTCATCTCTACCTCTCCAATATACCTTATATATGTCCCCTTCCCTATTCATACAACGGAGCCACCTCCAGTCTTCCTGATCTACATCTTGCCACTGGGCCCAGATGAACAAAGAACAAACAATAATCTGCAAGTAGTAGGAGCTGCCCCACTGGGGACCCAACTGGCCAGTTCCAGTTGGGCAACATAGCTCCTCTCCTCTCCTCTTTTTCTTCCTCTGTCCACATAGGGTATAATACCCTTACCTGTGGGTGCTCTACTCAACAGAATGTAAATTTTTGATCGCTGAGACCTCTCAAGATATCTTGGCGTTACAGGCTAGATTTCTTTCTTCTTCTTCTTCTTCTTTTTTTTTTTTTAATTTTTGTTAGGCAATCAGGGTTAAGTGACTTGTACAGGGTCACACAGCTAGTAAGCTAGATTTCTTTCTTAAGGATCATGCCTTAAACCCAAATCACACAGACTCTCACAGATTGGCCAACAATAGGTCCCAGCCCAAGCTCCACCTAGTCAATGTTTGAGCCCAGAAGGCTCAGAATGAAAACAAATAGTAACAGCTCATGTTTTGGCCAGAAACCCTGAGGGTCTTCCCCTCTCAGATTGATTTTTTTTTTTTGCCCAGTTAGAAGAGGCCATTCTTTGCCTCATTTCTTACCTAGCCTTAATCACTAAATGGGCATTGCTTCAGTCAAACTGAGACTTGGGAATGACCTCTGCTTAAAAAGGCCAAGATCTCCCACGACATCCCAGGCCATGTTCAATAGTCCTGACCTATATCTTGCCACAGGACCCAGATGACTCTGGAGGAGAAAGTGAGGCTGTTGACTTTGCACAGCCCTCCCTCCCTTAAATCCAGTTCACTTGCAAGTCACAGCACCACCTTCCTGATGCCATGGTCTTCTTGGAGAATGAAGGACAAATAACAACAACAACAACAACTCACAACTCTCATCATATTTCAGGACATGAACACTTCTTGCCCAGACTATTGCAATCACCTCCTAATTGATGTTTCTGCCTCCAGGTTCTCCCCTGCCTAATCTATTTTCTGCACAGCTGTTAAATGATTTTTTTTCTTTTCTCCTCTCTTCCCCTCTCTCTCCTTCCCTTATCCCCTCTGACTTCTCTTGCTCACCTCCCTCTTCTTTCCTCCTCTCTGTGTCTGTCTCTCTCTTCCTCCCTCCCACCCCTCAGACTGGGTCTCTTCATCTTATCCAGAATGGAAGCACAGCAGCTTGATCCCCAAACTGATCAGGTAAGAAGTTTTAACTTTATCCATTTCCCTAACACGGGCTGGTCCTTCCCTCCTTAGGCAATCGGGTGACCTGGGCATTTACAAGACCTGTACCACTCTTGCTATGGACACTGTCCACTTAGCCTACTGCAGCTCAGAACTCAAGCAGTTTGAAGCCTCAGCCTTCCTAGCAGTAATGATTAAAGGCATGTGCCACCATGCCTGGCTAAAGGGAATTTTCTTGAAATTTAGATCTGATTATGTTACTCACCTACTCAATAAACTCAAATGGCTCCTTATGATTATTATTATTATTATTATTGGAGGCAATCAGGCATAAATAACTTGCCCAGAGTCAACACAGCTAGTAAGTGTCTGAGGCCAGATTTGAACTCAGGTCCTCCTGACTCCAGGGCTGGTGCTGTATCCACTATGCTACCTTCCTATTACTTCTAAAATCAAATATAAGCTCCTTGATTTGCTATTCCAAAATCTGCAAAATCTACCTGATTCCCTAGCTTTTTAAAAAAGTTTTATTATATATTAATCACTTTCATTCACATGGCAGAATAATCAATCTAGCCTCCATATTGTTCTTCACCCACGTCAATTCATCTCCAGTCTTTGTGTCTTTGCTTTGGTTGTATCATGTGCCTGTCATGTATTCCCTCTGCACCTTTGCCTCAAAGAATAAAGAATAAAGAGTTGGCCTCATGGACATGAAGTCTTCAAATTCTGCCTTTGACACATATTGACTGTGTAATCCTGGGCGGGTCACTCATTTTCTCCTTGCCCTGTGAAGTTGAAGAAAGAGTGATGACCTGCATTGGTAAAGGGAGTTTTCTTTCTCATCTGGGAGTTCCCTATATAACTGAAACCTCACCCGGAAGTTCCCTATATAACTGAAACCTCACCTGGGAGTTCCCTATATAACTGAAATCACAGGTCTAACTTCCCATCCCATACTTATTTCTATGTACATTTGTATTTGTATGTACACGTCATTTCTTTCTCTAGAATATATGCTTCTTGTGTGGGGAAATGTTTCATCTTTGTCTCTGTGTTCCCAGCCCCTTACATAGTGCCTGGTACTTAGCAGATGCTTAATAAATGCTTATTGATTGAATGACTGATAAAACAACCAGTCCCAAAGTGGAAATGTGGCCATTTATTACTGAAATCACTCTTTAAAAAGTCTATTCTTTGAAATACAATAGCCATCGAGGCAGCTAAGTGGCACAAGGGATAAAGCACTGGCCCTGAAGTCAGGAGGACATGAGTTCAAATCTGGCCTCAGACCAAACACTTGACACTTACTAGTTGTGTGACCCCCTGGGCAAATCACTTAACCCCAATGCCCCCCCCCCAAATACCCATCTATATTATATGTTTAACTAACAGAACCCATGGCTACTCTGGGACTACTATGTAGGTAACCAGAATATGTAAGGTCTGTAATCTTTCTTATTTACTAATGATAATCTTGAGGAAAACATGCCGATTAAAAAAAATCTCATTAATCACTAGGACTGTGACTTAAATGAAAAATACTCTTGACCATATTTTTCCTATGTCTATTTCTGAGAATTCTCACTGAAGAAGAAGTGATTAATTACTTTAGGAGCACAATCAGATCATGCAGAGACTCCCCCCCCCCCGCCCCTCACTTTCCCTGCAATGTCTTACGAACATGCTATCCTCTTGTTTTTCTCTTTTTTTTTGGTGGTTGTTTTTCTCTTAACTGTCTTATTTTCTGTTCTACTCATTCAGCAAATAATCATGTTTAGTATGAATAGAATTAACAGAAATCTGTCTGGAATAGGGATTAAGAAAAAGACCATGAAAGTTTGGAAAAAATTTGATTCTTTTCACTTGTTCAAGTCAAACAAAAAAAGCATTTATTATATACCAGGCTGAGAATATAAATGCAAGCAAAAAGAAAGACAGTCTCTGCCTTCAAGGGGCTTACAAGGGAAGAAAACACATAAAAGGAAGCTGAAAAACAGGGAGAGGGAACAAAGAGGGGGGCTGAGATTGGAGTGAAGGATGAATGGTCTGGGCATTTTCTCAAAATGAAGATTTTAGAAGGAACGCACCAATTTGAGAAGCAGACTGCAGCGTTGAAGAGATCTTCCAGAGTAGGAAGGCAGTTGAATCATGGAGATAAAGTTGGGAAATTAATATATTGTCTGTTCAATTAGATTATATTCCCTTTGAGGGCAAAGATTGTGTCTTTATTGGGAGGAATAATGAGGAATGCATCATGAATAGTGTATTTTTCCTAGGAGAACGCAACACCAAAAAAATAGTGAAAAGGTCCTTAATTCAGAAAATTTGCCTGGGCCAAATATGGCGGGTGGGGAGAGGAGACCTTAAACATGAGGCTGCTGCTAGGAGGTGGTACAGGATGGGACTGGGTTTGGAAGGAGCTCACCTGGACTCAAAAGGATTCTTTTGCAGGTACTGTACCTTTAATGATTCTCTAGGAAGTCTCTCACACTTGGAATCATTTCCAGTTAAAGTGTGGATATAGGTGGGAAATAACCAGGGAACAGAAAAGGGTTAAGAAATGGCAGTGGTCATCTCCCTCAACCTTGGGATGCAAGGAGAACAATGCAGAGCACCTTGGGCCAAAGCATCCTCCTCATAAACTCCCATCACTCCTGCCCTAGTTACAGCTCAGAAGCTTTTGCAAAAAAGTGGGCTAGTGTCCACTTCACCCTCCTTGTCAAGCTCACAGAGCTATTAAAGCACCAGTATCACTGCAAACCAAAACAAACAGAAACCTCTGCTCTCTCCCAACAGCCAATCAAGGCAAATTTGTGATCACATAAAATTCCCAGGTACACAAGACAGGTAGTAAGTTTATTCAGGCTAAAGACCTTACACGCGTTTACTGAGAAGCAAAGTTTTCTTTTGAGAAGGAAGCTTCAGAGGCAAAGGCCTAGATAATTTATCCTCATCAGTGGCATAGCCACTTGATAGCTATCAGCACACCTGCTTGAGTATCTCGCCAAGCAACCAGATGCTTGTGATGGAAAACACTTGTCACAGAGAGATCACACTTCTCTAATGGCCAACTATATCCCAATGAATCACCTTTGCAATCTGGTTCGGATAATCACCAGCAGCACTATCTGTATTCATAATTGCCAAAATGTGCAAGTAGTTATTAAAATATTGATTAAAGAGAACAAACAACCATTTATCATCATAGAAAAGTAGTTTTTAACTGCTTTTATCTTAGTGCAGCTTCACATGTAGGCTAGTCAACTTGGGCTATAAACATTGCCAAATGTGATCAGAATGCAGCAGAGGGTATTTTCATTTTTGAGAGATGGAGAGACAGAGGCAGAGGCAGGCTCAAGCTCACCGTGATTACTAATGGAGAAAACCTCACTACAAGAAATGCATTTTCATCCCATTTCCAGGCAAATCATCCTCTGCTGCTTTCTTCCTTTTCTATGTGCCAATCTAAGTAGCTAGGTGGTAGAACAGACAGAGCACTGAGCCTGGAGTTAGGAAGACCTGAGTTCAAATCCCAGCTCAGACACTTACTAGCTGTGTGACCCTGGATAAGTAATTTAACCTCGTTTTCCTGTTTCCTCATCTGTAAAAAGAGCTGGAGAAGGAAACAGCAAACCACTCCAGTATCTTTGCCAAATGGGATCACAAAGATTTGGACATGACTGAAACAACTGAACAACACAAAATAGAGAAAAGAAAATGGGAAGAGGCTCTAATGTATATTATTATCTATGCCTCCCCACACTGTCCCATTGAATTAACTGATAGCCAGGCAAAATACCTTAGAATATTTTTTTTGCCCTTTTTTTTTTTCGGTGAGGCAATTGGGGTTAAGTGACTTATCCAGGGTCACACACAGCTAGTTAAGTGTCAAGTGTCTGAGGCTAGATTTGAACTCAGGTCCTCCTGACTCCAAGGCTGGAGCTCTATGCACTGAGTCACCTAGTTGCCCCCAGAATATTTTTTTAAGTTGTTAAATTCCATCTTAAAACTGAAACTAGGGGCAGCTAGGTGGCGCAGTGGATACAGCACTGGCCCTGGAGTCAGGAGGACCTGAGTTCAAATACAGCCTCAAACCAAACACTTGACGCCTATTAGTTGTGTGACCCTGGGCAAGTCACTTAACCCCAATTGCCTAAAACAAAACAAAAACAAAAACCCACTGAAACTAAGACAGCTCTAAAACACACACTCTCTCTCTCTCTTAATATATATATCAGAGCAGTTGATGATCTGAGTTGCTATAAGGAATTTTTTCACAGAGCACACCACTAGACACCTCCTTGTACGATGACATTGTGCATTAATCAATATTCTTTGAAAATGGCCATTCATTTGGCTATAAATCACCATTGTGTAATAGTCTAGTAACTCCATTAATATGAAATTAAATTATTTGACATTTATTCTTAGTGAGCCCATGTTGGCTCTTATACATTACTTCTTTTCACTTGTAAATGCTCACAAACTCTCCATTCACCATTCTGTTCCAATTATTTGTTAGGAATTAATGCCAAACTCACTGGTCTATAGTTTGTCAAATTATATCATCCTTATTTTCAGTTCCAAATTCTTTCCCTATCCTTTCGCCTTCTGCTATCTATTAAGAATGCAAGAAAAATAAAACCCCTTACATATACATATAGACATGAAAAACAAATTTCCTTATTAGTCATGTTGGGGAAAAAAGGAAAGAAGGAAGAAGTAGGAGAAAATATGCTTCAATTTATACTGAGCCCATCAGTTCTCTTTCTGGAGGTAGACAGCATGTTTCGTCATGAATCTTTTAGAATTATGATTGGTCATTCTGTTGATCAGAGTCACTAAGTTTTTCAAAGTTGATTGTCTTTAAGGTATTGTAGTCACTGTATAAATTATTCTGGTTCTGCTCACTTAATTTTTCATCAGCTCCTAGAGTTTTTTCTTTGTTTTTATTTTTCTGGAACCATCCCCTTTATCATTTCTTAGAACAGCATTTCATTGCATTTGCACACTAAAACGTGTTCAGCTATTTCCCAATCGATGGGCATTTCCAGTTTCTGATTCTTTGCTACCACAAAAAGATCTGCTATAAACATTTTTGTACCTTTGAACCCTTTTTCCTTTTCTTTGATCTCTTTTAGGGTGTGGACCTAATAGCAGATCACTGGGTCAAAGGATACCTACAATTCAATAGCTTTTTGAGCACAGCTCTAAATTGCTTTCTAGAATTGTTAGACCAGTTCCTTGCTACACCAAACGTGCATCAGCGTTCCTATTTTCCTATATCGCCTCCAGCATTTATTGTTTTCCATCTTTGTCATCTTGGCCAATCTGATGGGTGTAAAGTGGCCCTCAGCGTTGCTTTAATTTGCATTTCTCTAATTATTAGTGATTTTGAGTATTCTTTTTCATATGATTATTGATAGCCTGGATATCTTTTTCTGAAAATTGCCTGTTCATATCTTATGACAATATATCAATTGAGGAATGGCTCTTATTCTTGTAAAGTTGACCCAGTTCCCTATATTTCGGAAATGAGACCTTTATTAGAGAAACTTGCAGCAAAGAATTTTTCCTAGTTTCCTGTTTTGTTTTTTTTTAATTTTTGTGCAAAAAACCTTTTTTAATTTTATGTAATCAAAATTGTTGATTTCACTTCCTGTGAACCTCTCTGTCTCTTGTCAGGTCATGAACCCCTATACATAGATTTGAGAGTTAATTTCTTCCATGATCTACTAATTTGCTGATATTACCTTTTATATATAAAGCATGTACCCATTCTGAACTTATCTTGGTTGTGGTGTGAGATGTTGATCTACACCTAGTTTTGGTCAGACTCCTTTCTAGTTTGCCCAACAGTTTTTGTCGAATAGTGAGCTCTTGACCTAATATCTGGGACTTTGGGTTTAACAAAGACTAGGTTACTATGCTCATTTGCCTCTGTTCATTGCATATCTGATCTGTTCCACTGATCGATGTATTTCTTATTCAGTATCACACTGTTTTGATGATTAAACATAGTGAAGTTTGAGATCTGGTACTGCTAGTTCCCCTTCCTTCCCAGTTTTGTTTTTTTCATTGATTGCCTTGATATTCTTGACCTTTTATTCCTCCAGTAGAATCTTACAATTTTTTTCTAGCTCTATAAAGTAATTCTTTGATAATGTGATCGGTATGACATTAAATAAGTAAATTAATTTAGGTAGCATTGTTATCTTTATTACATTGGCTCAGTCTAGCCATGAACAATTAGTATTTCTCCCAATTATTTATATGTTTTCATTTGTGTGAAGTGTTTTGTATTTTTTCCCTTGATATTCTTGACCTTTTGTTTTTCCAGATGAATTTTGTTATTACTTTTTCTAGCTTTATAAAACAATTCTTTGGTAGTTTAATTGGTACTGAACTGTAAATAAGTAAATCAACTGAGGTAGAATTGTCATTGTTTTTATATTGGCTCAGCCTACCCATGAGCAATTAATATTTCTCTAATTGTTTAGATCTGTCTTTATTTGTGTGAAGAGCATTTTGTAATTGTGTTTCCGAGTTCAAATCTAGCCTTAGATACTTATGAATTGTGTGATCCTGGGCAAGTTACTTAACCACTGTCTGCCTCAGTTTCTTCATCTGTAAAGTGGGAATGATAATAACACATATCTTCCCAGGTTGTTGTGAGGATCAAATGAGATCATATTTACAAAGCATTTTGCAAACCTTAAAGTGCTATATAAATGCTAGCTATCACTTATTTGCCCTCTTCTTCCAGAACACACAGATTTCTGATCTATATTGTTCCAGACCTCTGATAACCACAAACTTTTTTTTAAAAAATCTTATTTTTATTGTTTTCACATCACCATCGTTTCTAAACATCTCCTTCATCCTTCCCTATCCAGTAAACCATCATTTATTTTTAAAAAAAAGCCGCAAACCACCAATTTATCAGCTGTGTTTGCCAGTACAAAGTGACCCAGTTTTAAGCTTAATCTTAAAACTGTGCTAAGATTTCTGGAATATCAATAATCTACACTACTAGTCTCAGATCATCTTCTAAGTTGGGTCTAAGTTGGGTTATTATGTTGAGACAGCGAACAACTGTATGTTTGAGGTTTTTTTATTTACATTGTTGTATATTCTTTTTCTCACTTTGAATCAACTCATTTGAGTCTTCCCATTTCTCTCTGTACTCATCAGACTCATTGTTTCTTATGGTACAGTAATATGCTATTATATTCATGAGCCATGAATATGTTTATCCTTTTCTGAACTGATGGGCATATTATTTGTTTCCCATTCTCTACTACTACAAAAAGTTCTGCCTCCTTCCCCAGGCACACGTTTCTCTGATAAAGTCCTTTACATTGTTTCTCCTGTACAATTCCTAGGGTATATACCTATCTTTGGTCTCTCCATTGTGCTCTAGGTGACCCCAAACTTTAATTCTTCAGAGAATGTGGTATTCCATTGTTTAGAGTCATTAAGGGCTTGATGTAATTTCCCAGGGGCAATTTTTCCTTCTCTTCTCCTATTGAATTCTGGGTCCAGCTAATTGTCCATAATCAGCATCTATCCAAGATACATGTACCGATATCAGGACATGCTAGTCAGGCCAAGCTTTGCTAAGTAATTATGGATCTGATTTAGGATTCAATACCATGTTCCAAAATTGAATGAAATCAACAAAATGTCATTTGCATACAAACATCTTCAAAACCTCATCTTCTCCTGTATCAGGAAGACTTCTTCTATTTGGACTCTCTGTTGGACATTCTCTACAATAGTAACAAACACATTTGATGAGTCTAAAAGTCTCTACTCTATGCCTCACCTGACATTAATAACTAGAGGGTCTTGTTACATATTCCAAGGAGTTATGTATGATTTTTAGCAAGTGTATGGGAAACATCTTGTTGGAGAACCTTTTGTCCTAATGAATAAAATAGTTTTTGTTTTTGCAATTGACTAACAATAAATAGTGGATTCTCATCTTTTTTTTTTTACATCTGTTGCCAATTATATAACTCAAGTAGACTATCATTTGTGAAAACTTGTCTGTTCCTATCTTACACTTTCATCAAAGGATATCCTCCCAGTGCACGGGTAGATTAGTCTTTGAACATAAAGGAAAGTTGAAATATGGCAGATATATTTTCTCAGGTGTCTTAAAAAAAAGAACTATAAAGTTTGAAAGTTTCCCCCCCCAAACCTTTAGTATCCTCTCCTATTTTAAAAAAATTGAGAATTGCTCTTTTGGAACCTTCAAAATTGTTTTGTATCCAGCATGAACCTCTTTTTTCTGTATGTCCTTGGTTTAGTACAGGTATAAACAAATTACCATCTACACAGGTAGAAGGAGCTTACCTTCAGACATAATCAAAGACCCTTGACATACTGATGTATATGCTACATCCTCTCAGTGAAATGTAAACTCCTTCATTTTTCTTTTTGTACTTCCAGCACCTAGCACTGAACCTTTACAGAATAAACATGTAATAAGTGTTTGTTTAATTGAATTGGGTATGCTATCTACTTTGGTAGGTGTGTGCTGGTGTGTCCTCCTGGGGTGCCACCTGTTCCAGGGAGGGCACCATCCGATCATGTGCTGTGTGCATTTCCCTAAGGGTGTCTGTCATTTGGCATTCACTGTGCTGTGGTGCTGCCTCAGGGTCTAGGACACAAATGGTAGGTACCAGTCGGCATCTGACCTGCAATAATTTTGTGCTCTTTGGTTTAACAGAGCAGTATACTTGATCAGGGACTTCTGAGACAATTCCTTCACATCAAGGGGAACTCAAGGGACAGGTTTGATCCTAGAACTTAAAATCTAGTGGGAAGTCAAAAACATACATTACGGGTAGAGTTTACTAGATTGTCAATTCCTTGGCAATTGGGTGGGGGGGAGTAGGGACATGACTTATTTGTTCTTCTATTTCCTTTAGCACCTACCAGACTGTGTTGCCTTTAATAAATGCTTGTTGAATGAATAACAAATTGAAAAAATGCATTAGATTTTAAGTCAGTGGACTTGTCCCAGTTCTATCACTGGGTGGCCATAGTGAGTTATTTAACCTCCCTGGGCCATAAACTGCTGATCTATAAAATTAAGACATGAGACAAAGTAATCACTAATATTTCTTCTAGCTTCAAAGTTCTGACTGAGATAAACAGTAAAATCTCAATTTCCTATATGGGGTGGGAGGTGTGCATAACAGGAGGATTATTCTGTTAGTATAGCCTGGAGCCAACACAGATATACTATTAATATTTTATATTTATTATTATTGTTGCTAAGCAGTTTCAGTCTCATATCCGATTCTTTGTGACCCTATTTGGGGTTTTCTTGGCAGAGATACCAGAATGGTTTGCCATTTCCTTCTCCAGCTCATTTTTCAGGTGAGGAATTAAGGCAAACAGGATTAAGTGACTTGACCAGGGTCATACAGTAAGGGTCTGAGGCCAGATTTGAACTCAGGATGATGAGTTTTTCTGACTTCAGGCCTGGAGATCTATTCACTGGGCCACCTACCAGCTATGCTGTACAATCCTATTAAAGTTCAGAATGATGATGCTAGAGTAACGCAGGGTCCTCATTCATCAAATAAAGGTTATGTTCTGTCTAATGTACTTATTACTCAGGTTGGGAAAACACACTTCAGAAAGTTTTTCATTAACAAACATTGAAACAAAATACTCCATTCCCTAATCACTTGGGTTCGACAAGGCTTTGCTATAATATGCAACTCATTACCAAAGCCTGAATTGGTTGATCATAGAGAAGGAGAGGGTGGGAAGAGAGGGCACATTTCATCATTGAACAAATTCTACAAAAATTCACAGAGAACCTACTCCTTATTACCTTTTAAGGGGGCAGCTAGTAGATAGAGTGCTGGGCTTGGAGTCAGGAAGACTCATCTTCCTGAGTTCACATCTGACCTCAGACACATTAGCTGTGTGACCTGGGTGAGTCACCAATCCTGTTTGCCTCAGTTTCCTCATCTGTAAAATGAGCTGGAGAAGAAAATGGCAAACCACTCCAGTATCTTTGCCAAGAAAACCCCAAATGGGATCGCAAAGAGTCAGCCACAAATGGAAAACAACCGAACAACAACAAGTACCTATCGAATGAAAGATACAAACTCCTTTGTTTATCATTCGAGGCCTTTTCCAACCTGGTTTCAGCCTACCTTTCCAGCTTTATTGCACATTATTTTTCTCCACAAACTCTGAGGTCCAACAAAACTGTTCTTCATACTGTTCTTCAGACATAATACTTCATTTGCCTTCTCCATATCTCTGTATGGGTTGTTCCCTTTGACTGGAATACAATTTCACCCCAACTTCATCTCTCAAAAATCTTAGTTTTCTTCAAGGCTCAGCTTATATAACAGTTTTTTGTGAAGTCCTTCTTGATTTCCCTTTCCCACTCATCCTTTCAAAATCACTATATTTATTTTTCAAAATCATCACATTTACTTAAATAACATTAAATTAATTAATTCACATATATTTATATATAATATATAATTTATATATTAAAATTTATAATTAATTAATGTTGATTGATACATTAATAAATTAATATATTAGTTGATGTATTAAATATTATATTTATTTATATTTATTTTTATGTACCTATTGGGGTATGTGTTGTCTTCCCCAACTAGACTGTAAGCTCTTTGAGGGCAGGGGCTGTTTCACTCTTCTCTTTGCATCCTCAATGTCTATTACAATGCCTGGTGTATAGTAGGCATTTATTAAATGCTTATTGATTAATTGTGATATTGTGTCCGGCATTATGTGTTCTCATGGGTTGTCACTCAATCCAATCTTCTTCTCACTCAGCCCAGAAATTTCAAGGATTGTTGTGGGGCAAAATTAGCTCCTCCTCATACACTCAAAAAAAAAAATGCTCATAGGATCAGACAGTTCAGAGGTTATCCAGTCCAGTGCTTCTTAAACTGTGGGTCATGACCCCATATAGGGTCATGAAAAATTTGGCAACAGCAAAAGGTTTCTGAACACATAATGACCAAAAACTAATCAGAAATCAAACACGTGATGAATCCGAGGTGCTTCTGACACGCAGCCCATGCTGCATCTTGAACTTCACTGTGGCCTTGGTTCTGAACTTTGAAATGCACGTGCCATCATGCCAGGCAACGCCAATGAGAGGTGCCAAAACGTGAAAAGGGATCTTGAGTGCAAAAAGTTTAAGAAGCTCTGGGCTAGTCCAACCCCTCATTTTACAGACAAAGAAAATGAGGCCCAGAGAATGGGGCCTCAAGTGAAATGACTTGTTTAGAACAACATAGGAAGTAAGTTCCAGAGGTGAGATCTGAACCCAGGTCCTCTGACTGCAAATCTGTTGTGTCATGCTGTATGTATCCAGCTTTCTACTCTATCACATGACCTCAAATGCTGATCTCTGTGCTACAGAATGAAATTGGTAGAAGGTACTGGAGTGAGGTAGGGCTCAGGGGGTCCACCTTGAAATTCATCCATGGGACTCAATACAAAAGTTCCACTAACAGGACCGTCAGGATGACAACTTCCTAATAGCGCCATAACAAGGATAGAGAACACAGATTTTGTAGGGTCTTAGGATACTGTCTAGAAGTTACATAAGGCCATATGGGCATAGAGGTGGGTGTTGCTTAGCAAGTGCTTCTGGTCTAAATCAGACCCTAGGTCTAGGCACTACATGGAAAGTGAATTATTGAAATAAATTGTGGGAAGATATTCTCCAATCAATTCAGAAAGTTCTTCCCTGAGGAAATCCCTACACAGTTTCTAACTGCTTTTTACACTTGCTTCTTGAAATCCTTCCCATGAAATCTGCTCTTGAGTCACAATAAATCCCAATTCCTTTTTTGGCTTTGCTTTTAATCTTTTTCATTACTCTGCAACTGCTCAGCTCCTCTTATATTCTACTCTTCTCATCCCGTAGACCTAGTTACCTTTTCCCAATTTCTTTCCCCTCATGGCAAATCTCCTTTGCAATCAGTGCAATCCCTTTTGTTTCCTTTCTTTCTTTCTTTCTTTCTTTCTTTCTTTCTTTCTTTCTTTCTTTCTTTCTTTCTTTCTTTCTTTCTTTCTTTCTTTCAGGCAGTTGGGATTAAGTGACTTGCCCAGGATCACACAGCTAGTAAGTGTCAAATGTTTGGTCTGAGGCCAAATTTGAACTCAGGTCCTCCTGACTCCAGGGCTGGTACTCTATCCACTGCACCACCTGCCTGCCCCTTTTGTTTCCTTTCAATGACAAGCTCCCTTTCCCACCACTCCCATTCTTGGAAAATACACTTCCTACTGCCCAGGCATCAAAATGCTTGCTTTTTTTCCCTATTAAACTCTTCCAAGGAGATTTTTCTTCTGGAAAAAAAATTCTAATTTCCCCTCTCCCACACCTACACTGCACACAAGGATTGTTACCAGATTACTACTGTGTTCCCCTTTCATGTAAACACACCTTTGAGGGGGCTGGGGTGAGGATCCAACTTAATTTGTCTTCTAAAATATCTACTGATTTATTCAAGGGAGTTATTTTTTCTTCTCCCACATGTGCCCCAGAGGTCCTACTTAAAGTAATACAATAGTGGTATTCCAGGGAGTTACTAAATATTTCTATGATTTTCAATTTCTATTTATTTACTGAACTTATATGACTGTGCATCTGGCTTTGAATTCTATTATTATTAATGGAACATTTCATGCCATCTTTTTTGCTATTTCACAGACTAACAACCTTCCAGAACACTTGGGCTCCTGGCCTTTGTTAGACAAGTAGAGAGGACCAAAGATTTATCCACAAGGTCACGGAATGGTTGGTTGGCTAGCTCGTTGCTGTCCTTTGATCTCCAGTGTTGACCCTTTATTCGGAATGTCATGTTGCCATTTAGGTGCTTAATACATGATTATTGAATAACTGATTGAGTCTTTGTCGGGGCTCTTCATTTTAAAGATTCTGTTTTCATGATTATTGAAACAATGCTTTTTGAAGGTCACCAATAATTTCCTAAATGGCAAAGTAAGTAGCTGTTTTCGATCCTCCCCTTCTTTTGGGCTAGAACCTTTTTTTTTTCTTTTGGCTAGACAATGGGGTTAAGTGACTTGCCCAGGAGTCACACAGCTAGTAAGTGTTATACGTCTGAGGCCGGATTTGAACTCAGGTCCTTCTGAACTCCATGGCTGGTGCTCTATCCACTTTGCCACCTAGCTGCCTCTACTCCCCTTCTTTTGGATACCTCTCCTTTCCATAGCACCCTGGAATGCTACATTAGACACTATTTCTCTATTTCTTTCACTAGGTCTTCTTCTTGGGAGTATTCCACAAGGTGTTGCACTTCTATCATTTGTCCTCATCTCTTCTCCCTTTCGTTGTTCTCATTTGCTGGGGTGGCTTCAACTAGGTCGTCTATTCAAAAAGGAAGTAAGTCAGAGGATTCTAGAAAGAGAATTTGAGGCCAATTATAGATATGAAATTAGACTGCATGAAAAGTCTCTGCCTTAACATTTGAGAAAAAGGAGAGGAGTTAAAGTATTGAAGAAATTGAGTATAGTGATGGCCTGGGGTAAATGAAACAGGATAATGATCAACAAGTGAGTTTGTTCATAGGGCATACAGGAAAAATAATTTATTCAGTATTTGTTAGAGCATAGGTAGAGCATGAGGAACCCTTTTCATTCTGAGTCTTCCTATCCTGGAAGATTAGGAATGGCACCAATACAAAACATTTTGTATATAAAAACCAACACATTTTTCATTAGTTATAATTACCATAATCTTGTACTCTATGGTCCCTTTATTTCCTACATTTTAAAAATCTTTAGTCCCTCTCCTAATGCTCCCATAAACTTCTTCTTACAATAATTCCATTTGACCTTTTCCCCTCATCATAGATCTTTCATCATCAGTCAAAATTCTACATCCTTTCATGTTCTCAAACTTCACATAGCACAAGAGGCCTTTCCTATCATCATTTCCTCCAACACCCTCCATGCCCCTCCATAGACAACCAGGGCCTTCCCACTAAGATTATCCATTTATACCGAATATATCTTCCATATATGTAATTGTTTGCATGTTGTGTCTCCCACTAGAAAGTGAGTTCCTTAGGGGCAGGAACCATGTTTTTGCATTCCTTTGTATTCCCAGCACTTAGGACAGTGCCTAGCACATAGCAGACACTTAATAAATGCTAATTGTTATTGCTGATGATAATGATAATGCTAACAGTTATTACAATAGATTTCTATTCTTTGGCAAGTATTTACATTGTGATTTTATGCCAGAGGTCAGCAAATTACAGACTTCAAGCCAAATCCAGTCAGCCATCTGTTTTTGTACTGCCTGAGCTAAGTTTAATAAAGTTTTAAAAAATGCAAAATGAATTCTTAGCTCACGGGCAACACAAAAACTTGCTAACCCCTACTTTATTTTATCATTTTGCTGATTCATTAGATTTTTTTTAAACACGTGAAAATTAATAGAAGGGAGAAACATTTGTTCGAAATGAGGTGATATAATTGTTTAAATGGGCTCCATCATCTTTCTACAGATATAATTACAAAATTACACACACACACACACACACACACACACACACACACACACATACACACACACACATTCATCCTGAGGCATGCTTATGTAGATATACAATAAATGAATGAAAAATAAGATCCAATTTTCAGAAGAAACTATCCAATTCCAAAAATGTAAATAAATGGAGTTAAGAATTCTCATTTTTATTCTTAGCTCCAGTACCACCTTATTCTGCAATCTTATCAAACTGAATAGCCTCTTTGTGCCTTTACTCCCCCTCCTGTATGAGTAAGAAAAATATTATTTCTCGCCTATCCACCTCACGAGGCTATTTGGAAGATAAAAAAGGCAAATTAGTAAAAGGTGCCCTTTAAAAGACAGAAGCTGCTTCAATAAAACTAATTATAATACTTTTATAACCATAACTTTCCATCCCTGGTCATTACATGGTAAATTTTCCTTAAAAAAAAAAAAGGCAAGTAGGCCAGTACCAACAACTATCTTTAATTTCAACACATGTATTCCTATGGTTTTAATTTAAAAAGTGAGGAGGATTAGAAATGATTACAATAAAAATTTCTGGACCACATAGGTATACACACATGCCTGAAAACATATACATATATATGCATATATCCTTCATGCCCAAAAGTAAAAAAAACAAAAGCAAAGAACAAAACAAAACAAAAAAAGCTACAACCTTCCCTACCCCCATCTAAAAACTAGACCTTTCAAAAGTCTTGTGGTTACTTGCCAAATATATCATGAATTTGATTTCTATTTTCTGGCTCTCCCTGGGTTGTATATTTTTAAATGACAATCAGGAATTTTAACATTCCGAGATGTCAGCTTTCATTTGTGTGAAGGTTTCATTGCACGTCCTGCCTCAGCCATCAGTAAACTCCATATGAATCACTTATAATTATATTTTAAGGATCTGCTATCCCATTACTATGAGGCCTCTTTTCAACAATGTAGAATGCATATCACCCCTTCATGTTGCAGTAGATAATTTTATGACATACAGTGGACCAAAAAAAAAAAATCCGCACTGGGTGGCCCACCTGCTGCAGATGACGCTCTTGGAGCTCAGCTAGACTCGTCTTTGAATGACAAATGAGAGAGTGCACAGCCACACCCACTTTTGAAGTCTTTCCACCTTGACATGACCTGTCAGCACTTGTACTTCAGTGGCACAGTCTTTAAGGACTGAAGGTTACTTCTATTACAGAGCCTTAGAGAAGGACTTTGGCAGAACAATTAAGTTATACTACCTACAAAACTAGTGTGTCACTTCTTTAATTCTAGGATGTACTCTTCCTTATTGGCCTGTATGTTTTGCTTAAGGTATTTCTGGCATCTCTTGGACCCACACTATTTCCTAACCTCAGCCCCTTCAAAAAAACCTCATTGAATAGAGTAAGTATGCTTGCTGGGCCAAATGCCACTAGGTCCTCAAACAGCTTGGGCAGGGAATTAGGTTGTTTGGAATTTCCCAGAAAATTTCTTCTCCACCCACTTGGATCTCCAAACTTAGAAATATTCCCTCTAAACAAGAAAGGCCAGAGATAATTTTTTTTTCCTTTTGAATCAGTAGAAATTATTGAGAAAATTGATTCAAGGTGAAATGGAAACCAAATCGGAGACCTGGTACCTCACTCATAGAGCATCCAAAGAACTACCACCCAATCACCACCCTGAAAACCCAGGGAATAGTTCAGGTCAGACTCCAACTCAGTCCAACAAGCATTTGTTAAGGGCCTACTACACGCAAGGCACTCAGCGAGGCATTGGGGCTACAAAGACCAAATAAAAACAGAATGAAATATAAATGCAAATGTAAGTGACTATATAAGTTATAATTTGAGGACAAAGGGGAAATCTTTCCTAAGGAAACAAGGAAAGGTTTCCCACACAAAGTAGTATATAAGTTTGGCCTTAAAATGGGCTAGGTTTTTTAAGAGGCAGAGATGTTTGAAAAAAAAAAGAGTTCTTTTCTGGCAATAAGGAAAATCTTTTTTTAAAAAATGGAGGCAGAAAATAGAGTACGAAGTTTACAGATGAAAAATGATGAGGGCCTGAATCAGAAAGGTGACCATATGAATACAGAGAAGGGCACTGGAGATGTTGGAAGGGTAACACAGACAAAACTTGGTGGCTGATTAGCTATGGAGAGTGAGAGAGAGTGGAAAGCCCAAGGGGACCCTGAGGCAGGTTAGCAAAGCTTTAGGGCATTAAAAAATTTTATTATTATTTTTAATAATTTCCCCAAATTACATTTTTTTTAAAGTTTTGAGTTCTAAATTCTTCTTCTCCCTCCTTGCCCTAATTACCTGAAACACCTCCTCTTCAGTCTTATTTGGACTGTTCATTTATACTGGCTATAAATAAAGGGTTTGTAACAGAAAAATAAATTACAGCTCCTGTCTGCATGATCACAAATTCTAAAAGTGAGGTCTGAATTAATAAGGTTTTATTAATTAGTTAAATTAATAAGGTTATATCATAATGAAAAATATACCCTCTAACACTTCTGATGTCATCATCAAAACTCTCTTTGAGCAGTAAGACTCACACAGCTACTCTGTACCAAAGTGGAAAAATTTGAGGACAAATCATGACTGTGGCACTCAAGGTCATTACCATTTGCTGACACTGGTGGATCACAACATAAAGAACCACCAGTACCTGCCAGCCTAAAGGAACCAGAAACACAGATCGGGTCAGATTCTTTCAATGAAGAAGCAGCTTGTAGCCTCTACTTCAACAATGGAGCATGTCAGTCAACAGTTCAGTCAATATTTTTAAGCACCTACTTAGGTGGCCCAGTGGATTGAGAGTCAGATCTAAAATCTGGCTTCAGACATTTACTGTGACCCTGGGCAAGTCACTTAACCCAGGTTTGCCCAAGTTCCCTCATCTGTAAAACGAGTTGGAGGAGGAAATGGCAAATCCCTCCAGTATCGTTGCCAAGAAAACTCCAAATGAGATCACAAAGAGTCTGACTCTTCCAAACGATAACAAGCACCTACTATGTGCTAGGCACTGTGTTATGTGCTGGAGATTAAAAAAAAGAGGCAAAAGATAATCATTACCCTCAAGGAGCTCACAATCTGATGCTTTAATTTCATCCACAACAACTTTCTCCAAATAATGGTGGGGGTGGGGTGAGGATGGTAGACTGGAGAGTGCTTGAATATGGCCCTAGAATCAGTCTCTTTAAATTTCAGGAGTCCAATCACCATTTCCCTAACAGGGGTTATGATCTGTCTTAGTACAAGGAAACCCCACACAGTGATTCCCTTTATTCCAAATAAGGGAAGATGAAGCAGAAAGGGAAATGCTTATATTGATTCGGGTGAAGGGAAAAAAGTCTCCCCAAAAGAATATGGCAGCACCGAAATGGGTCACAGGTGGGAAGACAGTTCTGGGGGGCAGGGTAAGGAGGACAGTGAATGAAGGAAAAGAAGCATCAATCCCAGCAGGCTGCAATCCAATCTTGAATGCAGCATGAAGGCCTAGCAGGAGTCTGAGACACTGAAATTATCTCTGCAAATGAACAATTACACACTGAAACAAGCCACTTAGCAAAGTGTGGTTAGAACAAAGAGTAGTTCTTAACACATTTCAAGCGAGTGTGACAAAATCTGAGACATGGGGCCCTTCCCCCTGCCACCTACTCCTCTTCACAAGTGTCTGAAAGCAGGGAGCTGTCTAATCCTTGGCAGATGCTCAAGAGATTACTCCGACTGCTAGCTTGCCCCTATCGCAGGCCACTGCCTAAGTACACTGTAAAAGATATTAGAATTCAATATTTGAATGAATAACAATCCTTCCCACACCTAACTTTTCAGTTTTGCTTCTTGAGCTGCACAGCAGACAACAAATTTGCTAAGATTTTGCTCAAGCACAGTCTTATTTTCTGAAGTTTGGTAGTATCAAAGAAGACCTACAACTGAGTCATATGCCCAGCCATGCAAAATAACATAAGCTGCATAGCCAAGTGTCTACACTTCTCTCTCCCTCCCTTACAAAACAAATAAATAAAAGTTTCTAACTAACAGTGATATAGTAAGGGAAATAAGCAGAATGGTCCTAAAAGCAATGGAATAAACTTTGGGTTTTCTTTTTGTTCCATTTTGGTAGGTGTTTTGGTTACATTTTGGCAGGCAACTCTGTGTGTGTGTGTGTGTGTGTGTGTGTGTGTGTGTAAGTAAAATCAAGGGGTTTATTCTGTTTTTTTAGGCAATTAGGGTTAAGTGACTTGCCCAGGGTCACATAGCTAATAAGTGTCTAAGAACAAATTTGAACTCAGGTCCTCCTGATTTCAGAACCAGTGCTCTATCCACTGTACCACCTAGCTGTCTCATTTTTTTTTTAAATAGAGGAAGCTCTTTTTTTCTTTTTAAAAAAAATATGTTCTAAGCTGACAAGCATCAGTCATGCATTGCCATTTTGATCAAAGGGAGGACCAGGAAAGAGGGTAGATGGATCAGAGCAGAACTATTACCCCAATCACTAACATCACTACTGGAAAACCAGCTCAGACTGTCACATGGCCTTTTAGTCATGGATCTCAAGAACTTCACAAATGAATACAAGGGGTACTATATAAAAGACCTTCCCTTAGCCTAGAAGTAGCTGGACTTGGAGTAAGAAAAAACTGGGAAGGAAAGGAAATCCTGGCAATGACATTTTCCAGGGATGTTACTCTTGGAAAATGACATCCTTTATCTGTCTCAGGAAACTCTATATGACTTATATACCAAATTGTACATGGTTTCCATCTGTATTGGTGGAAGAAGTTCCCATTCCAGGAGTTTTCACTGGTGAAGGGAATCTCCAAACTGGCGAAATTATGAAGAAGCAGTAGAAGCCATAGGTGTATGAAGGGAGAGATACACTACTTGCAAAAATGGACAGACGTGATTTTAAGATGTATACTTGCTTGGGGAAATACTACTATTGGCCTATCCAATTTAAACAAAAGCTGTCTTACAATTAATTTTTTCTTTACTTCTAAAGGAAGTGTCTGAAGAAGAGTAAGATTCCAGGGAAAGGATGAAGGGAAAGGGGAATGGAGTAAAGAACCACCATCTTACAACATCATTAATGTGAAAATATGTTTAATAGGAATGTATATGTACAGCCTATATCAGATTGTGCGCCATCTTGGGAAGGAAGGGGGAGAAAAATTTGAACTCAAAAGCATATGGAAGCAATTGTTGATAAATCAAAATAAATTTAAAAAAAAAAAAAGAACAACCATCAAGGAATTATTTGACAAGGAGAAAACATGGGCTGGCCCCATGGTAAGAATGAGGGAATTATGGAATGGTGGATAACTGCAATGTGAAATAATACATGGTATAATACAGTATATAATAAATATTTATATCTTCCTCAGTGCTTCGTACAGTACATTACACATAATAAGAGATTAATAAATGCTTGTTGAATGAATAACTGTAGAGGAAAGGGAATTATATTGGGTTACAGGTAGAAACTGAGAGAAAAAAGGCAGTAGGACTACCTTTACTCAAGGTACAAACCGTTACAACTATCAGAGGCCAAATTTTGCTCTCAGCTGTTGACTATGCTACTGTAGCTACTAGAAGGCACAGATAAAGGCAATCTATTTCTGGTTATAGCCATGATTGAAGAGGGATGTTCAGTAATAGAAATTAAGATAGAGAAATATTTTTAATAACATTTTTTCAAGCCATGACTTTCTGTTAACACTTTCCATGATTCAAGGTAGTTCATTAGTCACCTTCACCAGATTTTCAAGTTTGCTTAAGCACATTTATAAATTTTCAAGTGTCAGTTTTTCTATTAAAGGCAGGAGATAAGAATAAAACCTAGCTCATTGTTTCCCTTCAGTTTAATTTGTGTGGGGTCAGAATTTCAAAGAACTTCAAGTTTTATTGACTGAAATTCATTTCCCAACAAACACAAAGGTTGCCCTGGGACTTTAACCCCATACTCAAAGCCCACCCTAAGACAAGGGGAGGCTATTCAGTAGCTCATAAAAAGCAATGAACATTTTGGTGTAGTTAATTTGGTTACTAAAAAATGGAAATTGTGAAGCCCAGGTTCGAAGCGTACCACAGCTAAAGAATTAATGTTTGTTGATTTTTCTATATGAAAAATAGAGACCTTACAATGAAAATGAGAGAAATATCAGGTAGCAGAAACTTTATATTTTTCTCCTTTCACTACTGACTCTTTTCCAGAGAAAGTTGGGCAGTTGCTTGTTCTAAGCCATTTGGCCCAGTCAATACTGAATGACTTGCGCATGTGCGTGTGTGTGTGTGTGTGTGTGTGTGTGTGTGTGTGTGAGAGAGAGAGAGAGAGACAGACAGACAGACAGACAGTGAGTGATACAGAGCATGTACAAAACACAGAGTCAAGAAAGTCTTCTGTCATGAGTGTTTTGTTTTTAAAAACAAGAAGGCAAAGAATGGTATAAGTGGAAAGAAGACCAAGCTTAGTGCCATATTGCCCATGTTCAAAACCCAGCTCTCCTATTTACTCCTTGAGATAACCATGTACATGGTCACTTCACCAATCTGGGTTTCAGTTTTCTCATTTATAAAATTTATAAAATGGGCCAGAACCTGGAGGGTAGGGCCCATCTCTAAAACCTATGATCTTCTTTTCTTCTCTCATGCTTTTTTACATGAACAAAAATTTACTGGGTAAATTGAATTTGGATATTGGGATCACGAACACCACCCAAAGTTGCATCAGCCTCAGGAACTTCCATGGTGTCATCTATTCTTGTATCTTACACCCAGTCACACCAGCTTGCCTCTTACCACAAATGCCCACCTCCTATTCTGTTTCCAGTTGCCTGATGCTCATGCCACTCCATTATAGGCTTCCCCAGCAAAGCTGGAAATACTTCCTGCCCTCTCTACTTGAAGGTCTGAGTCAGATTCATCCACATCATGAAGGAAGGGAACATGAGTTGGCAAGTGATCAAAAGGATAAGGACAGACCTTCAGCGTTACCTATTTGCCTTTCCAGGTCAGCAGCTTCATCTGGTGTTGCTCGGGGTAGTACTCCAGGGTCACTGAAGCTCGTTCGAAGCAGGGTACCCATCACGAAGAAGAATAGGATCCCGCCAACCACAGGGATAGCTGGAGTGATTTTCACAGCTAAATATGGACAGCTTCCAGTAGCAGGTATGAAGAGAGGGAAGGGAGGAAGAAATTAAAAAGTACTGTTAGTAATCCACAGCAAGGTTGCTCGCATTTCCTAAGAAATGAAAGGCTTATCTAGAGAAGGAAAACTGATTTCCATTAAAAATTCATCTACATAAAGATTCCAACAGTATGGAATGCAAATTTTCTTTTGGAAAATTTCGCCCTCATGCCACAAATTATTAATGCCAACACCAGTCTTCCCCCATTGTATTTGTTGGGAAAGAAGTTCCAGAAAGAATGCAAATGAACCTCTTTACAAAATCAGTCTTCATTGTAATATTGTCTACAAATGCACATGGTTGCTATACATCAACAATCCATGCATCTTTCTAATCTTTCCCCTTCTCTTGAATTCCATAAGAGAAGACACAAACATAGGATATCTTAAAACAGGCCCAAGCTTTCCCCTCCCCCAGTTAATGCTCAGCTTTGTCTCTGACAGCACAGGGACATTCAGTGGGGACAAAATGCTGAGAAATGTAAATCTGTACTCCAAAGCCTGGCAAACATTGCCAACATTTTGGAGTTAACCTATCCAAAGGAGGTTAATGAGCTATGCAAATGAAATCACATTCCATTCTGCAGATAGAATATACTTAACTTGTTTCCATGTTCAAATGGCATTTGAATGACCACAAGAAGGCTGCCACCCCAGTTTTTTGCACTTTTAAAATCTTCCTTGTACTTAAATTTTACAAACTCCAATTCAATGACTCTTCCTGGGAACTGTGTGATGAGACAGGGAAAGGTGAATGTGTGATATGCTACAGGCCTCAATTAGCCAGGTATCAGTTTCTGACATTCAAGCTACCGTTCAGGGACTTTCATTAAGTTTTAAACAATTGCACCTTCACTCATTCAACAAAACTGCTGAGTAAGGGACAGAGGTTATAATGGCACTGGTTGTTGTTAAGTCATTTTTCAATCATGTGTGACTTTTTGCGACCCCCATTTGGGGTTTTCTTGGCAAATAGTGAAGCTGTTTGCCATTCCCTTTCCCAGCTCATTTTACAGATGAGGAAACTGAGGCAAACAGGGTGAAGTGATTCGCTCAAGGTCACACCGTTAGTACGCGTTTGAGGTCAGATTTGAATTCATGAAGAGGAATCTTTCTGGTTTCAAGTCCCGGTGCTCTACCACTATAGCACCTGGCTGTTCTTAATGGCATTAGTGGCCTGGAGGAACTAGAGTAGTAATCCCCTGGATTACTGTCATCACATTT
The DNA here is from genome assembly GCF_003287225.1 of Phascolarctos cinereus. Lineage (NCBI taxonomy): Eukaryota > Metazoa > Chordata > Mammalia > Diprotodontia > Phascolarctidae > Phascolarctos > Phascolarctos cinereus. The sequence continues at coordinate 94,465,432 of NW_027555958.1, forward strand.
AATTATTACTGAGCTTAGAGGCAACAAAGTAGAATCCTAACATGTTAAAGCCTGAATGGCCCTTAGGTGCAATAAAGGCAAGAGCAAAGGACCAAGGTTCAGAAGATTTGAGTGACAGTGTGACCATGGGCAAGTCACTTAACATTTCTGGGCCTCAGTTTCTTCATCTGTAAAATGGGGATAATAATACATAAACTATCCACCTCACTGGGTTGTCAGGAGGAAAGTGCTCTATGGATCTTGTTCTTATCTAACTCACCTCTTCCAACTAATAGGGAAAAACAACTGGAGTGGAAACATTGAGACCAACATTTCATGGACCTTTGATAGGATTATAGAGGTCAGTGGCTTACTATCATAGGATACGTGACTAATACTAATAGAACAGAAGTCTTCATTGCTTCATCATATGACTGCCCTTGGGCACCTAGGTGGCGCAGTGGATAGAGCGCTGGGCTTGCAATCAGGAAGACTTGACTCATCTTCCTGAGTTCAAATCCAGCCTCAGACGCTTCCTAGTTGTATGACCCCAGGCATGTCACTTAATCCTGTCTGCCTCAGTTTCCTTATCTGTAAAATGAGTTGGAAAGGGAAATGGCAAACCACTCCAGTATCTCTGCCAAGAAAACCTCAAATGGGGTTACAGAGGGTTAGATAGGTCTGAAAAATGACTTAACAACAACGACAACAACACTATACGCCAGGAACTGTCCTATCCCTCCTAGGTACACAAGGCCAAAAGTAAGACAACCTTGAGGCGCTTACATCCCATTCTCTGGGCCTGTTTCTTGTCCGAGGTTTTGTAACAGCTGGCTTGAGGAAAGATCAGGGATCCAAATTTAATGCCCCTAAAGCTCGGTCCATTGTTCTTTCAACTAGGCCCTGTTGCCTCCATGATTACTACTGCACAAAATATACCGACGTCCTATCTTTCTTCTATTCAATAGTGAATTTATGATACAGAAAAATCTCGCCCCTAAAAATGCATCACAGCCTCCAAGGAATCCCTGAACTCTTCAGTTGCCTTCATTTTATATAATTAACAGCAACATTAAAGTAATACTATATTTAGTGGTAAGGGTATCTCGCGTGTCTAGTTCAATGCTTAGCACACAGTAGGGAATTAACAAATGTTCGTTGGCTGACAGATTCATTTATAAAACGCCACTTTTTAGGTATTCCAGATTGCTTTTCTTACATCTTGTATCTCTGATAAGTTTGGAGATTTTCATTCAGGTGTTACCCTAGTACAGAAGGCTAAATGTATACAATGAGCTGCCTCGGCCCCTTCAGAGAGCAAATATGGCAGCAGTCGCCAACAACTGTACTCACATAGCCTTGAATCGATGAGTTTAGAGGGGCAGAAGCTTAAATGGAGGGAGATTTGAAAACTACCATACAGTAAGAATGAGTATTTCACAAACAATCCCATTCCTTTATAGCAGACAAAGGCAGGATGGGAAAACCCTTCCTCTTAAATTTAGATAAGCTGGAGGTTTAGTGCCTGAATTATACATGGGTGGGAGGTGTGTATGTTAGGGTGGAAAAGCGAAGACCCTGTCAAAGAAGAGACAATGAAGAGACATAAAGATCTGTTTTATTGGGAAATTAAAAGCTTTCATTTCTTCAGCTGCTAAAACACCATAAACACAGCTGGATCCACACACAAAAAAATAGTCCTGGGAAAAGAAATTCCTCTAATTGCCGTAGCTCCTGAATGGACTTCCAGCTTCTGAATAACATGGCGTCAAACTAGAACAGCTCTGCTACCCAGCCCTACTTGGACCATCATGAAGCAGGAGAAAGCGTTGGTAGTCCAGTAGGGCCAAACTTTGGAGGAAATTCTGGAGCTGGGCAGTGCCACTAGCCTCCCCTCCTTCGCCCTTTCTTTTCTACCCTCACTGGTGTCGATGCCTTTCAGTCACTCACTTCCCTCATGCTGCCTTTTTCCTAACAAAAAAAATGCTGTCTCAGGAGATGACCCGATCAATGCATGTGCACTAAAGGCATAAGGAAATGTTAACACTGACTATATTGCTTTTAAGCACCTTAACAGATAATTAAGTGTTAAGGCAAAGAAATTAATCTCTCATTTTGGAATTTCAGGCATCAGCAAACAGTGAAAGAGGAACACAGAGGACTTACAGGCACAGATAATCAAATGAACCTGTGATCTTTTCTATACAGGCGTTCCTTCCAATAATGCAGATAATAATAACAATAATAATAGCTAACATTTATATTAAGGTTTGCAAAATACTTTCTATTTATGATATCATTTGATCTTCACAAAAATCCTGGGATGTAGGTACCATTATTATCATCCCTTATTTTACAGATGAGGAAAGTGAGGCTGAGAGAGGTTAAATGACTTGTCCAGGGTCACACAGCTGGCAAGCGTCTGAAGGAGGATTTAAAATCCAGCACTCTATCTACTGTACCAGGATACCACCATCACATGCTGCCAATCACAATCCATCTATGCCTGTCCATCTTTAGATGCAGCTGTATTCCATGTCTAATTGCCATATAGTTACATTGGTAGAATGTTAATATTGAAAACATGGATCTTTGTTGTTATGGTAACTCTGAGGTCAATAAAGGAGCTTTGCAATTTTCTGAAAGCAATCCAACCTGTTATTTTCCTTCTGTTCAACTTTGGGCCCAATACTTTGTCTTTTTATACCATCTGTTTCAGATACCTACTAATATCATTCTGAACTTTCAGTACTTAGGTAACTGCCTGGTTTATACAGAAGAGACAATTCTAGTTTCCCTCAAGTTGAGATCCATTCTTATTCTTCCCAGCACAAAGGATCATTTAGGAGCACTACATCCAAAATGCATTTTGTAGACTGCTTTAATTTCCTTGGGACGAGGGCTATACTTTACTCTTCTTTATATTTCTCCCAATCCCTAGTACATTGTATGTACTCACTAGACACATGGAATGAATAAAGCAATGAAGCATCTCATCTGTGATCCTGCTTCATCAATCATTTCATATTTCTCAATGCATCTTCAGTCTCTTCCCATACACATTCTCAAGTGTCCTGTATTTTTTTTTTTGCTTTTTGGTGAGGCAGTCAGAGTTAAGTGACTTGCCCAGGGTCACAGTAAGGGTCAAGTGTTTGAGGTTGGATTTGAACTCAGGTCCTCCTGACTCCAAGGCTAGAGCTCTATCCCCTGTGCCAGCAAGCTTCCCTAAGTGTCCTGTATCATTAAAAAAAAAAAGTTTGAGGTCTTTCTTTGGCTTGGTCATCACCTTGGGATACCACCCAATTTCTTGCTTCCTCATTTCCTTCCAAACTCCTAGAAAGAAAAGTCTATAGTTTCTGCCTCCACTTCCTCACCATTCCACTTATTCTGTAACTCAATGAATCCTGTCTTTCGTGCTAGCAATTTTCTCCAAGGTTCCTTAAGCCCTCCTTCTGCTAAATACAATGGCCTTTTAATTCATGCTCAAGCTCCTTCACCTCCCCGTATCACCTGACACTGCTAATCGTACCCTCTTTCTTGATACCTGAGCATGGTGAATTACCTTGACAAAACTAGGTCAGGTAAATTCCCACCGAGCAAGGCTAATAAAAATGTCCAGGAGTACTAAGGTTGCCCTGCACTGACAAAGTAAAAGTTGTGGAGGCACTGCCTGTCCACAAGGGAAGTGCCCGATCATCCTTTGAAACAAAGAATTTGCTAATGTATGCTAGAAGACAGCAGCAGGATAGTAAGTGGATAGGGCAAACTGGTCAAAAAAAGAATTATATATTTATAGCTGGAGAGATCTTGGGGTTATCAAGTCTAACCTACTGATTTTACATTTAAGGAAACTGGTGGAGTGAGGTTTAGTCACTTGCTGAGGTAGGAGAGCTAGAGTTTGAACTTGGGTCCTTGGACTCTAATCCAGTATTTTTTTTCCTTACTCTACCATAATTCCTCTCTAGTAGAAAGAAGTACCTGAGCAGGGACAAATTAACTCATAGGCATTCATCCACCTCCCCCTGAGATAATTAAAGACACTACAGAATACAACAGACAAGGGTTGGGGACCACTGGGCCACCATCATGAAAAATGCCCAACTCATCAGAAGAAGCAGGCCCTGTTTCTATCTTTCAAGTCAAACAAGCTAGATTTCAAATCCAATGAGAGAAAAAAAAATAAACATCTTTAGTCTCAGGCTGGATAAAACAGGCCACCCACTACAGCCCTTGAAAGCTTTCAAAGAGATCCTGAAGCTTGGTGGGCAAAAAAAATTCCTGTAAAGGTCATCACACAAGAAAACTTGTGCACCTGAACACACTGAATGAGGGGCTCGACAACAGAACACACTACAAATAAATGCCATTTAAGATCAACTCTGCCCCCACTGCTGCCTGGGAATCCTTTTATTTGTCTCATGTTGACATTTTCCCAACCATTCCAAACCTTTTTTGATTCTCTTTAAGCACCCAAGCCCACCCACCTCAATCTTAACAGATGACCTCATTTACTTTATTGAGAAGATTCGGGCTGTCTTACATGAACCTCATTATCTCTCCTTTCCACTTTCATCTCTTCACTTATTGTTTTTCACTTCGTTTTTGTTTCAGAGAAAGAAATGCCCCTTTCCCACGCCCCAAGCCAAAACCTCTACTTCTGTCCTTTATCCTCATTCAAGAATTTGATTTATCAATTATCCTTTCTATCTTCAATGTATCTTTCTATACTGTTTTCCTTTCACTGGAGGCTTCCTGAAATAATTACAACCTTCTCCTCCATACCATCAGGGCTTTGGGTAACAGCTGAGATGAGTAGGTGGGTTGCATTAGCACTTCCTTCCAAACTTGCTGTTAGCTGGCCTGCATTTAGGGGAATCAGAGAGAATAGAGTAGGTATATCATTGATCAAATCAGCCTTATGGTTGAATGAGCATATACAAGTTTATGGGAAAATCTCAGACAAATACGTGACCTTATGAAGGTGAGCAAAGGCAGGAGTATGCTGGTAAATGATCAACAACCAGGTCTTCAAAAAAGGCATAACACACTTTTACATTTAATTTGCATTATTAACATTTTCTCTACCACTTTCTTAAGTCAGATAATCAACAAAATAATAAACCTGCATTGCCAATTTCCACAATGTAAATGCTCAAACTGAAAATTTAACAAATGGCTCTCTATACCCTTTAAGAGCTGGTTCCAACACACTCCTCACTTAGGCCTAGCAACTGGTTCATTGTTGAAGGGATCACAGGAATCAATTAGCTGATAATCAACTAATTATACCATCCCTAACTAGCAATAATCCATTGGAAGTTTCTATTGATGAAGAGTCCTCCCGGTTTCCCTGATTGGGAAAGTCCACTCCAATTTTGGATAACTACTCATCACTAAAAAGTTTTTCTTATATGGAGTGGAAATTTACTTTCTGCAACTTCTACCCTTTTCTCCTAGTTCTACTCTGTGAGGGCAAGAAAAGAAAAGGTTGATCACTTAACAATCCTTCAGATACCTGAGTATAGTTATCATGTCTTCTCCTTCCCTCTCAGAACTCAAATGCCTCCTTTTCTAAGAAGTCTCCTCCAGTTTCTTTTGCAGGTAGTGAGCTACTTTTAACAGTTACAACACTTTGCACCTCTTATATTCTACCCTTAATATTTCTATTTGTGTACTTATCTTATCCTCACCTACTAGATTATAAATTCCTTGAAGGTAGGAACTGTGTCTTACTTAACTTTTTTTTTTTAATCACCAAATCACCTTACACAATAGCACTCACATTGACTGGGCTTCAGTAATTGATGGATTGAATGAATGAATGTTGTTAACAGGGTGAAGAACAAGGGAAGTCAGATCAGAATTCTGTCAATATCAAATGACAGATAAAACAGAGAGATATATGGGGTGTCCCAAAAGTCTTAGTGTGGCTTTAAGCTTTCATAGCTTAAAACTACTCATCTTCTCTCCTTTTCCTCTTTCTCTCCTTTTAGCTTAAAAATGCATTAAGACTTTTGGGACACTCTGTATAACCATATAAGGAGTTCTCCAGTATTACAGAAAATATGCTATTCAGAATCCAAACAGAAGGATTCTATATGAATGGCAAGGTTTTCCAAATATTAACATATGTAGATGGTGTGTTGAACCCTGTAACATTGCAAAGCTAAAGCAATATGAAAGAAATGGGTCTAATCATCCTTTAAGGAAAAAAACCAAAGTGGATGAAAATTTATGTGGCTGGATTGTGACGTGCGATTTGATAAGTGCTACAGCTAGAAAAGAGCTGGGTCCAGAATTGACTAGAAGGAGGAGATACCAGATTGCACTTGGGAAATCAGACAGAGCTTTTAATTGGGAATTAAGAGATTTAATTGCAGCTATCCCTCAGATGTAAACAGCTTATGTTTTCTCTTTGAAAGATTTTAGTGATCTTTTTACATATCTTTCAGAAAAGGAAAAAGGATTAAAAAAAATAAGATCCCAATTACAGGGTCCTCTTCAAACATAATGCTTATAACTGCTGCATAGGAAAAAAAAAGGAAGGAAAAAATAACCAAGAATAAGATAATTTTGCAATACTTTTGGAACAGTATCAGGCAATATGCAGACTTCATTCTGACAGTGACTGCCAGGCTGTGGGAAGGAAACTGAGCTAATGAAAAGTCTCACCCAATCCATACAACCCAGCATGATCAATGGCTATAAAAACTATGTCAGCAACAGAGAAACACACTCAAATTGAGAAAGGCTTCTACATTTCTGAGCAACCACAGACAGGAATCTCTAATTTGATCTCCATCTGTGAAGAGGAAGACACCATAGCCTAAGAGTCTGGATTTTATACAAGATGAATGATACAGATGCCAAAGATATAAACACCAAATGGATTCCTATTTCTGACTGGGAAACTGTGACCTACATATACGCCTCAATGCTGTGGAAGGTACAGAGCTTAGGTGGAGAACTACTTAATCTTCTGAAACCTCCCTCAGCAAATGGCAGGAAGAGAAAAAAGAGAGAGAGAGAGAGGGCTCTAGTAAGATTCATCTTCACAACTTAAAAGAAATGAGCCCACTCAATGCAAAGTGGAAAACAAGTGTTGAAATAATGAATCTCTCAGAAGCTTCCCCCACTCTGACTGTCATTGTGAACATTTTTGTCTTCCAGAAATGGTAGATGAACTCATTTATATAGAAAAGGCTACTTCACTGTGAATTTAGGTAAAGAAGAGCAGTTTGAGTGGAATAGGAGGAATTGGTTGGTTCTTGTCTGTCGTTCTGGAAGAGGACCAAAGTGACATCACTATGTTGGAGTCAAGGTACAGTGTATCCAACTGTGGCTGATCAGACCAATACAAATTCAGAAGGCTCTATCACAGGTTGGGCACAAATAGTCTGTGAACATTTGGAGGAAAGAGGAGGAATAGTGGGAAAGGAGTTTGACTCACTTGGCTCAGCCCCAAAGGGTAGAACTAGAAACACTGGGTGGATAATGCAGAGATGCAAATTTAGGCTTCCTATAAGGGAAAATTTAATTAGCCCTAAGATCTCCATCACTGGAGGTCTTAGAGAGCACAGAGTTTAATTTTTGCCACTAACTTAAATCTTTAGAAAAATGCATTCTGCCTAACAACTGTCAAATGAAATCAGAATGGTTTTTGCTGGTATGTCATCTGAAACTATATGATAGAAACGAGGATCTTTAGATTTAGAGGTTGTTTTTCATCCTTCATTTCTGAAGAGGACCAATGCCATCATAGGTGATGTCTTGATTTGCCATAAACTAGATTTAAGTGAGGCAGAGTTGCACAAAGTCTTCGGCCTCACTCTCTCTTCCTGAGTCATCGAACTCCAGTGGCAAGACAAAAGTCAGGATGACTTTTAGAGGTGTTAGTGTCTTTCACCCAACTGTCACCTGTGGCTCCAAGAAGCTGTAGTACATGCATTGTCCATATAACCATCTTAGCAGACAGGCTAAACCAAATTAAGAGTAACAGACAGGCTTCAAACCTGTCAATGAAATAAGGGAAGGTGAGTTAGGGAAATGCTGACCCAAGCATGTGAAGACTTCCCCTGGTGGAATGGGTGGATGAGAACAGTTCATTCCAATGGCTAGGAAGGTGGCTGAAGCAGGTGCTGTGGAATGCTTAGAGCTTGGTCAGACATCAAAGACACCAAGGCCAATTTAGAGGTTGGCTTTTAGAGATAAGCTAGTCAAAAACCTTCAGTTTATAGATGAAGAAACTGAAGCCTAGAGGGAATCACAGGCTCATGGTTTTCAAGCTAGGAGGGACTTCAGAGGTCATGAAATACAACTCTTTATTTTACACATAAGGAAACTGAGGTCCAGAGAGGTTAAGAGGTTAATCTTGGATGACTTGCCCAAGATTACATACACAGCTAGTAAGGAGCTCAATCAGGATTCCAATCTAGGTTTTCTTGAGCCCAAGTTTAGCTAAAGATTAAAGAGCTTGCCCCAGGGCACAAGGTAAGAATAATAATAATAATAATAATAATAATTTATATTAATTTTTATCACACTAATATTAAAATATTATTATTAGCATTTCTATAGTGTGTATGTGCCAGGAATTGTGCTTAGCACATTACAAATATCATCTCATAGTAAGAGATTCTAATATTTTTATTCTCACATGTACATTCTTGATTTAGTATAACCATTGGTTGATTTTGTATTTATACTGTGAGGTTTGGTTCACAAGAAAGAATTTGATGTAAATCATAAGAGAAAACACATAACTGAACATGTGAGTGAAAGGTCTATGCTTGACTGAATTCCTGAAGCATTGTGGATGGGAAACCTGGATTTCATTATTGGGTAGCTAGGTAGATTTATTTCCCCACAGGACATTCTTTGGACATTATCTGTACTTCAAAGAACAACATAACTAGATGCAGTGAAGACATCAAAGTCTACTGGACTTTGGACCCCGAAATAGAATCCTTTTTCTATATAAAAACAATTCCAGTCGTTTGTAGGTTGTGTGTCCACATAGTTATACAAACAAACAAAAACCTGCGTTAATAGTAACTCACCATCATTAACCACCTAGGAGGGACTACTTATAATCATATATTTAAGCCTTCAGGTACAAAAGCATATCTGTCTTTCACGTAAGACAGTAAAAGGGTTTTAAGTTGGTTTACTATAGTATGGACCATCCATATTCTCTCAATCAATCAATAAGAATTTATTAAACACTTACTATATTCAAGGTACTACGTTGAGTGCTAGAAAGAAAAGCAAAAACAACTCTTGCCCTCATGAAGCTTCTATTCTATATTCTATGGTATTCTAATTGGGGAGACAATATGTAAATAAGTAGATACACACAAGATCAATACAGAGTAGATGGAAGGTAGCCTTAGGGTACAAGCCCTAACATGTGCAAAAACTAGGAGAGGATTCCCTTAGAAGGTGGCTCTTCAGCTGAGCCTTAAAGGATTACAGGGTAAGGTGGAAGTTAGAAGGTGGAACACTCCAGAGCAAAGACTAAGAGAGAGGAGATGGATTGTTTTGTGCACAGATAGTTAAGTAGGCTATTATACCTGGACCGTGGATTGTGTAGGAGAGGACAGTGTAAGGCTGAAAAAGTAGAAAAGGGTCCAGCTGAGAACTTTAAATGTCAAACAACAGACTCTATATTTGATCCTAGAGGTAACACAGAATAATGAAATTTCTTAAGTAGGGGAGGGTGACAGGATTAGACCTATGCTTTAGAAAAATCACTTTAGCAGCTAGTGGAGAATAAATTGGAGCAGGAAGAAATTTGAGGCAGAGAGAGACTGATCAGAAGAATATTACAGTATTCCAGGTGAGAGGTAATGAAGGTCAACCTTGGTGGTAGCTACATGAGTGAAGAGAGATGCTGTGAAAGGAGAAATGATAATATCAGATTCCATATGAAGTGAGAGTGAGGAAGAAGGATGACACCAAGGTTGTGACCAGGACTGGTACCCTTGACAGTAATGTGGAAAATTGGAAGAGAGAAGGCTTGGTGGGGAGCGATGGGGGAAGACAGCAAGTTCTACTTTAGACATGCTGAGTTTGAGATATCTACAGGACATCTAGTTTGAAGTGACCAATCAGTTGATGAGGACTGGAGCTCAGGGGAAAGTCAAGGTTGGATACATATATCTGGAATCATTTGCACTGGGTTGTTGTTGTTGTTGTTGAGTTATTTCAGTTGTGTCCAACTCTTCATGGAGTGGTTTGCCATTTTCTCCTTCAGCTAGTTCATTTGACAGATGAGGAAACTGAGGCAAATGAGGTTAAGTGACTTGTCATGGGTCACACAGCTAGTAGATGTCTGAGGCCAGATTTGAACTCTGGAAGATGAGTCTTCCTAAGTTCAGACTTTGCACTCTATGCACTGCACCATCATTTGCAAAGAGAAGATAATTGAACCTATGGGAACCCAATGAGATCACTAAGTGAGATAGTACAGAGGGAAAAGAGAAAGAAAAGGACTTGAGGGATACTCATGGTTATGATGGCTTCACGTGGATAAAAATCCAGTAAAGAAGAATTCAATCATCATTCACTGAACAATCTTCTCCTGTGTACAGAGCACAGTGCTAGACTCTGGGGGGACATACAAAGTTTAAGTAAGACATGGTCACTGTCTTTGTAGAGATATACCAAATATGACATGATGGGTACATTAGAAAGGTATAAAACAAAATGTTTTGTGAGATCCAGTTGGGCGAAATCAAAGTACTCTGAGGCCCCTTCAAATATATCAGGGATCGGGGCAGCTAGGTGGCACAGTGGATAGAGCTTCAGCCTCGAAATCAGGAGGATCTGAGTTCAAATCCAGCCTCAGACACATAACACTTACTAGCTGTGTGACCCTGGGCAAGTCACTTAACCCCATTGCCCAGCCAAACAAAACAAAACAAAAACCAAAAAAAACCCCAAAACAAATATATCAGGGATCTCGTGACCAGTGACATTCATTTCTAGGATGACTGACTGTGATTAGGACTGCATTTTATGAGGGTTTTGATAAAGATAATTGTTCATATGGAAATTATGTCCTTTACATTTCCTTCTTTAGTACTATGTTCTAACTTTAAGATTTTCCATCTTTAAAAAAAAAACACAGAACCTCTCACTTTAGAAGAAACACATATCCATAGTACCTTGGTCAAATAGTAAAATCTTAACAACAAACATTTAAGGTCTAGAGAGACGGCATGGTGAAAGGGCCGATACTGGAGTTAGGAAGACTTGTGTTCCAGGCCTGTATATGACAGTGGTTGTGTGTGTCACCATGGAAAACTAATAACTTTTCAGTGCCCCAGGCAACTCATTGTCTAAAACTCAGTTGGAAACAAACTGCTAATCCACAACAGTAGGGAAAATTTCTGCATTAGGAATCTTTCCCTTGTCACAGGTGAAGGGGAAAACAAACACACGCATAAATGGCAAATGGTAATGAAACCATATTTATTCTGGTCTACAATCAATGTAACCAGCTTGGTACAGTGGACAGCAGCTAGGCTTGGAGTCAGCAAGACCTAAGCAAGAGCTACCTCTGATAGTCACTAGCTTTGTGATCATGGGAAGTGACAACAACTCTCAAAGCCCATTTATTAAATTATAGAGGGGTTGCAATCTGCCTTGGAGGAGGGAGTACCCACGCTCAGGAAATCACATGGATGCAGATCCAGCCAATATTTCCTGTGAAGGAGGGGACTGAAACATTGATGACAAGCCACAGGATTCCTAATCTGCTGCCACCCAGCATGAAAGCGACGCTCAATTATCGAAGCTATGCCCGAAGAGCAGAACAACCACAAATACAGTAGGATTGTGGCCACGGCGGAAAAACTTTCTCTCCCCCTCTTATGCTGTTCTTGATCTAGGTCACAGCAAAACAAGTGTAATAAATAATCTGCTTTTAGGTGATAATACTTGTTCTCTTGTTCACTTTTTGCAATGGTTGCTAATTGCACTTGTAAACAAATGTGCTACGATAGGTAAGATATCAGAGCATGATTTAGAGATGCAAAGAAAGAGAACTAGATTCAGCAATCATTTTTTCATAATAAATTTTTCATGCTATTTATCACCTATGTGACTTCGGTCAAGTTGTTGAACATTTTGGGCCTCTGTTTCCTCATCTCTAAAATTAGAGGGTCGGACCGTGACAGGTGAGCTCACTTCTGGCTCTAAATCTCTAATCCTGAGAATACGTGTGTATTCACCTCTGATCTTTTACCCTATATGTATTTTTATATATACACACATATACATACGTGTGTATATACCAGCAATTTCACATAAATACCTAGAGACCATAACTGTGCAGATAAACTTCCAGATAGCCCACATTTTGAAAAGCCCTTCTCCTGTTGACCACTCTAATTGACCCAGATACTCCCACAGCTGTAAATAGGACCAGTTCAGTTGTTTTTCAGTCACATCCAATTCTTCATTACCTCCACTTGGGGTTTTCTTGGCAAAGATACTAGAGTGTATCTTTGCAGTGTATCTTGTATTACTGGAGTAATGGATCATGGTGGCAAAGGAACTTACCCAAAGTCACAGAGGTACTAAGTGGCACAGGCCAGAATTCTTTCCACTGTAACACGCTGCTTAGAATGATAACAATTACTGCCCAAAACTATTGCTTCCATAATTTTAGTACTCATGAAACTTTGTAACCAAGTTATTCAAAGTTATTGTTGCTCAATCATTTCAGTCATGTCTGACTCTTAGTGGCGCCATTTGGGGTTTTCTTGGCAAAGATACCGGAGTGGTTTTTCATTTTACAGATGAGGAAACTGAGGCAAACCTGAGTGAAGTGACTTGCCCAGGGTCACACAGTTAGTGTCTGAGGCTAGCTTTGAACTCAGGAAGGGTTGAACCTTTCTGACTCCAGGCCTGGCACTCTATCCACTGCACCACCTAGCTGCCCTAGTACCCACTGTTTACTAAAGGGATACTGTGCCCAGAGAAAGAAAGGTTAGCACCTGAGTGACTAGCTCAAGAAACAAAAATGAGCAGGGAGGCGAGTTGATTTTGTAACACAACATCGAGTAGATAGAGATGAGTTATAAACAACTAGAGGAAAAAAAGAGATAAAGGAAGCAGTGAAAGTTCTGACAGACTTATTTTTACATTATTCTTGCTCCAATTTACCAAGCTGAGAGCTCTAAGTTCACAAAAGGGTAAAAGAGGGTAAGAGAGTCAAGCACAGAAATTTGACAACTGTGTGAATAGGAGTTCACTGAATGCCTGGCACATTTTTTGTTGTGGTGTTTCAGTTGTGTCTGACTCTTCATGACCCCATTTGGGGTTTTCTAGGCAAAGATACTGGAGTGGTTTGCCATTTCCTTCTCCAGCTCATTTTACAGATAAGAAAACTGAGGCCAACAGGATGAAGTGACTTGCCCAGGGTCACACAGCTAGTAAATGTCTGAGGCTGGATTTGAATTCATGAAGATGACTCTTCCTGTTTCCAAACCCAGTGATCTATCTACTGTACCAACTAGCGGCTCGGTCTGGCACATAGCAGGCACTTAAGAAATGCTTGTTGACTTTCAGGAACAGAGATGTGAAGGACAATATTCTCCCTTATGCCACTCATTTCTGAACCTTATTCCCTCGGTTTCTATTAATGGCCGTTCTCCTCAAACCCCACCCTCCAGAAGCACCTAGAGTCTAGAGTCTTCAGTGTGGCTTTTTGATTGAGTCCAAGTTTTACAGAACAAATCATTTTATTAAGGGGATTTGTTCTGTGAAGTTTAGATTCAGTCAAGGGGCTGCACTTGAGGATCTAACGGGCCAAATGTAGCCTCAAGACTGCAGGTTACCCACCCCTGCAACTTTAGACCGTGCCCTTGAATTTCTGGGTTTGGGTAGGTGAGCTTTCTTTCACTTTATCTGATCTGGAACTGGGCCTACATATCCATTTCTAAAAAATGTATTTCCAAATGATGCCCTCTCTCCTTTCCAGTTTCCCTTTATATGCTGTCTTTCCTCACTAGAATGAAAGTTCCTTGAGCACAGGGACTATTTTAACTGGCTTGTATTTTGCAGGCACTTAGCATAGTGCCTGGAACATTGGAAGCACTGAATAAATGCTTTATCATTCATTCATTCATTATTCCAAAGGGAGCATGGAAAGTGGGAGAAGGGATGTAGCCCAGAGTCTTAGAGACAGAAGCTTCAATAAGCAACTCAAGAAACTTAACCTTAATCCAATTAGGCCTTTTTCATAAGACATCATTGGAGAATGTGGTATTCCATGGAAGAACATTTTTTTCAGTTAAATAAGAAATTTCTTTCTCTTTTAAAATATAAGCTCTTAAAAAAAGTATAAGCTCTTTCTTAAAATAAAAAAAAGAAAACCTCTTTCTAATGGAAATCTTTCTAAAATGGAACACATACACTTCTCTGCCTTCCTAAGTAGGGGATTCCCACTTTAATCTCTTCTTCATAACTGAGGGTAATCAATCATTGAACTTGTCCTGAAATATAAGCATAACCTCAAGGGTCATTTGATTTACACTTATCACTAAAGCGTCTATAACTGCTACTCTTATTGTTTCAAGCTTGAACAAGCTAATCCCCAAATACTCCCACTATCTTATTTGTTAAATCAATTAATTTAATTTTACATGAAACTCCAAGCCTTGCTCTGGCCTTAGAAAGTCTCCAGGCCTTTTCTATAGAATAGGATGTAAGGACTTTGTAATAGCTTTTCCACTGAGAGTCTTTTTCCTGCTTCTAATCACTACTGAGAGTTGGGCTTTCTGGAAATCTAACCTTTGAATGAATTGGGTATTACTACAAGGGGTACTGGGAGCAACTGGAGGAATTGATATCATCAGTCTTACTAAAGTATCAATAACTCAGAACCTTGTGACATGGGCAGATATACCTATTGATCAGTGTTAGCAAATGTACAGTGCTGACTGTTACCTATATTCACTAGAACGACAGTAAGTACCATATACAGAAGAAAGGATATATGCAACATAGATTTATGTTAGTCATTTAATTTCATTTACTTTCCATTCTTTTTGGAAAAACAGACTCTCAGGAGGTCTTTTTGTATTTTTCTAATGTGTTATCAAATTGGCATCGTACACCAGACAGATTCTTATTGGAAAGTTGTTGTTCAGTCACGTCTGACTTTTTGTGACCTCACAGACCATAGCAAGCCAGGACTGTCCATGAGGTTTTCTTGGCAAAGATAATGGAGTGGTTTGCCATTTCCTTCTCCAATGGCAAACAGAGGTTATGTGACTTGCCCAGGATTGCACAGCTAGTGTCTGAGGCTGGATTTTAACTCAGATCTTCCTGACTCCAGGTCCAGTGCTCTATCACCTGAGCCACCTGGCTGCCATGTGTCAAGTATAATCAATGACTGGAGGGAGAAGAAAGAGAATATTTCTTCTATTGGGTAAATGGCAGACAGAGAAAAACATGAACACAAGGAGGCATCACCAGTGGCAACCTCTTCATCTCATTTTCACCATTTCTTCCATCCGTATCATGTTCTGTGCTTGTTATCAGAAAGCAGTACCAAGGCACCAGACTTTAAGCTTCTGGTCTAAGAAGCTGACTACCTCACAGGGTGAGCTGTTATTTTGTCTTTGAATCAGAGGGTAGGACTCACTCCGGGAAGTCAAGTCCATTTTCATTGATCTCTAGATAAGGCTGCCCTTAGGCAGCAATCTGTTTCTGCCTTCACTGTGGGGGAAGTGTGCTGTCTGAACATCTCATAGTACATTAAGACAGAAAAGGAGCAAGGCCTAGGTACAGTGTCTAAGTCTGATCCAGAGAAAAAAGAGAGGGAGCAGCTAGGTGGCACAGTGGATACAGCATCAGCCCTGGAATCAGGAGGACCTGAGTTCAAATTCGGTCTCAGACCAGACACTTGACATTGGCTAGTTGTAGGTATTGCTGGGCAAGTCACTTAACCCCAATTGCCTCGAAAAAAAAGAAGAAAAAAAAGGGGGAAAAAAAGGAGAGAGAGAGAGGAAGAGAGAAGATGGGGCAGGAAGCTGGAGTTTAGTCCAGTTCTACATAGGACTTGACAGCAGAGCAGCTCAGTTCAGTTAGTGTCTGCACTTACTGGATCAAACACACTTGAACAAATAAACAGGGAACATTACCATTGAAAAGATAGGGATCCCCAGCCGATATCCCACCTCTGATAGTGACTAACTCTGTGATCTTGGGGTAGTCACTTCACCTCTTAGGGTCTTAGTTTCTTTATCAATAAAATGAAGGAGATGGATTAGATGGTCTTCAATGTCCCATCCAGCTCTGTATCCAACATGCTATGAGAGTAAGCCTTATGAGCAAGCATTAGAGAACTGAGCATCCTAGACCCAGCAAGCAAAGAGGATAAGGGGAATTTTCCAGATACCCGCTAATAATGCACTATAGCTGTGTGTGAGCTAGTGCCAAGTAATAGTTATGTGTCTGAAAAAACAGAGGAGAAGGTGAAAGGGTTGAGGGCAACATCTCTCTATTCTTCAGTGTATGAGGAAGAATATATTGAGAGAATGAGAGAAGAACTTCAAAGGAAAAGCAAAAAAGAAAAAGGATCTGAAGAGGCAGAGGAAAATCCTAACTTGGGCCAGCAGGTGGAAGGAAGGAAGAATGTGAGACAGAAGAGGAAGAGAAGAAAGACCAAAGGATATTTGGAGCTACTAGATGTAATGAGAAGGTATGGGACTCTTCTCACAGGGTTCTTATCTTGGGGTCCATGGACCCACAAGGGGTGCTTCCTCAGGAGGTAGTTTATGTCTCATTATTGATGATCTTCAAGAAAAGTTTGAACCACCACTTTGGGGAAGAGGATCCTATAGATGAGATTTTGCTCAGGTACATGTTGTACTAGATGAGGTCTGAGGCTTCTTTTACCCCTGAGAGTCTCAGAGTCTATAATCAAGTACTTTTGTGTATTCTAGGAGCTACTGGGCTAGGGGTAACCTGCAAGATGTAGGTAAGAATGGAGAATGATGGTCACAGGCCCCAGTACACGCTAGTCAATTCCCCCCTTCCCCCGAAGCAATTTAGACAAGTTCTGCAATGTCAGGGGGACACTTGGGTCACATCCGGTATAGATCTGGACACTTTGTACCAATCTGTACTCTCTTGTAAGTCTACTTCAGCACTGACCAAGACTGAATGAATCCCACTGGATCCCTCAGAGGTCTGGAAGAGCTAAACAAAATCAGGGCTTCTAGGACCTCTGTTCCAACAATAGCAGATTCGAATTCCTCATATGACCCATAATTAATCTTTCCTTCCCAGTTACCACCCTTGGAACAGCTCTGGACTGGAAATGGTATGCCAAGAATGCCATGGTATAAAAAAAAATACCCTGTCTTAAGGCAGCTCTGGAGGTCATAGGATCATAGCTTTAGAGCTGTAAGAGATTTTAGAAGTCATCAAGTTCAAATATTTCATTTTACAAATGAGATGAGGCCAAGAGAAATTAAATGACTTGCCCAGGGTCACAAAGCTAGTAAATGTCCGGAGCTAGATTCAAATCTAGGTTTCCCTGTCTTCACATTTATCATTCTATCTACTATGTCAGATTACCTTTCCTAGACCAAGATTTGAATCTATGGGCTAATGTGAGAGGCAGAGAGCAGTAGGTACTCGGAACAAATTTTTAAAATAAACCATGTCTCCATATTACCTCTCCTGACAGATTTCATTTAAATCTCTGCTGCCCTAAACATAGTGGAGGTCCCCTCTTTCTTAGTATGCCATATGTTGGGGGGGGAAGGGCAATTCAACACCTTATGCAATTTAAAAAAATGTGAAAAAGAAGTCAATTTTCCATTATAAAATTCCCTCAAGATTGAAAATATTTTTGGTCTTAAAAAAAGCACACTTACCTAGCACCATTAACCTCTTAGCAACCTATTTATTGGTTAATATAGGACAAATACAGCGTACTTGGGATAAAAATAACTAATCATTTATATCTGTCTTGGAAAATAGCTTTTGCCTCATTTGTAAAATCAGCTATTTTGTATTCATAAAAACTATATAGTTTTTCAAATACAAATAGAGTGCTTCTGATTGAAAAAAAAACCTAGCCTATATTTTTCATGATTGTTCATTATAATTAATTATATTATTCATTATGGCTCACCTTTATATATATGTAATATATAAACATACCTATGTGTATATATACATACGTGCATGTATGTGTGTGCGTGTGTAGTTTTGCAAAGTACTTAACATATTATCTCATTTGATTTCCATAACAATGCTGTGACACAGGTGTTATTGTTATCCTCATTTTCAGATGAGAAAATGGAGGAAAACGGCTGAGTGACTTAGAATCTAGAGTGACTTGAATTAGTCTTGAATGACTTAGACCTATAGTCAAACATCTCCTAAGTTATATGAGGCAGGATTTGAACTCACATCTTCCTGAATTTAAATCTAATGTAAATAGAAGTATGTATAGAATAATTTTATATATATATATATATATCTATTTGTGTCTAATGGTAGCCATCTGGGGGGGGAGGAAAAAAAAGAAATTTACATGATAACTTTATCATATATTTAAAAGGAATAGCAAGTTGTACAGATTTGCAGTTCCATATGCAATCATCTTTCTTTTAAAATAATTTATTTTTAGTTTTCAACATTCACTTCCACAAGATTTTGAATTCCAAATTTTCTCCCCATCTCTCCCCTTCCCCCACTTGAAGATGGCATGCATTCTAACTATCCCTTCCCCCAATCTACCCTGCAATCATCTTTTTAATTAAGCTAGATTATGGAAGTGCTTGTTTTATTCCATAAATAAAAAATAAGGTAAAAATTTAAAAATATTCTATGCACTGCACCACCTATTAACTTAAGAAAGAAAGTTCAGGAACAATGTAGCCAGATCACTCAATTACTGAGCCAACTACAATGTCACAGAAAAGTGGGAGAAAATTTTGATCTAGGACATTTTGAGTTAGATAAGTTTGCTTGTAAGTCAACAACCTTGGTTGAATAATCACAGTACCTTATATTTGTAAATGTTACATTGGAGCTTTCAAAAGTCTCACCTTACTCAATTCTCACAACATGCCTGTGAAGGCAGGGCAGGCATTATTCTCCCATTTCAATGAGGAGGACACTGTGGCTTAGAGAGGTTTGTCAGTCCAAAGTTACATAGCTAGTGACTCCCAGGTCATCTGGCATTCAACTTCAAGGGATAATGTTAAATGCCATTTCATTTTTTCCTGTGCATTTTCAACTAAAGTGGTGGCTTAGTCTTCACTTGCCTGAGTTGAGACTCTGCTATTTTTCTTTCCCTTGCTGTAAAGGAATAGCATTTCTCATTTATGATCATACTCTGCCCACCTAGAAAATAATCATCTACAATGCTGCATGTTTTACATTGTAAATTCCATGCACATTAATACATGGTGACTGCCTTTCTCTGTCGTGTTGGGGGGGGGGGGCAGGAGGGAGGTGAACTACCAAGTGATTATCTAACACAGTAGGCTATTTTGGTATCAATTAAAAGGCAAGGTCAGAAGAAACAGAAACATACAAGAGGTCAGTTCCTTGCTATTCACTTTTACAGCTGTAGCTAAGGCACAATTAATTTTCAGAGTTACAGGATGCCAAACTGATCCAATGTCTGACTTTTTCAGTGGTAATTTGAAGAGATTGTAATTTTCTTCATCAATTACATGAATATTTAATGCATTTGTTTTTACCTTTTTCTGAATTACTCAATTACCTGCATGAAATATAATTACGAACACATTGGCAGGCATAAAATTTAATTTATGTTGGACTGTCTTGCTCTGCAAGCTTTGAAGTCTGTCATTGTGAGCACGAGACTCACATTTGACTGAATGATAGACTATAAGCATTTGGGGAAAGGGAGGGACCCAGTGAAAAGATAGATTAGAGCAAGTGTTCTTAACTGTTTTTTGTGTGGGGGGTTGGAAGTGGGGTGGGGAGTAAAGTCATCTATCCTTTCTCCGAATAATGGTTTTTAAGGCATAAAACAAAATAGATAGGAGTACAAAGGAAACCGATTATGTTGAAATAATTACCAACATATTTTTTAAGAACAGCCAAGTTGATAGACCCCAAGTTAAGATCCTCTGTCTTAGAGGAATGAAGTTAGTTGCTGGTAAACAGAAGCAGTAGCCTGAGCATGTGCTAACATGATAGATGGCATAATTCATTCTGAGTAAAAGTACCAGGCAGAGCCAGAACAAGCAATTTTAACACCCTGGGCAGGCAGCACTAAATGTGGCCTCAAATCAATTATAGAGGGAGAGACACCTGGAGGTTTGGCCTCAGTGGATGGAGAGACCCCAGAAAACCATGATTCAGGCAATCCATGAGCTAGGGAACCCACCACCCAGTCAGAAATTCAACTGTCCTACAGAGAAAAGGGCAAGAAGAAGCAGATCATCTAGTAATTTCCTTGTTTATTCTTGTGGCTAAAGGAAGTAAGGTGTCAAAACATAGAGCAAATGTTAAAATTATACAATTTTGTAAAGCCATAATATTAAATTTTTTGTGGCTTTCAGCAAAGCAAGGTTCACCCTGCCCTAGTTAGGTATTAGGTCATATTAGGTAAAGAAACAAAGCAATAGGTGAATTCAGAATCTATAAAGAGAAGTCCTAGCTACTCACTGAAGGATCAGTGCCACATATATACAATGCAAAAAGGCTCGTGGATTACATGTTGATCTTTACAGCTCTGATCAAGGAAGGCTACTTTGTTCACAACTGCATCCTTGAAAACAAGATCAAACATATTTATCTGAAGCACTGCTTACAAAAGGTTATTGAGTCTGTCCAAAATCTGTTTGTAGAACAGAAATCTTACTTAAGGCAGACATGATCTCCATAAATATTCTGTCTCTAGATACTGCTGAGTACAAAGTTTGAGCACAGAGTAAGTCTGATGGGACTCAAATTTCAAGGGATGAGTACCTACACCTTGGGACTGTGCCAAGTATTATACAGGTAGCTCAGGCAACAGCTCCACAAAATAGTGTCTTATTATCTGAGTCCTGTTAGCCAAGCTGCATCACTAGCCAACATTTCAAAACAAGCACTGGTCATGGTTAGCTTTGCTTTTGTTGGTGATTAAAAATTATATTACACGCAATGCAATTAACACAATGTATTTTCTCCTAATCTTGCATCTGTGGTTTTTATCTAAACCTCATATGGATATTGAAGGATGTGATATGATGTCAAAACTCTTTGAAGGGGGGGAGGGGAGAATAAAAATTTCCCGAAAGTACCCAGTTCCTTAAAGTACTGAAGTCACATTCTTTCAGGGAGCAAGTCACTTCTTGGAATGAAATTAATTAAACAATGTGACCAAATGAGAAAAAAAAAACCCAATGGCCAGTCTCTATACCCACAGTGACCTTGGAACTTCCAGCCTGGCAGATTTCAAAATCATAGCCAAGAACCTGAAATTCTGAGAAGAATCCAAGATTGAATGTATTTGTCATATCTTACTTTCACTATTATCTATTTGGATACACATATACTGTATACCCTTTCTGGACTATGAATACCATGAAAGGCATGGGTTCTCTTGTTTTTATAAATCCCTCAGTTCTAAGCATTGTCATTCACATAGCAGGTACTTAATAAACGTTTAAAGCTTAAACTCGTTAGGAAAAAAGATGCTGCTAAGCAAATACCAAGGATAATTACCCAAATCATCTCTCTAACATTGCCTCCACCCTCCTACCCAAACCTAATTATGTTTCTCAAACCATTTTCTTCTGTTGCTACAAATTTCATATTGCTTTCTTCCTTCCTTTGGATTGGGGAGGAAAACAACAAAAACCAGAACATTTCTGAGATAAAAATCTTTCCAGTTCACTTTAACCCTCACAGAAAAATTCCTGAGGATTGCTAATGGTGAAACTGACTGCTGCATCATTTGTGGGGGGAAAAAGTCAAGAAGCAGAAGAGTGACCATTGGCTTTAAGAGAAATCTTGGAAACATTGAGATATGATAGGGAAATATCTGGGGGAAACTGTTTATTTACAGATCATCAGCATAGGTAGGAGCCGGGGATGTCAAATCTGGCTATCCTGATATAATTTAAATTGTTACTGCCATAAAATATTTTTTGAACATTTCAGCAACTTTTCAATAAGAACAATAGCTACAGCATTTGACAGTCTGGGGAATTGAATAAGGGGCTGGAGAATCTATTGAATAGGTTGGGGCTTTTTTTTAAAGCAGGTGGAGATTTTTTTCCCCCACAGTGCTTTTCAGAATAGCAATTTTTTTAATCTAGATATTATGAGGTAGTTCAATGGGATTTAAATTACTCATCAGGGAATGGATAATTAGTAATGCACAGAGGGACGGACTATGTTAGTCACCCATGCAGATAAGTACAGGACAATCTTTTCTTTTACCACTGACAGCTACTTAAGAGCACAGGTTTGGAGCTGAAAGGGGCTGCAGAAGCTATTTAATCTAAACTTCTCATTTAACAAATAGGGAAACTGAGGATGATGGTGGTAAAGTAACTTGCCCAAAGTCACAGAGGTAATAAGGGGCACAGGCCAGAATTCTTTCCACTGTTAACATGTTGCTTAGAATAGTAACAATTACTGCCCAAAACTATTGCTTCCATAATTTTAGTACTTGTGAAACTTTGTGAGGTCAACAAAGCAGTTGTCATTCTTGCTCAATCATTTCAGTTGTGGCTGACTCTTCATGACCCCATTTGGGGTTTACTTGGCAAAGATACTGGAGTGGTTTGGCATTTCCTTCTGTAGCTCATTTTACAGATGAGGAAATTGAGGTAAACAGGGTGAAGTGACCAGGGTCACACAGCTAGTAAATGTCTGAGGCTGCTGAGTTTGAACTCAGGGCTTCCTGACTCCAGGACCAGTGATCTCTCCATTGCACCACCTAGCTGCCCCAACAAAACAGAGAACCATCCAAGAATAGTTACTGAATATGTGACTGATCATTCTGTATTTCACTTAGAAAGAAAGTTTGCCAAGAAAATTTTTAATGCAGAATTTCCATCCAAAATTAAGTTTTTGCTACCCAGTGAAGTGACTGACCCAAAGTCAAAGTTAGTGGTGGAATCTATATAGACCTCTTAAATCCAGGGCTCCTGAATCTACAATCCATTCTCTTCCTGACACAATACAGGTACCTAGAAAGCTACAAACCCTAAAGCTCTATATAAATGCTATTACTACTATGATTACATTTGTTATTATTATTTGCAAAATGGGGATAATAAAACTTGGACTACCTGCCTTACAGGTTTGTTGTAGCAAATGATAATACATAATGCTTTGTAATCTTAAAACACTACATAAATATGTTAGTATTTTTTATGCTACCAAAACTGAAAGAAGAAATAAATGATTAAACACAGGTGAGAACCAAGGAGGAATTTTTAAAATTAACTTAGCTGGAGGATTGGAGAAAGAGGTCCACTGAAGGAGGCAGATGATTACACTATGAAAGGTCCTCTGGCTTTTAAAGCCCTTCATAATCTGGCCCTTTCCTGTCTTTTCCATCTTTTTACTCTTTACTCCTCCCTACTTACTCTAAGATCTAGCTACATTGGCCTTTTATTCTGTTGCTCCCACCTGACATATCATCTCCCAACTCCACAATCTTTTTGCTGGTTGTCTCTCATGCCTGGAATCTCTACTTCCTCATCTTCACTTCCCTGGCTTCCCTAGAATCTTCCATTTAAGAATCAGTTCAAATCTCACCTTCTGAAGCATGATGCCTTTCCAGTCTCTGCCACTTCCTACACTCTACCATTGCCTTCCACTTCTACTCTACATATATCTTTATGTACATAGTTATCTCTGTGTTGTCCCTACCATCAAAATATGAGCTCCTTGAGGGAAAGGACGGGTGTTTTTGCCTTTTTTGGGGGGTAACGGCAATACTTAGCACAGTGCCTAAAACGTAATAAATGTTTGTTGAATGATTAACCCTCTCTCTTCCACTTTCCCTTAAAATTCTGAGTAACTAAACAATTCCAATACTTTTAAAGTCTCCAACTTTTTGGGGGTGGGGAAATTTGGCCAAATTTGAACTCAGGTCCTCCTGATTCCAAGATCAGTGCTCTATCCACCATGCCACCTAGCTGCCCCAAGTCTCCAACTTTTTGAGGAATATCTATTAATTCCTTCTTTATCTTGACGCTATTTTCAAAACTTCACAATTTACTTCTCATCTCTAATTTCTGTTAGAGCTTTCTGTTTTTGCAAAGTATAATGCATACATTGCTCAGCAAGAAGTGAGGGACAACATTTGTTTTTACTCTAAAATTTTTATTAAAAATTCTAAGAATCTGCCATCTGGAATTACACCTTTGTTAACTCTGGTGCCAATGTGATCTCATCGGATAATGAGTGCTTCAAAGACAAAGGCGGTTTTAAGTCTTCACAACTGTTTACAGCACAGCTGCTTTCATTTGTGACCAAAAGACAAATTTTTCCTTAAAATTTAAAAGACAAAAAATTTCACCATGGGCAACCTTGCCTATCCCTCTCTCCTCCAAAATAGTGGCCATTTCTTAAGGAATTATAATCTAATCAGAGATTAACATTTTCAATAGTATTAGTGGTGTTGAACATTAGACTGCCTAAGATTTATTATTATTATATTTAAATTAAATTTGAAATTATCTAGACATCAAGGGCGAAATCTCTTAGTATCAATTGTTGAAAGCCATTTTTTGCTAAATTTTACATGCCTTTGAATGTGAAGAAATGAAGCCAAATTTAGCTTTTAAAACTGAGGATCAGCATTTGTAAGTAAAGTACCTTGTAATTATTCTCAATGTAAATTTGTTATATAAATTACAGATTACTAGATTAGTGTGACAAAGGAACAAATGATTTTAACCCTTATCAGGTCACCTACCCAAATCAGAGGAATTATTATTCCCTTTCCCTGTTCACGGAATCAGAGATGGAAGGGAGCACAGAGGTCATCAAATTCAACTCATACTTGAGCATCTTCTCAATTCTGATAGAAATACAGATCAAATTGACTCCCCCCAAAGGATTAATATTAAGAGCATGATATAACATAGTTATCTGTCTAGAACCTACATGTCCTGACAAGCCAATGAGTTGAAACCTTCCTTGGGGCAGCTAGGTGGCACAGTGGGTAAAGCTCCAGCCTTGGACTCAGGAGGACCTAAGTTCAAATCTGGCCCCAGACACTTGACACTATCTGTGTGACCCTGGGCAAGTCACTTAACCCCGATTGCTTCACCCCCCCAAAAAAAAAGTTTAAAAAAAACCTTCCTAACTTTCTCTTAGCAAATCTTCCCCACTCCCAAAACTGCCCTTCTGTGTCTGATGTGGGAAGAGGGATATTAGGGTTCTAAGCACAGGGTCTATTGAAACACATAACATATAAAGCTCCCAAATCTAATCACCTGCTCTCCTTGAGGAAACTGTAGATATGTATTCTCTAAAGGAGTCCTCAGTCAATTGATTGTTAGTTTGACTTGACAACTGTCACAGAGCATCTCAACTTCTGTTACTAAAACAATAAGTATTTATGAAGTGCCTGCTATATTCCAAGCTTTGGACTAGGGCTAAGGATACAAAGAAAAAGAGCAAAATAGTCTTTGCCCTTGAAAAGCTTACATTCTACTGATGGAAACAAAATGCAATTCTATAGGCAAATAGCAAATAGAATGTTATTTTTGAGGGGAAATGCACCAGTAGGTGGGGAGATCTTTGTTGAATCTTCACTCCTGTCATGCTTGCTAACTGTAAGTATCCCCCCAAGCCTCACAGTCCAAGGACCTTTCTTTTCTCTTTCCTCTCTACAGTAGTGTAATGGGTGGGGTATTGGGCAATGAGGCCCAATCCTTATAAGCATATCCACTCTGCCCTACCTGATACAACCATCCATAGAAATGTTTGGTGAGCTTGATTTTGGAAGTGATTGATGATATAGAATGCAGGGGCCTGGCTGTCCACTTTACAGCATGTGCAAGTATTATCTGATTATCTGCCCTCCTCTCTCTGGATGATGAATAAAAGGCTTTTTGGGTAGCTGCTAAGCCAACACTGAGTGTGCCTATAAAAGGCATTGCCCAACCAAAGCAGTATCTTTCTTTCTTGGTGATGATTGAGGCAAGTAAGCCTCTAGGTTAGGAGAGACAGAGGTAGCACCCATGGCCTACTCTCCCTACTTGGGCCAATTTTTGGCTGTGACAATGCTGGGGCCATTTTTCTGCCCCTCTTGTGTTTATGCTTTTCTGCCCTTAAGTGAAAAAGATAGAAAGAGATGGGAAGGACTAGGTTCCAACCTTGTGAGCTTTGAAAGGTCAGAAGTCTCCAAATTGGAGTCCAGACTAGAGTTTTCCAGCAACCATGTTCCGTGTATTCTTGCAGAACTTCTTTACTCAGCCCAACAATGGCTTGACACCAAGAAACCGTGTCTTATTGAAGCTACAAAATCAAAAGGAGTAGAAATTTGAATTTCCTCCTAACAGTGTCCAGGACATTAATGTCAGTCTATATCAAGAGGCATAGACAGACTGGATGTGATGAAGACAGGCACATTCAAGGCTCCAGAAGAAGCCCAACAGAAAAATCTATATTATATCCGAGTAGAATGTCTTGAAGGCTCCAAGAAAAGGACTCCCAGGAAATGCTTTACTCCCCTTGCTCCGAGTACTCTAGGCCTGACCCCACTTTCTCCTGGATACTCTATGTACTTGTAGGAGAATGTTACAGAACTGGGGGGTATGGGAGGTATCAGACATAGAATCAGAAGACTTGGTTTCAAATTCTGCCTTGGACACTTACTAAGTGATCCCCTGGGTAAATCACTTAAACTCTCTGTGACTTTACCTCCCAGAGTTGTTTTGAGGATCGTATGTATGTATGTATGTATGTATGTATGTATGTATGTATGTATGTAAAGTGCTTGGTAAACTTTAAAGCATTATATAAATGCTAGGTACTATACCACTTTAGTAAATATCACTCTCCCTCTTCCCCACTAAAAGCTAATTAAGTTTGGCTGACTAATTGACACCAACTGATAATCATTGAGAGAAGCACACTGGTGGGGGCTTTTAATTATGATTCCGGAAAGACCTCCCCTCCTCCAGCATCTCAGGGTTATTCCTAGAATCTTGAGGGGACACAGTTGCTGCCCTTTGGGGACCTGATCTGCCGTGGATTTGGGATTTAGAGAATTGCTCCAGAGGATGGGCTGTATGTACAAAAGGGTCGAAGTGAAGGATAGCGTTCACAAGTCCACAGACAGAAGTTTGCTCTTGTTTATCAAGTGACATTGGATATATTTAGCAAATGTTTTTCTATTTCACTTTGTCTTATGCAAAATTAATTTCATTTCCTATTTTAGTTCTTCTGACCTTACTCATCAAATACTCAGTGTAGCATCTTATCTTGGTCTTCTTTTGTTTTGTTTTTTGTTTTGTTTTAAAAAAAAAGAAAAGAAAAATTAGAAACACCGATTATACTTGAGCACACGACAACCATGAGGGGAGTAATCATGATCACTGGAGATGGTGTTCTATGACCTTAATTATCTCAGTAACACTAGGCTTTTCCATAAGAGTCCATCCTCCCCATGATGGCCAGATTTATCTTCCTAATGCATACATATAATCCTGTCACTTTCCTTCTCAAATGCCATTAATGTCTTTCAAATAATGTCAAAACTCCTTAGCTCTCTACAATGTGGCTTTCTTCTTATCAAATAATCAGTAAATGTTATTAAGTGCCTAGTATGTTCACTAGTGGAGAAGACAATGTATTATATACCCACATACACAAACAAACACCTATGTACGTAGAGCACTGGGTCTAGAGTCAGGAAAATCTGCGTTCCAATCTAGTCCAGGACATTTATGAGCTGTGTGATCTTGGAAAAGTCATTTAATCTCTGTTTGCCTCAGTTTCCTCATCTGTAAAATGGGGAGAATAACAGTACCTACCTCCCAGGGTTGTTGCGAGGATCAAATAAGATAACTTTTGTAAAGAGCTTAGCATAGTGTCTGATACATAGTGAGCTACACAGAAATGCTAGTTATTATTTTTATACCTATAAGCACGCATACATAAATGAATGTGCATATATATCTATATCTATCAATATATAAATTCATTTTACATATATAATATACTCCATGTTTTCTCACTTGAGAACCCTCTGTTCATGCCATTCCTTCTTCCTGAAATGCCCCTTCCCCTTCCATTCCAATTGATTGATACCCTACTCAGCCTCCAAAATCTATCTCAAATAACAATAATAGTTCATATTTACAACCTGACCCACTCCTACCTTTCTGGTCTTCTTATACCTTACTCTCCCTTCCTTCCCTGCCCTGCATCTTTCTCTAAGATAAGGTTTTCTTTAACCCAAGCTGACTTTTGCCCTTGAAGGGACAACATTCTCCCACAGACTTGGCAAGTAATCTTGGAAACACACACCCTCCCCCATTCAAGAAAGATCTCTTTACAAAAAACATGACCTTTGAGACCTAACAGCAATGATCTGTGGCAAGCCTAGAAGTGATGGGGAAAAATAAAATGGCAGAGTAGTTTTTCTCCTTCACTCTATTCTGTACATATTCATGCTCCAAAATACTTGGACAAAGTGAGAACCACATATACAGCAGCTGAGGCCACAATGACCTGACACAGATTCTGAGGCATCATAGTAACAGCTAATATTTATACAGGCTGTCCCAATAGTGCAGTCATAAACTCTGAGAGAGCTTTTCATATGCTAACTCATTTGATCCTCACAAACTTTGAAAGAAAAGTGTTATTATTAGTCTCCATTTTGTAGAATGGGAAATCGAGTCACAGAGAGGTTAAGTGACTTTTCTAGGATCAACACAGCCAAGGCAGAATTGGAATTCAGGTTTTTCTGACTCCAAATCTCATTCATAATCCATGGCATCATCTAGGTACCCTTAAGGGCACCTAATATCTATCTGTTCATCTATTCTTGTACAATGTGCTTTTATACACTAGATACATGAAGCATATTTTTATATAAATTTTTCCCCTAAGACCATTTTGAGATATCTTCATATTGGTTATCCATCAAAAATTTCCCCCAAATAGACAATCTGTATTTTATAGTTGTGTGTGTGTTCTACAGATATACCCTTTGTCTTCAAGGAGATCTATGTATGTATGAGTTTGGGAGGTGGATGGATTTGGAAGCAGGGAAACCTATGAAAACATACTATTGTCTGCAGATGCCAGGGTTGAGAATTCCAGTTCAGTAGTGGAATTTGTGAAGCAGTTTTCATAACAATTCAATGCTGAAAAGTACGTGTTTAATAAACATTTGTAGAATGAATGAACCAATGAATTAATTGGTGATTTTGAACCAGTCCAAGGGCTTTCTGTGAAAACAGAATTCTCCCTGGAGCTCCTGCATGCATATCTAAAGGGGAGCAAATACATTCACTGAGCTTAGGGGGAAACTGTCAGAGGCTAGTTCTTTAATGCTGAAACACAGCAGTCCTCCCAGTTGAGGAGGGGAGTGTGGTACGGATAAAAAAAGAAGATCAAGAAAGAGAGAAAACCTGCAGGTGGGTGGTCTTTGTTCTGTCAGACCTCCCACACACGAGAGAACCTAAAACACCAGGAAAACAAACAAAGCTTGCAAAGCAGTCCAGTGAATAGGAGGAAGAAGAGAAACTCCTCCATAACACCCCACCCCCCTTCTATGTACACAGAGGCGGCTTTCCACTGAGTGAGCAAGCGTGCATGTGTTTCCTCCCTTCTCCTTTCTTTCTCTGTGGCCCAACTCAGCTTCAGTTAACTCTGTTGGGGCTCAATGAATAAAAAAGGCAGGCACAGGAACAAAGAAACAGTATGTAAAAAAAAAACCCAAAAAACAAACAAAAACCATCTACCCCGTAGGTAAAAACATTATCCTCTGGATAAAAAGGAAAAGAAAGTCCATCTCCATTTGTGAAGAGGTGATGACACCAGGTCCCCTTGGAGGCTTAGTGCTAGAGGCTGGAATCGTCCAACATAATCTGCCCCTTTCATCCAGGTTGGTACAAACTGGGTGGTGGGTCAGATGAAATCCCTTTTTTTGCAAGCCAAATGAGTTTTATGTTACTAAGTAGGAAAAACAGTTCCAATTGACTGTGAGATACAGGAGAAGCTGTGAGTTGAGGTGTCTTAACCTTTTGATACTATGCTGGGTTATCAAAGTCCTGTAATATTCTAAGAAAGCATTAAGTAACTCGATATGAAAGGTTACATTACACCAAAATAAATTGTCTGAACGTGGGCTTTTTGCCGCTAATTGGAGAAAGAAACACTACCCGGTACCGTGTAAACTATCTTGGTTTTGGAGTCAGATGACTTGTGTTCATATCCTAACTCTGATATTTCCTACCTCTGAGTAAATGTGTAAATCTCTCTGGGTCCCAGTTTCCTCATTTGTAAAATAACAGGACCAAACTAGATTATCTTTAAAATCCCTTCAAAATTTACCAAAAAAAAAAAGTCCCTTCAAGCTCTGAGTCCTACAACTATAATTCAATTCCATAAATATTTATTAAATACCTACGATGTACCAGGTACTGGGGATACAAAAAATTTTTAAATTCCTGTTCTCAAGGGGTTACATCTACTGTGTTTGTGTCTATGGGGGGGAGAGGGAAGGATGGAGGGAAGGGGAGGGGGTGGGGAGAGAGAGAGAGAGAGAGAGAGAGAGAGAGAGAGAGAGAGAGAGAGAGAGAGAGAGAGAGAGAGAGAGAGAGAGAGAGAACGAGAACAACATAGACACGTATAAGTAATTAATAAATACGAAGTAATTTCAGTGAGAATGGGGCAATAGCTACTGGGGGGATTCAGGAAATAATAATAATATTTCTATAGTGCTTCAAGGTTTACAAAGCACTTTGCAAATTTTATCTCATTTCATCCTCACAACTGAGAGGTAGGTGATATTATTATGCCCACTTTACAGATAGCAAAACTGAGGCAGAAGTTAAATAATCTGCCTGGCAGCTAGTAAATGTCTGAGACTGGATGTGAACTCAGATCTTCCTGACTTTGGATCCAGCACTTTATCTACTACATCATTAAGCTGCCTCCAATACATCTTATAGGAGGAGGTACTTTAACTTTGAGGGAACATAGGTATTCCAAGACGTGGGAGAACATGTCAGGCTCCATACAAAAGCACGGGTAAAGGAAACTGCTGGTAGAACAGTTTGGCTAGTTTGGCTAAACCATAGCATGTGAAAGAGGGAATAATGAAATATCAGCCTGGGGGTGGGAGGAGGCAAGGAGTGAGGGTAGAGGTGTCAGAACCAGACTATGAAGAGTTGAGAGACAGAGGAATTTATATTTAATCCTAGAGGTTAAATAGAAAGTCATTTGAAGTTCCTTTAATGGAGTATGGAGTGGGGGGAGGGGGTGATATAGTTAGATCCACGCTTTAGAAATATCAGTTTAGGAAGTATATGGAGGATGGATTGGAGACAGAAGGGACTTGAGGCAGGGAGACAAATCAGAAAGCTATTGCAATAGGCCAGATGAGACGTCATAAAGGTGTCTGAACTAGGGGGATGGCTGTGTAAGTGGAGAGATGGGGATGGATAGGAGAGATGTGGCTGTAGAATAAAGAAGACTTAGCAAGTGATTGAATGTGAAGAGTGAGTCAGAGTGCAGAGTTTTGGATGACTGTGAAAGCAAAACGGGGTTACTGGAAGAATGGTGGTGCTCGGATCCAAAAAAGGGAAGTTAGGAGCAAGGATAGCTTTTTGTGGGAAAAGATAATTAGTTCTGTTTTGGACACAGTTTGAGATGCTTATGAGATAGCCAAGAGGAGATGTCTAACAGGCATTTGGTGAAATACGAAGCATCCCACTCTACTCTTTTGTTTAGCAGGGAGGGCGCTGCTTCCCAGTACCTTTGGAAAGGCATGAGGAAAACAAAAGTGGATAACACCTGGTCATAGTGGGCACAAGACAAGCTAACTCTGACACTTACTTGTGATGCACCAGACGTTTCTCAACATAATCAACTGACAAGCTTCTGTATCATGAATGGTAAGAAAAATGATGTGGATGTCAAAACGGTAGAGGAAATTAATTAAATCTACTTTTCTCTTTGAGTCACTACCAATTTCGGATAGATGGGTTTTGTTTAAACATTTTAAATAATAGTTTGTAGAATATAAAATTTATTTTGGCTATAGAGAGAGTCAATACCAGTCAAGAAAGCAAATCTAAATACTGTGACATAAAGTCATCAAATTTTAGAGATGGAAAGGACTTTGGAGGATGAGGGATGAATTGACTTGCTTGAGGTCTCACAGAGAAGAGAAAATACAGGTAAATACCAGACTTAAGCCTATTCTTCCTTTTCTTATACTATATACTGTCTCTGTCATAATAACTGATATGAATTTCCCCACAGTTACTGGATCATAGGGCTGTAAGATGGAGAAATGGAAGGGACCTTTCAAAGCCATATGGTTCAAACCCTCATTTTACAGATGAATAAACTGAGATCCAGAGAAGCTAAGTGAATCGCCCAAGGTCACAGAGGCAATAACGAACTGAGCCAGAATGTGGAGGGTTCCAACACTGGGCACAATGCCTGGCACATAGTAAGCTCTTAATAAGTACTTGCTTGACTGACTCTTTAACTTCCAATACAACACTTTTCATTGTACCAAGGGATCCATTACAAAGGGAAGGGAATTATGTAAATGTTAAGCTGGCCCTAGATTTGAAAGGTACAGCTGGATAGAAATCAACGTGTCAATAACAGCTATGGTAACATAAAGTGTCCCAAAAGTTTTATTGCGGTCTTAAGCTTTAATAGCTTAAAACTGTAATATGACTTTTAGAATACCTCACATAGTAGAATTTTTGGAAACAAGTGAGCTACCACAGGAATCTGACCTCACACTTGAAACAATAAGATTCCTACTATAGGCACTGTTGTAGAATATTTTATACAACAACATAAGGGCAACTCCTGAAATTTTAGTGTCCATTTATGGAACTGATGTCACAAAGAGAAAGAGAATATCCTAAAGTGTCAATTTTGTTTCCATTTTGCATAGTGTATTAAGCTACTAAAAGCAATCTGTGCTTAACAGTAAGACCCAAGGAATGAGCCAGGCTCCATCTCACATGTTAGTCCATTCCTAAAGAAACTCTTCCTTAAGAAATATACATAAATTTTGAATAACCATCACCATCAATGAATATATTCTATTTATTCTAGGGTAATGTTCCAACAATTATTCATAAATTTGTAATTTTCAGAATGCACCTAATTGAAATTTATATTCATTTTTGAGTTTTTGAATTTTGTTCAAGATAGTAAGATTAAGAAATAAGTTGATGCTACCAACTATAAGTAATAATTATAATACTTATAAAATGCTTTCAAGTTGGTAGAGTCGTGTTTTTTTTTACTCCAATTCAAAGTATGCTGATAAATGTTTAACAACTAAATTGGGGGGGTTATAGATGACAAAGTTTAATTTGTATTATTAATATTTTCTCTATCATTTTCTAAGTCTAGAAAATTTGTTTGTTTATTTTGTAGTTTAATTTATTTTTAATTTGTTTCATTTGTATCAATATTTTTAATTTTAATTTGCTTAATTAAGTTTAACATGTATTATTAATATTTTCTCTATCATTTTATTAAGTCTTGAAAATAAAAAAATAAATCAAACCCTAATTTACAGCATTTGCCAATATCTAAGGTATCACACTGAAATGTTAACTATTAAGTTAGTTCTAAGTGGCTCCAGCACACCCCCATGTATTAGGGAAAAGACTATAAGATCATTTAGGCCATGGAGGCATGGAGACAGCTAGATGACACAGTGGGCATAGCACTGGACCTGTAGTGAGAAAGACCTGAGTTCAAATCCCATCTCAGGCACTTATTAGCTATGACCCTGGGCAAGAAATTTAACGTCTGTCTGTCTGTCTCAGTTTTCTTATTTGTAAAATGGTGATAGTAATAACACCTCCAGAATTACTGTGAACTCCCAGAATTGCTGTGAAGATACAATGGGATGATATTTGCAAAGCATTTCATAAACCGTAAGGCACTATATTTTGCTAGCTATTTTTACTTCTACGCCAACTCCTCTGTTTTACAAATAAGGAAATCGAGGCTGAAAGAAGTTAACTGACTTCCCCAAGGTTAAATAGGTTGTAAGTTGCAGATTTGGGATTGGAACCCAGGTTCTTTGCCTTCAAGTATTTTGCTTGAATATGTGAATTCCTTTAATGGGAAAGAAGAATTTTGTATATCACTATTATGGACTTGATGAGATTTCTTGTTGGAAGATGTGCAAATCAGAACCCACTGATCATCATTAAACATGACTATGAAACAAAATTGCTTGCTTAAAAAAACAGATTGACTTGATTGATAGCAATATTTCGTTTGGTATCGACCTCTTTCCTATAAGAAATACACTTAAGTTATCATTCCAAGAATCTCTTTAGTTTAAAAAAATTTTTCATTTTTTTGGTATCAACATTAAGTAAAGCCTTTGTTGGGAGCTGAAGATATCTCATTCCATGCTGACAAAAGGAACTGCCCAAATTAAGACTAAAGTTCAAAACTGAGGATTGGAGGAGATGAAGGGATATAATGTGGGTAAAAGGGACATTTTCCTTTTTTGAAACTCTTCTCCTTTTAATTTTTTGATACCTCTCATCATTATGATTTTCCTGTTTCAAGATCTTCTTTTCAGTTTCTTATCTGATGGCTCCCCTTCCTTCCCCACATCCCCCAAATGTAGGCATTTACCAAAGTTCATCCTTGGCTCTCTGATTTTATTTCCCTACATTCTCTTCTTGGATAAATTCCCAAGTCTTTTAATATCGATGTAGACAACTTCCAAAACCATATCTTTAGCTCCTCCAACCAGCCATTTTAGAAAAGATTGAGAATACTTATCTGATGATTTTAAGAATACGTTCATCTATTTTTAGCCCTAGCCTTTATTTCTTCAAGTTTCTCCATGACATATGAGCCTTAACACACTCTGCTTATATAAACTCCAATTTGCAGATAATATACTAATCAAACTTATCAAGCCCAGAACATTACAAAATCTCTTCAATGTAATCCTTAGTAATTCCAGAGAGAACCTAATCACCAACTAAAAAAACAAGATGGACTAAAATACCAATTATTCATTTTATGACATTTGTATAGAAGGGAAACCCAAGTTAATCAATTGATAATCAGTCAATAAACATTTATTAAGCACCTAGCATGTGACAGGTACTGTGCTAAATGCTGGGGATACAAAAAGAGGCAAAAGACAGTCCCTGCCCTCAAGGATCTTGTAATATAATGAGGGGAGACAACATGGAAACCAACCTATACAAACAAGCCACAATTCATTTATACACACACACACACACACACACACACACACACACACTCAAATTTATCTGTGATTTCAATTATTTTGGAGCTCCTGCAATAATAGAGATCACAACCCATCCACACCTGCCCTTCCCACACTGCACCATCTAGCTGCCCACAGCTTATAGGATGAGTACTTATGGGAAGAGAAAGCAATCTGTGCTAGCAGAGATGATTCAATTGATCATGATCAACAGGATCTACTGAGGAACTGAAGTCTATGCACATTAGGACTGCAGGCTATTCTTTACAAACTGCACTCATCTTCCAGATTTCAAAGAATCACAGGACTTTAGAACCAGAAGAGTTCTTAGAAGCAATCTAGTCATTTTATGAGGAGGAAACCGAGGCTGCACCTCTGATGACCCTGCTCCATAACAAAGGCTTTTCAGTATCTTACTTGCCATCAATAACAACCAGGCTCTCTTGAGTCAGCAAGATAGAGCTGTTTAAATAACAAACACCACACTGGTTTGTATAAACATGAACCTAGCACATAAGTCCTGTGAAGGAATAATTCCATCATAGTCAGCACTGGTCAGATGATTGAGATGATAGCATAAAACATCGACCTTTGGCTCAGGTCTGTACCCCATGTTTTAAAAATAACGTGATTGGGGTTTGGAGGACAACTAAAAGAGTTTTTCCATCAGCTGAACACCAAACACTCAAGGGAAGGGGGGGAAGAGGATACAAGTAGGCACTCTTCAAAGGAAACTTGGTCATTAGGAAGTCATGAAATAGAGGCAGTAGTGGATAAAGTAAGTGCTAGGCTTTGGTAGAGAAGCTGCCCAGATCTGCATTGGTACAGGAAGTAATTCCCTAAGAGTTCCTCTGATCACTGAAATAACGTCTAGTTTAAAGAAAAAAAGATTTATTTGATACCAAGTCCTACCAAGGTAAGAATATAATGCTTGACTTTACAGTAATCACTTTATTATTGAAAAATATGATTTGCTTTATGTATATATGTGTATACATACATATATGTACACTGTGTATATATGTGTGTGCATATATACACATATGTGTATATATAATATATACACACACAGACATATCTGTGTGTAAACGTGTGTGTGTGTGTGTGTGTGTGTGTGCGTGCATAAACGTCATATGTTGTTGTTGTTTTTCAGCCATGTCCAAATCTCCATGACTCCATTTGGGCTTTTCTTGGCAGAAATACTGGAGTGGTTTGCCATTTCCTTCTCTAGCTCATTTTACAGATAAGGAAACTGAGGCAAACGGGGTTCAGTGACTTGCCTGGGGTCCCACAGCTAGTAAGTGTCTGAGGCCAGATTTGAACTCATGAAGTTGAGTCTTTCTGAATTCATATCTGGTACGCTATCCACTGCACCACCTAGATGCCGCACATTGTATGTGTGTATGTGTGTGTGCATGTGTGTGTACTTTTAATATATATACATATATGTGTGTATTTAATATATACTTATATAGATACATAAACACATACATACACACTACATATATATATGAATGATATTTTTAGGAACATATTGTAGTGAACAATAGAGACTCTCATGCTTATTTCTTTGTAACCCGCGTGGCTAGCTAAGTACCGTGTAGAAGACTTTCAATAAGTATTTGTTAATTGATTGTTTTTTGAGGGATAGGATAGGGAATACTACATAAATCTGCATAGTTAAATAAAAGTAACAATAGAACATTAGTAGTCTCTCGGGAGGATCAGTTTTTTGTTTTGTTTTAATCCCCGTAAACCAGTTAAGAGGATTTCTGGAAATTGGTTATTTGATAATAGAACCAAGATGGTGATCCACCTAGGAAACATTCAGATATCAGGTGGCACAGTGCAGATGGATATTTCATCAGATGAAAAACGACATTAAAAGGCTAAGATATGAGGGAATCTTATTCGCTCTTAGATGAAAGAGCTTGGTCCAGTGAGCTGGGCTTGAAAAATAGCTAGGAAAACAAAAGTAAAGAAAAGCAGATTTGAGGAAATAATCATAAGTTAGGCATTTTCTTCATTTGTGTTACAGTTTTGGTTTTTTTTACCTGAGGTCGGTCCTCTAAAGGAAAACTTTGAAGTTTGGACTAAATTCTCAATAATGTTGTCCCTTTCACCCTTTCTAGAGGATACATGGGTTTTTCCAATCCTGAACATAAGATAATGATAATGATAATAACAATAACTAGCATTTACATAATATCTTAGGGTTTGCGAACATTTTAGCATTTTATCTTCACAACAACCCTGGCAGGCAGGTACAATTATTTCCTTTTTATAGCTATAGAAACTGAAGCAGAGTTTAAGTGACTTGAATAGTCATTACACTAGTGAATCTATGAAGCTGGATTTCTGGCTCCAAGGCTAACTCTCTATCCAGCACTCAAACATAGATAAAACCAATAATGTGTTATAAAAGCAAGATACAGCTATGTGTCTTTATTCAACTATGTTCAAGAAATATTTATTAAGTATTTACTCCTGACCAGGAATTGTATAAGGTGTTGAGTACACAACAATGGAAAAAAAAAACCCTACATATTAGTTACCTTTGAGGGATTGGAAAATAGATGGGGTAGGGGGAGAGGCATGGAAGACATACAACATGTACATAAATTACATAGGTTGTATGTAATAGGGCAATAAAGAAATCCAAAGTCACGTGGTGAGGGAGGAATCAGGGACAGGAGGTGGCATCTCAGGTCAGTCTTGAAGAGAGATTTTGAGTGACGAGAGGAGAATATGTTCCAGGTATGTGTGGAGATACAATGCACAAATATTTAGAAATGGAAATGGGTTGGGATGAGATCTAAGAATGGCTACTAATCTAGTCTAGTTGGAATATAAAGTTGTGAAAGAGTAGCTAGGATAATAAAACTCCATTCTCAATCCTATAAAGTAAGCATAATCACAACGTACACATTAATGAGGTAAATGTACATTTTTACATGACAAAAATGGAATTCTAGCATAAATTTGATCTATACAAAATTAATGTGTTGTCTACAACAAATGGAAAATGAGATACAATCTGTAGACCCAAAATTTCTTAAAAATAGCTGCTTAGCAGAATTTGAAAAGCTGTCTTTTTTTTTTTGAAAAAGTAAAAATAACCAATGTAACATCAAAATATTTAGAGACCTCATGGTGGACTTCTGTTATGAATATTTGCATGGTGTGAGTGGAGGGGGCAAGGGAGATGGGGAGCCTTGTGAATTCTGGTTCTCTGGTTTATCTTCATTTCCTCCTTCCCCTTCCCACCCCTACCCATTATCACACAAATCATATACTGACATTTCTTACATTCCTCTTTAACTCTTGTACTATTTAAATTCTAGTGTTTATACACATATGAAAATTCCATGGTAACAATGTTTTTTTTAAATGGCTTTTGATGTGAAATTTTTGTCAAGATCCTTTTGAAAATCTAAAGAGATGACATCTACTGGCTCCTTTTTGTCCACATATTTATTTAGCTCTTCAAAGAGCTCTGAAAGATATTTCTCCTGGCAGTAATCATGTTGCTTCCCCCAACCCCCAAACAGGCTATATGTGTTGTGTGTGTGTGTGTGTGTGTGTGTGTGTGTGTGTGGCAACTGGGTTTAAGTGACTTGCCCATAGTCACACAGCTACTGAGTGTTATGTGCCTGAGGCTGAATTTGAATTCAAGTCCTCCTGACTGCAGGGCCAGTGCTCTATCCACTGAGCCACCTAGCTGCCCCTGGGCTCTATGTTTTTAAGCATGCTTACTGGATTCCATTTTTTTTTAAATGATCTATCTCTCTCCCTCCAATTGCCCTGATCCTTTGGCTAAATAATTGACATCAAATCCTTAATCACCCCAAATCTTGCTTCCCAGGTGTGTCTTATGTCTGCTTTGTAAGTCTTGTATATACCTATATATGTACCTGTTGTCTCACTTATTAGACAGTAAGTTCCTAAAGCATAGGGGGCATTTTGATTTTGTCTTTGTAATGACAAAGCTTAGCATCTATTAAGTCTTAATCAATGCATACTGACTGACTGATTGATTGCCTAAAACAGAAAAGAGACCCAGAAAGAAATGATGACTATTGAGTTATTACATGGAGGCATTTCCCTAAATAAGCTATATACCCTGAGTGTTGTTCCACCCACACAGCAGGAAATCCTCTGGATTGAAGATAACTGTGGAGTTCTAGCCTGTACCACAGGATGTCTGTGGGTAAAGCAGGGGTTCCCAATGGCTGACGATTTTGAGAAAGAGTGCATAATGAAAGGCGATCAGGCAGAAGATAGGATTTTCCCAATAGCTGAACAAATAAATTAGACTGCCAGGAGAAAGTGTGACCATTCCTTCACATCATCATTCAAAATAGGTGAATTATTCATTTAATCTGCACTAAGGCATCTACCTCAAAAGGCCTTCCCTAAATTTTGTCACTGCTAAGCAATGGGAATTAGTGGAGGAATTGGTGTAGTAGTATGGAAAAACACTGCGATGGGAGGACAAGACTTTGATTTATATGACTTTGGGCAAGTCACTTAAACTCTCTGGGTTACAGTTTCCACATCTGTAAAATGTGTAAGTTAAATTAGATGATCTCTAAGGCCTCTTTCATTTCTGAAATCCTGTGATTCCATGATCACTCTTATTCTATATTCTTTCTGCAGCTGGATAGCATATACAACTTAGTACTACAGTATATTCTCCCTTTGCTTATATGCTGTGGCTGTTGCTGTGCGTGTATTCATTTAGTCAAGCATTAATTTTTTTTAAGGCAATTGGGGTTAAGGGACTTGCCCAGGGTCACACAGCTAGTAAGTGTCAAGTGTTTGGTCTGAGACCAAATTTGAACTCAGGTCCTCCTGACTTCAGGGCCGGTGCTCTATCCACTGTGTCAGCTAGCTGCCCCACTCAAGCATTTATTAAGCACCTACTATTTGTAGAAGTCTGTGCAAAGATTAGATAAGATACAGTTCCTGCCTTATGGGACTCACAATCAAGTTGGGGGATGGGACACAAACACAGGTCACCACAACATAAAAGATTACATAAGTTCATTAGAGAACATATATGATAAATTGTGTGAATTTTTAAATGAATGAATATTTCAGATCATATGTAGTTAAGAGGGCATTTCCCAACTCCTTTCCCCTTGGTGATTCAACTCAACCCTACAAATTTAAGTATTTTTTTCCACAAACAATGTGCCTGAAATATTTTTCTTTTCAAAGTAAAAGACTATTAAAGCATGTTCTTTAAAAAAAAAAGAGAGAGAAACCTAGCAACCTAAGTCATCTGATGACAACTGATCCTATTGAAAAGATCAGACTCCTAATGAAGCAAACTGTAATCTCCTCTTTCTCATAGGGTCCATCTATGCTTCAGTAAAATGCTGAATCTAATTCCCAAGTACACCAAAAACCATGTGTAACTCTGCCCTATCTCTTCCAAAATGAAATAAAAATCATGTGAGAGTTATGGAAATGGGAATTCTGCTCTTAACTTTGTGCCTACACCTGTAACAGTGAGAAAACAAGATATAGGTTTTAGCATCAAAGTTGAAACTTAGATGCTCAGAAATGCCATACATAATGTCCATTTGGAAATGTGGTTTTCCTTTTCTTCTCCCATCAAAGAGATTTTTTTGGGGGTGTACATTACACATCTTATTACATGCTGCATCTTAGAAGCAAAAGAAAAAAGTCTCCAGAGCTCCAACAGACTTAGGGTTGGCCAGGTTCTCAGGGAAGTGTTCTTTTATTAAAAAAAAAATCAATAAATGGATCTGACAAAAATAGTGGAGTATTTCATTGCTTTAATCCTGATCTTGGAATACACATTATTACTCTGGTTTCCTAAGCAACATCGAAGTTCACTTAATATTAGAAACCTACACAGGTATGCCAAATGTGGGACGGTGGTGGGTGAGGAGTAGGAAGAGAGGGAAAGGTTATATCAACAGACTTGAAGGAAGGAAGGAAAAACAAAAGAATAAAAGGGGAGAAAAACAGGAAATTCAAAAGTATGTTCAGTCAACTCTGAGAATTGTTCCTACATGAAAAAGATAATTTCAAAGTGCCAAAGTTGAACAGAGAGAATCCACATCGTTTGCTATATACATCCTTTTCACAATTTAACATCCTGATCACGTACTAGATTTACCACAGAGCGTAAGAAATGACAAAAACTGAGCCTGTATTTCCAATCATGGTAAATAATGAACTCAGAGGATGGTGAACTCTTTTTCCTGGAAACGACAATTTTTCTTTTTTCTAATGAGAGACTATCTGCTTGTGGGTTGGTGAGATTACCAAAGCAAGGTCTGAAAAAGGTGAAATGAGCAAGCCAAGTCTTGATTCTAATCTTCACCAAAAGACTTAAAAACATTTAGAATTTTAGTTTCACATTTTGAATTCCTAAAGCCATTTATTTCCTCTAGGGTTAAGCTTAAGCTTCACAGAAAGGTAATTTTATCGTCCATGGGCAAAATTCACATTTGGGACCTTCACACTGTCCAATGGAATTCAGTTATCTACTTTGTCCATGGGTAATCCTGGCTTTGGAGAAAGAGTAGACAAATCTGTTCCCAGATGAATTTCTTCTTAGTAGTTTATTGAAGGGGCCCTTACTGTATGAATTCTTCCCCCTCTCAGTCTAGACCTGTTGGTCTCCTAAATGCAGACTAAGAAATGCAAGCCAACTCCCAGATGCCATATTCCATGGTATAATTGCAAGCAGGTGGTTGGTTGCTCAGCTGTTCAAGATGATCCAAGCAGTAAAAAATAGCACCTATAAATGTACCACTGCAGCCTTCATGTAGTGCCTCAGAAAGTGTGCCACCTTAGAATGAACAGTAACTAAGCTCCCTTGAACAGGGTCCAACACAGGTTCCCTTATACCAAATTCGGTTCAAAAGGAACTGAGGGGTGTATACCTATTAGATACTGGGAAAACTAGAAAAACATTTCCTTTGGCCCTATGTTGTTCAACATTTTTATCAATGACTTGGATAAAGGCACAGGTGGCAGATTTATCAAGTTTACAGATGGCATATAGCTCAGAGGAAAAGCTGGCACATCATATAAGAGAGTAAGAAACCAAAAAGAACTCAACATGCTAGAATGATAAACCAGATCTAATAAGATGAAATTTAATAGTGATAAATGTTCAGTCTTATACTTTGGCTTAAAAAAACAAAAAAAACAATTCACAAGTAAAGGATGGGGGAGGCGTGATTAGACAACAGTTTGTATGAAAAATTTCTGGAGGTCATAGGGATCTACAGACTCAAAGAATCAACTGAGTGTCATGACATATAAAAAATGCTCATGCAACCTGAGGCTGCATAAATGAAGTATGAACAAAGGAGGTAGTAATCTTGGTAGACTCTGCCCTGGCCCAGAGTGTGTGTTCAGTTCCAGGTGCCACACTTTAGGAAGGACAATGGTAAGCCAGCATGTCCAGAAAAGGAAAACCAGAATGATGGACCTCAAGCTCATCCATATGAGC
The DNA here is from genome assembly GCF_003287225.1 of Phascolarctos cinereus. NCBI lineage: Eukaryota > Metazoa > Chordata > Mammalia > Diprotodontia > Phascolarctidae > Phascolarctos > Phascolarctos cinereus. The sequence goes on from NW_027555958.1 coordinate 94,508,370, forward strand.
ATCAGTTGAAGGAACTTGGAATGCTTAGCCTGAAGAAAAGAAGATTTAGGGAAAATATGATGGCTACCTCCATGTATCTGAAGGGCTCCCATGTAGAAAAAGGGATGAGACTTGGTCTGTTTGGCAGAAGCTACAGAGAAATGAATTTAGGCTTGATGTAAGGAAAAACTTCCTAACGGTCAGAGCTATCCAAAAGTTCAATGGGGTGCCTCAGGAGATATTGGGTTCCTCTTCCCTGAAGATCTTCCAGGGAATAATGGGTGACTGACCATTTATTGGGTATCCTGTAGAAGGGATTCTGTTCATGTCTAAGTTGGACTAGATCAAGGATTCTTATCCTTTTTGCGTGTGTGTCACGGAGTATGAAAAGCCCTTCTCAAAACATTTTTTAAGTAATTAAAGAAAATGCACCATTACTCTTACACACTACTGAAAATAAAGATGTAATTTTTCCCATCCAAGTTCACTGACCCTTGGGGGTCCACAAAGCCCAGGAGAAGAATCCCTGCCTTGCTAATCTCTAAAGTCCTCTCCAACTCTGAGATTTCTGGGATTCTCTGAGGCACGCTTAGTCCTCAAGAATAATCCCCAACAGAAGTTCATCTAAAAGATTACAAGCTGGAAATACAAAAGAATTGAGAACTGGGCAGGATGTCTGTTTCTTTAGTCTTCACTAAGTCTTTGCAACTGAACACACCTTCTAACCACTACAAAAAAACACCCTCAAGCTCACTTCCCCTTTCCTTAACCTGTTACTAACCCTTATGAATCAAATTAATGTTAAGCTTTCAGAGCCAAATGTGTATCGGAGAAGGGAGTTACATATTTAAGATCCATTGATCTCAATAGAAATTAAATGTGGATACAACTCAAAGTTAGCCTTTACTGAAAAATGCCATTCAATGTGAAGAAGTGTGGCCAGTCTCTTTGCATGGAAATCACTTCTACTGTGTCTACTCATATGTGTCATTGTAAATCCTGAATAGGTATGATTACGTGGAAGAAAAAAAACATTTTAAGAGAAACATGGAAATTGTCCCAGTGCTGTAACATTTCTAAAAGTTGAGATATCTTTCCCTAGCCATGATGGTTTACAGTTGCTAAGGTGTAAATGACTGTTTCACTATTTCCAAATTTCCTCTATAAATCCCTCCATCTTTCCTTCATCTTTAGATATACCTACACCCTCCCCAATTTGGATTCTACCAGGAATACTTCAATCCATATTAAAAGCCTTACCTGCCCACAGTCTTACTATTGTTCAGTTGTTTAGTTGTATTCCAACTCTTTTGTCCCTGAGGCTTTCTTTGCAAAGATATTAGAATGGCCTGCCATTTCCTTCTCCAGTGTGTCCTCATTTGACAGGTGTGGCACTGAGGTAAGTAGGGGTTAAGTGACTTGTCCAGAGTCACACAGCTAGTAAGTATCTGAAGCCACATTGAACTCAGATCTTTTGACTCCAAGCCCAGTCTTTTATACACTGTACCACCTGGCTGCCCCAGTCTTATTTTCCTTACACATGTCTATTTCTTAGTTCCTCCCCTTCTCTCCAACTGTCACTTTGATCCTACTACTCTTCGCCATTCCCCTATAATAAACTGCTATTACCTTCCACAGTTCCTAGCACCTAATAGACACAGCACAAGTCAAAATTCATTTGCCTTACTTTCACAGTACTTTATAACCCGGCCCCAAACTACTCCTCACTAATTCAATTCAGTAAACATTCAATAAGTATCTACCTATACACAACACACCTAAGCTTTCCTCCAGTTAAATGGATCTTCTCTCTATCCTCCAAATTCCATTTATCTCTTCCCAATTTCTGACCTTCCCTTATATCACCATTCCCTATCTTTCTCGAATGATTTTCCTCATTGACTTTATGCACCCAACTTCCGCCAATTCTTGATGTAATTTCCACCTTCTCACTAAAGACTTCTCCAATGATTCTAGTCTACATTGATCTCCCCCCTCCCCTGGCTTCTTCAGAATTCTTCAAAAGTCACACCTTAGACTTATAGACCATGCCATAACTTCCAATGCACTTTCACAAACATTAATTCACTTGATTCTCACAACTGTGTGATGAAAGCAGGGTAAAGTAGAATTTAAAGGGAAGGGAAAGAAAGTAAAGTGCAAAGAAATGAAGTGACTTGGCTAAAGTTGTTTAATTAGATTATAAGCTTTGGAGAGCAAAGCTTGTCCCATGTTTGGATTCCCAGAGCCTAGTTCAATGCCTTGGATGGAGCAGGCACTCAATAACATAGACTGTAGTTGGAATGGTAGGCCTGGAACTAAAATCTAGTAATTCAAATAGGCCCAGGACTCGATTTAGCACGTAATTGTTCTTTAATTGTTTCACATTGCAACCCTCTGTATTTTGCTTCCCTCCCCAACCATCAGAGCCTTGAGGATAAAGGACCACTGCTTATACTTCCTTTGTGCCTCCCATAATGCCTAGCACTAGTGTCATATATAGCATTAAACCAATAAATAGTTGTTGATGAATGATTCTCTTTGTTCCACCTCACATTCTCAATCACTATCAAATCTATATTTCTAGTCATGATCTCTCACCCTACTCCTACATCTCTAATTGCCTATAGGACAGTCCCACTTAGGCATGACACCAAGACCTAAAGCTTAACATATCAGAATGCAAACTCATCGTATCCTCTGAACAGCTCTTTATCCAGCTTCTACATTATTGCCATCATTCTCTTCAGAACCAGGAGGCAAATCTCAAAACCTTGGGACCAACAGATTCAAAATCTAGGAGTAATTTTCGAATCTTCCCCATCCCAAAATCTGATCAATTCTGCCTATCTTTTCTCTGTAATGTCTTTCAGATTCATCTCCTCTATCTACAAGTCCATGACTATTGACCATTATATTTCACTGGGATAAATGTAGCAGTCTTATAGATGATCTCCTGCTTCTACTCTCTATTCATCTCAATCTATTGTATTCAAGGCTGACAAAATAATGTGCCTCAATTTTCATCATGTTACTTGCTCCCCACTACCTCAAAAGCACTTGCTACCTTTCCAACCAGACCCCTCTCCAACACAAGCATGACTCCAAGTCACTCTGCAGATATTTCCTTCACATCTGCTCATTCTCATTCATCTCAGTGTCCTTGTTTCTATTTCTACCCCAAAATGTTTTGTTTATCCCTAAATTCACAGACAGGGTAGGTAAGAAGGAAAAAATGAAACAGTAAGGAAGACGATTCTGGAAGCTGGGGGCAGAAACACGTATGATGACAATTATGCAAAGGGAGACTGAAGAATGCCTAAGTCAGAGTAGAAGAGTTTCCTCACTTAACTGTTCCACTTCCATGTTAAGTGACTTGCCCAGAGTCACACAATTAGTAAGTGTTTGAGTCTGGATTTGAACTCAGGTCCTCCTGACTCCAGAGCTGGTGCTCTACCCACTGTGCCTCCTACCTGCCCTAAAACTGGAATTTTCTAAATGTTTAATTATTTCTAGCAAAAATAACCACAACAAGCACACATCAGGAAATGAACAAACCAATAATGGTACTTTATATTTCTTGAATACCATTTGGTTAAAGTCAGAGTAATTTATGAACTTGTTTTTGCATCCAAAGCCCAAAAAGAACGAACGTATTAAAGAGCTTGATACCATTAAGTAACTCAAATACTCAGAATGTTCCTGGACCATATTAATATCCCTAAAGCACCCAATACAATCGTGCCACTCTTTTTTGCCTGAGAACCTTCAATAGTTTCCCATTTCCTAACTAATGAAGTCCAGAATCCTTGGTCTGTTACTCAAAGCCTTCTACAACCTGGTCCCCAATCCACCTTTCTAGCATTATTTCCCACAAGTCGCTTATATATAATTGATGCTCCAGGAAAACTTGGCTACTCATTATTCCCTGTATTATTCTTTACACAATCCCACCTCCATGTCTTCAATTAGGCTTTTCCTCTGCTTATTACCATTTTCATCTATGTAAGCTTTACTCATCCTTAACAAGCAGAATGGAGTAGTGGATATAGTACTAGAACGTGGCATTGGGAAGATCTAGGTGCAAATCTCCCTTCAGATATGAACATGCTGTGTGACCCTGGTCACACATCTTTGTGCCTCAGTTTTCATCACTATAAAATGGGTGACTGAATTTGAGATCATGTGAGATCCTTTCCAACTCTACATCTTTCATATTACATTGATCCTCCTCTGATCACGCCACCCAGAAGTGACTTATACAACTCTTAGAACACAACTAAAACACAAAGCAATATGTGCTGTGTCTCTGTCTTACTAAATTATAAATTATGTTCCTTTAGGGAAACTATTTTTGCCTAATTCATTCATATTATCCCCAAATTATGTGTGGGGACATAATAAACATATGTCCCCTTAAACACTATAGGCACTTAATATATGTTTGTTGAATTAATGGAGCAGGAAACGTAAACAATTTATATTATTTTCCTTTAATAGGTGGAACAACTAAGATCCAGACAAATTATGAAAGACCTCTTCCCCCGCTCCTCAAGAAATAACTCAATATCCTCAACTGGAGCTGATTCTAATGCTCCAAACACTAGAACTGGAGGTGTCTTTTCATACCTTGATCAGCCCCCAAAATTAAGCTCTCTTTTAGGTGCACAAACTTTAAAGTCTCAGGATATCAGTGTTTTCCAAACACTTTTTAAGTGGATGATAAACCAGCCTGAGGACACTTTATTTGACAACCATGGCAAATACACAACTCTAAGGCTGAACTGGGGAGTTTATGCTGAATTAGATTAATAGTGGAGAAAATAATCATAGTCACAATAATAGCTGACATTTAGCAAGGGCTTTAAAGTTTGCTAAGCATTTTACATTTATTATCTCATTTATTTGATCCTCACAGCTCTGTTAGGTTAAGTACTGCAGGAAGAGAGGAAAACTCAGCCATTTTATACGCATCCATTTACATTTCATCACTTGCCAATTGGTTCTGGACTTGGCATTACTTAAATTGAGCTTTGCATTCAAGATTTTATATTCAACATACAAGGTTTGCAACATGAAACTCAACTTTTTTTCCCTTACATAATTATTGGAAATTTTTTAAAAATTATTTTACATTTCCTTGATGAAATAGAGAAAAATACATTGAACAGACAGATTTTAAAGGAACAGATTTGCAGTGACAGGTTATATTCTGCCAGAAACATGAGCAAGTCCATACCGACATACCAAACCTTTTCCTGCTGGCTACCCACTATGACGTGATGTTGCGATGTGCTTTTCTTTGCAACCTGGGAAGCCTGCAGACAACATTTGCCCAGAAGGTTGGAGGGAGCAGAGGAGAGCTAGAGAAAGGAGGTCAAGGCAGTGTCACACAGGAGAGGCTGGCTGGAAATTTGTTTCCCTTTTGCCATTGTGTCAGAAATTCCAAAGCAAAGTCCCGCACGCACGGCACAGTGAAAGGATTTGTTAATGCTGGCCTGGGTACTATTGTGGGGGAAAAGGGTAATTTTCCTCACTTTCACATGAGTTTAATAGAAATGCCTGCTTGAGAAAAAAAAAAAGACTTGTTTTTACCCTTCCTATCAAAAATGTTGACTTGATTTTTATCACTTGTATTTTGTAGAGGGTTGAAAAATAAGACCTATGAAGAGAAAGCTAGTAAGCTCCATCTACTTAAAGGGTGGGATGGGCTTCTGGAAAGAGGAAAGGCAGATGCCTACAGTATCCCAGATGAAGAATTCAGGTGCTTTGCTCACAGCTTTAGAGATGGAAGGGATTTCAGAGCTAGTCCATGTTTCATGAAGAAGGACCCTTTTGCGATAGACCCAGAATTCTGGAGTGTCAGCCACACATTCGATGCCTTCTTTGTATACTACAACAGGAAGAAAATTGTGAACATCACTGATCTCTTGGTTGTCCATTGAACATGGTAGCTTCACCAGTATGAATCAGAACCCTTCCTGCCCTGCCCAGAACCATACTATAAAATGTAGGACTTCCCAGTCACCCAAAGTTTCAAGGTCACACTTGAAAAAAATCTTCAGGTTGTACCAAGATGATGAAAGTATCACACATGTAGTCAGGGATGTGCTAGAGTGAGCTGGCACTGTCTTAGAGAGTTGGTTATCAAATTTTCAACACAATCATTTATACCTGCACAAATCCTACAAATTAAGGATTGAGTTATTGTCTTGTTGACTTAAGAAAATGATGGAGAAAGTGTCAATAATAAATATTAAGTTTAAAAGTCTGTAGTGTGTACATTTTTTTTTAAAGAAAAGCCAGTTGTTAAACATTTACCAGCATACTCTGCAAACAGCTCTTACAGGACTGGTAAGATCCTGACCATTAAAATAAGGAATGGAAAAAAAGGAATCAAGGTCACCTCCTGAAAAGAAGGGGAAGGCCCAGACCTCCCCAACATTCCAGGTGCCTCTGTTTTTGTTTTCAAAGACAAGCCATATAGTAAGCTTCCAGAGAGATAGGTCTGACGTGACTCTTCTTCGCAGACCCCATACCACAAGATCCTACATGGTTTCATAGGTTTTTAGTACATGTCCAAATGAGGTGAAGAGATATTTTCCAGGAGATTCACAATTGCTTTTGGCTATTCTGTAGTATTTTTGCTTCTTATCACTGCTAGTCCATTTGCCTGTAGCACTATCCTGGTTGTTAATACCACATCTATTCCTCCTACCCTCCAACAACTATCCCACCTCCACTTTGAGACTGTGTTTCCTTCCCACTAGCGACTTTACGTCAAACTCCAGTGACTAAGAGTGTTCACTTCCTGTAAGAGACTTGATCTTGCCACCATCATCCAATAAGAAGAAAGAAAAGGCATATACAGACAGGGTGGTATTGAGAAAACAGATTTCTTTTCTTTGAAGTGGTGGTTACTCATGAGCACAGAACAGAGGTGAAGAGGGAATAGAAGGTGCTAAGGATATGTCTGAAAACCCAAACACAGCTGCTGGGTCTAATTTTAGGTCTACCAACCTTGACATTGATACAGAATGTAGACAGATTTCCTAAGAGACTCATGCAATTATACATGTCATGATGCTGACATAGAGAAAGAGGCATTTTTAACAAGTTATTCTGATGTTCCAAAAGGGCAACATTCTGAGTACAAGAAGTCTCTGACTTGGGAATTCCTGACTTATGAATGACCTATACATAAAAGCAGGCTGTGTACAATGCAGCGATCATAGCTGGCTTTGCGGGACCACCCAGGGTGGTATAGTGGAGAGTGTCCTGGATTTGGAGTTGGAGGATCCGAGAGTTCAAATGCCAGCTCTGCCACTTAATGTGTGACCTTGGGCAGAAACATTTAATCTCGCTTCAGTTTACTTTCCTTAACTGGAAAATGAGAGGGTTGAAACACGGAAGGATGCAACATAGACAGAAGGTTCCTTCTACCTATAAATCTCTGATTCTGTGGTATAGAAAATCAACCCCAAGCTGCCAGTACAGATACTCCCACAGCTGCAGAAGCCCCAAAGGAGGCAGAGAAAATGTTTAAAATGCAAGTTAAACTTGAAAGTATTTTGGAGAGCCAATTGTTAAACATTTACCAGCACAACCCTGGGGACATATTCAATAACCAATTCAATTAAATGACTCCACAAATATTTACCAAGCATAAAACACTTGTGTTAAGCATTAGAAAGACCAAGACCTAGCTTGGCCAGACATACACCCTGCACATATGTGTGTAAATGTAAACTGTGTATAAAGTACCACAAAAGAATCCCAAGAAGGAGAAAGTGCTGATAACTGAGATCAGAAAAGTCCGCATGCAAGAAGTAGCATCCAGGCAGTGGTTTGAAAGGAGCTGAGGGTTTTACAAGGTGGGGTTGAAGAATGAGGGCATTCTAGACATGGGGAGCCACTTCTGCAAAGTCACACGAATGGGAGGTGAAATGTTATACAAAGAATAGATAACAGGCCAAGAGATCAACATGACCTCTTACCGAGGACCTCATTCTGATAGAAACGCAGCTGAATTTATTTTTATAGGATGCTAATGCAAATGGCATAAAACATTTTATGCCTGAAACAATCTTTAGCATTATGATCTAGGGCCCCATCACATCACCTTTGGTACTTATTCTATTACCACATAAACAGTTGGTTGTCTCCATTTTCCTTTCAAGCCTCTTATCTGCCTGCTTATAGGGTCACTGGAGACAATGGAAGTGACAGCACGCACCAATCATTTCTGACATCCATCAAAAGTAATACTTCAGCCAAATGAAAGGCACTGAGTCCTGCTGACTGCCTTCTATTAATGTTCAGTTTATTTCTTTGACTTCTATGTTTCACAAATTAAATTTAATGAAAAAAAAATCACGTTCTCATTCACTGAAGTGAATAAAAAAAGAAATAAGTAATCATACAGATACATACATACAAACACACCCTCTAATGATTTAACATATCTGACCAATTTTTCTTCTGCAATGGCTCCCAGATTCACCCTTTCTTTTCTGTTTTCAGAGGCAATATCCTAGTCTAAACAAACAACCAACTATTTGTTGAGTAGCTCCTGTGAAGAAAACCCAGTGCTAGAAGGTATAGGGAAAACCAAGAATCATAAGATGGAATGGGTTGTCCTTTACGTAAGACTTGTATACATGAACAATTAAATAAGAGTTTAAGGTAGGGTAAGTTTGAATGCTAAATAAACGGTACAGCTGAGTTTTTCTCATGCCTGCTCGTCCTTATGGGCATCACCTGGATATATGATTTATCTCTGATAAACCTGCTCTCTGGCTGAAAGAAAAATAAATAAATAAATAAATGGTACAGATTATAAATGCTATTGAAGTTTAGAAGAGACAGATTACTGTGAGAATATATGATTGGAGAGAGTTTCATGAAGCAGGAAGGACTCAAAATGAACATAAACTTGAATGTTAATGGAGAAGATGAGGTGGTATGTAAGAAAAGAAGGAAAGAATCCAGTCTCAAATGAGACATTCAACACTTATCAACCGTGTGACCCAGGGCAAGTCACTTAACCCCAACTGCCTTGCCAAAAAAAAAAAAGAGGAAGAGAGAATGGAAGGAAGTGAGAGAGGAAGGAAACGAGTGAGAGAGAGAGGAAGGAAGGGAGAAAGGAAGGAAAGGAGAGAGAGGAAGGAAAGAAGGAAGGAAGGAAGGAAGGAAGGAAGGAAGGAAGGAGGAAGGAAGGAAGGAAGGAAGGAAGGAAGGAAGGAAGGAAGGAAGGATGGATGGATGATAGAACATTTAGTAATCCTTTTATTATGTGCCAGGCATTGTGTTAAGTACAAGAGGTATAAATATAATCAAACAAGACAAGAACTGGCATCATGGAGCTTACATTCTAATAAGATTTTATAACAAATAAAGGAGAGTTGGAAAGCAGGGAAAAGAGAAAGGCAGAAACAAAGGGTACCCACATAGGGGTATGATGAGGAGATTGACAGGAAGTGGTATGGAGATCCGGGCCTCAGCAAGATAAGGCAAAAGGCTACCTATTACAGCTAAGAGCTTCAGTAAAGCCCAAGTTTCCAGTAGAGATTGTCAGAGAGTAGCTGGGTGGATAGAGGGACAGCAGGAAGACTCATCTTCCTGAGTTCAAATCTGGTCTCAGACACTAAGTAGCTATGTGACCCTGGGCAAGTCACAACCTTGTTTACCTCAGTTCCTCCTCTGTAAAATGAGCTGGAGAATGAACTGGCAAACCACTCCTATATCTCTGCCAAGAAAACACCAAAAGGGGTCATGAAGAATTGGACTGAAATGAGTAGACAGCAGCAAGGGCCACAGTAAAAATACAGACTGGAATGGAAAAGCCAAGGTTGGAAGATGGAGTATGGAAGGCTTCTTTGAGGCATGGTAAGTAGACCAAGTTGGCTGAAATTAGTAATGGGAGATAAATCTGGAAAGGTAAAATGGAAACACATTATAGATGGTGCTAAATAGTAGGCTAGGGTGTTTGGTCTTATGTTGCAGCAAATGGAGAATCCATGAAAGGCTCTTGAGTGCATTGCTTTTGAAGGGAAAAAAGAGATTGATTGGAGTCAGGTAAATCAATTAGAAGTCTAGCTGGGCACCATCTCCCCCAAATTACAAGGTAGGTCCCTTAGGAAAGTGAGTTGCTTCCAGACTCTTTTGACTTTTGCTACTTTTTTAGAAAAGGCAAAAAACAAACAAAAAACCTAAAACCAGCCAAAACTATCCTGTCTTATGTCCTCAGAGCCTTGAATACTGAGGTTTCTTATCTCCCCAACAGGAGACTTGGGATTCCCTTGTGCTGAACTTTTAAAGCTCACCTGTCCTCACTAGCTGAATCATTTCCTTTGGCTTAATCTTTTCTTTGAACTTCTCTTCCTATGGAGGGTATAAGGTCCATCAGTTAGAGACCTCACCCTAGTTTGTGGTGATCACACCATATATTTCCCAGATCTTCATCTCTGAAGGCTAAATGATAAGCTTAATAATGGTTAAATGATAAGCCCAATCAATAGCCATCACTCGTTGTTCAAAGGGTTCCTCAGTTTTGAAACTCCCTCTTCTATTCTCCCATGTAGATAAAAGCCAGAGGGGGAAATGCCCACAGATAAAAGGTCAGATCCAGGGAGCAAGAAAATCACTGTTTGCTTCCTGCTTGGTTGACATTCCTGGACCCTCTAGAAGCAGATGTGACCAAAGTCTGAAGGGTGCTTGCTTTCTCGTATCAAAGATGGGCAAATCATGGCCCAGCCACCACCTGCTTGGTAGGCCCCAAGAGCTAAGAATGTTTTGAGTTCATTTGTTTTACATTTTTAAAGACAACTTTGTTTTAAAATGTAAAAACCATTCTTAGCTCATGGGCACCTGCTCTATACTAAACTGTGAAATCATTGAAAGCAAAGAGTTCTGCTTAGCATGTGCATAGTTTTAGCTAAGCTAAGTATGTGCTTGTCAACATTATAATAATCCAAGCCAGATGTAATCAAGGCGTAGAACAAGACTAAGAGTGAGAATGGAAAAGTGATAGATTCCAGGCATTTCCTTAATTCAGAACTGCCCTGCTGCCACTCATACTACCCACAGCTGCCACAGCTACTTCTTCATGGAATCATGGATTTGGAGTTGCACGGGTACTTACAGACTAGCTAATCCGCCAACTTCATTTTACAGGTTAGGAGACTGAGGCCCAGACAGGTTAAGTGACCTACCCAAGGCCAGTGACATGGCAAAGATGTGAAGCCAAGGTCTCTGACTCCAAACGAGTGTGCTTTCCACAGTCTCTCCTCAAACACTACTTCTTAAAAAATTATATAGGATAATAGAATCTTTTTCTTTTAGGATAATAGAATCTTAATGTTGGGAGAGACCCTAAAAGTCATAAAGTCAACCTTTCCCATAGCCAACTCAAGAATCTTCTCTAAAGAATTCCTGTCATTTGGTTATAGAGCGTCTGTCTATCCATATATTCCTAGTGATGGAAAGCTCATTATTTAATAATAAAACCCATTGTATATCTGGACAAATCTACTGATTAGATAAATTTTGCTTAAATGAGATATATCTTTTCAGACATGGCCAATGTATGGATTTGTTTTGCTTGATGAGGTTTATTTCTCACAAGAAAAGGATTGGTGATGGGGCAATGGAGGTTGACATAAGGAAGGAAGGGGAGGGAGGGAGGAAGTAAGAGAGGGAAGAAGGGAACAAAAGGAGGAAAGAAGGAAAGAAAAGCATTAACGAAACATTTTTAAGGCACAGAAGAAAACATAAGGAAATTCAGAGGAAGACAGGCAAGAAGGCTAGTTTCAGAATGAACATGTTGAATCTATTATATACTTTAAAAAACAAACTGTATGAGGGGCATCTAGGTGGTGCAATGTATAGAGCACTGGCCCTGGAGTCAGGAGAACCCGAGTTCAAATCCAGTCTGGGACACATAATACTTCCTAGCTGTGTGACTCTGGGCAAGTCACTTAACCCCAATTGCCTCACTTAAAAAAGAAAAGAAAAAGAAAAGAGCTGTATGTAACAGAGATTTGTGGTTTCATATGCAATCCCCTTTGCCTGTTTTTCTTTGTATATAGAATATTAATTTTTGTCAAATTTAGAAAAACAGAAAAGTAAAATTGAGTCCTGAAAAAAAATCACTTATCTGCCTTCCTGGAATCTTGTGACCATTGGTCTTATGCTCTTCAGATCGCCACAAAAATGTTTATTTTTTCTTCTAGATTATGACCTTTCAAACAATCTTTTGACTGTTATTATATCTCCCTTAAGTCCACTTTCCTATAGTCTAAATATCTCTGACTCCTTTAATTCTCCTCATGTAACAATTTCCCAAATCCTCAACATCCTAGTTGTTTTCCTGTGAATGCATTCTAGCTGAGCAATATGCCCTTTGAAATGAAACAACCAGAACGAGGCACAATTATTCAGATGTGCTCTAATCAGCACTAATTTCAATTCATGCAAACTGAAATTCCATGAGCTTTTTTAGAATCAGTATGACATTACTGACATATTAAGCATGTGATCAATTAAAACCTATAGGTCTTTTTCACATGAATTATTGCCAAGATGGTAATGATGATAATGCTGACGATGGCTTATTTTTAATATTCATTTGACTTGACAGAGCAAAGCACAGCCCCAAGGCTTTTTCCAACAAGGCAGCCTGTCCCTTGCATAAGATCCCATAAGAATCCTTGTTAGATGTGATCACAGAGACAATTTTTTCTTCAATGATGCTCCGACTGTAAATAACAAGGCATAAAACAGCGAAACACATGCTCATCAAAGATTTTCACCACTGTCATGGATGATGTCTTGCAGAGAGTCCAAATGGAAGAGAGAATCCCTCTAGATTCTAAGGGTGACTACATGCGCCTCTTTGTGGATGACATTTTGCTGGCTGTACTGAGTTTCACTATATTTCAAGGTGTCTTCAATGAGATCTACAACTGCCCATCCCCATGGGAAAAGTTAAATGATTAAAGAATGCCAGTTGCCAATTTAATACATGCAGTTGAATGGGCTGCTCATGGAATTAGTCTATCAGCATCTTGGATAGGAACAACAGATGGACCAAACTGAACAGGAAAAGCAGAGTGAATTGCAACGTACCTGGCAAATGACACAGCGTTTGCTATGATCCCAAACTGTTCACTACCACCAGAAGCCCACCTTTTCTTTTCAAAATGTGTGGAAATGTTTAAAAATAATTGCATTAATTATCATTAATTCTTTATTAATGTATTAAGTCTTTATAGATTTATTAATTTAGATAATTCATTGGTTAATTTTTATTAAAATTCTGACTCTTTTGGTACAGTAAATTTCAAATACCACAGCTTTTGTCCAAACTCCAAACTCTAGACAGCGTCTGGCTATCACACACATAGAACAGAGAATTGCTATACTCTTCTGACACTGACTAGCTCCAAGGAAGACTGCTATTGACTTCTCTCTCTCAAGTCTGTGACTTGAATATAGAATATTAGTAAAAATTGGAGTGTTCAAAAAGTTACTAGCAAGAGATTTGAAACTCTGGGCATTTAAGGAACGCAGAACCTTAGCAGAATAGAAGCATCTAAGTGAGAAGGGACCTCAATGGCCAGTCAGTCTAATCCACATCTAAACATTAATCTCCTTCTACAATGTCAATATCATCATCATCATCATCATCATCATCATCATCAAATTTGCAAATGAGATTCATGTATATTGCCCTATTTGATCCTCATGAAAACCTGTGATGTAAGCACTTGGATGAATTAATTAATGATTTTGGGGAGCGCTTATTAAGTGCTTACTATATGCCAAGCAACTGTGCTAAACACTGAGGACAGAAATGAAAAAGGAAGTCAGTTCTCCAGCCCTCAAAGCGATTATACTCTAACAGAAGGAAAACAACACATGTAAGGGAGTAGTAACTGAGGGAAGTGGTTTTGATTTGAAAAGCTACCAAGTTGGTAAGTGGAGTCATGGGGAAGTGAATTAATGTGTTCTTTTCAGAAGCAATGGCAGTATTGATTTGAGTATGGTTCAAAAACTGGAAAGGGCAGGAGGCACAGGTAGGCAGTGGTGAGACAGCAGGTCCAGAAAGAACACGGTCAGAGAGCTATGCATGGCTAAAGCCCTCCTGAAACAGGAAGCACCTGGAGTACAGAAGTAAAGGGGAGATTGGTAGACAGATGAAGGAAGGGCTTTAAGTTCTGAGAAAACTTCAGCATGTTTATAAATAGGAAGAGAGAGACCTTCATTTTCTTACTTTCCAATGTGTCTCTTCTTCTTACTATGCCCTCTGCTCTGTTCATACTATTTTTGTTCATACTATCCCCCTTCTGTCACTAATGTTCTCCTGATTCTATCCATCAATATCCAATACTTCCTTCAAAATACATTTCAAGATATCTTCTCTAATATTTTCCTTCATTAAATACTCCCTTAATTCTTCCTTCTACATTTAAACACACAATTTATATTATATCATGTATTGGATTATATGCTGCTCTTATAATTGTCCTCTGTGCTTTAATGAACATTTGCAGTTTATAACTAATAGATATTTTCATATATGTACATGGTGAGGGTTGCCCATACTGTAGTTCTTCAAGAAAACACTATGACAGGTATGAATTAGACCAGATGACCTTCGAGGTTTCTTCAGCTCTAAGATTCCAAAAATCCTAGACTTTCATAGCTGGGACTTCAATTATCATGTTAGTCAACACCCTCATAATCTTCCCTGTTAGACCGTAAGGTCCTCAAGGGCAGAGATTCTGCATCAAAGTTTCCAAAATGCTTTACCATCCATTGCATCTACATATATAATATGTGAGATGCTCTATAAATATTTGCTAAATGAATGTATTTACTTGTGTTTCTACCAGAGCAATTATCTAATTATTTTCTCTCATTTAAATAAGCTTTTAAAATATCATCACAGCATTACGAATAAAAATGATTGGGGTATGACATATAGCCAACAAAATTAATAACTTTCATGTTAATTTGGAGGGGGTGCACATACTGGTTAAACAATTACAGCATTGGTCTTCAGGCATCCCTGTGGGGAGAGCTGAAGATAGAAAGGAACTATGGCTTAATACCCATAGAGGTGGGTATTAAGCTTCATCGACATTGCCATTGTAGAGAACCTGGAAATGGGTTCTGACATGATAGAACAGCATAAAGAATACTAAAGCTCTTATGTGTTTGTGTCTTATGGGATTGGCTCCATTACTTTGTAGTCACATCTCATTTTTTAGCTGTATTTCCAGGGTTGCCCACTTTTCCCCTACTCCAAGATGCAATGTCACCTATTCCATTAAACATCAAGATTCTGGGAAAGGGAGGCAGCTAGCTGGCACAGTGGACAGAATGCTGGGCCTGGAGTCAAGAAGACTCATCTTCCTGAGTTCAAATCTAGCCGCAGTTTCCTAGCTGTGTGACCCTGGGCAAGTCATTTAATCCCATTTGTTTCCATTTCCTTATCTGTAAAAGGAGCTAGAGAAGGAAATGGCAAACCGCTCCAGTATCTTTGCCAAGAAAACCCCAAATGGGGTCATGAAGAGTCAGACACAATCGAAAAACAACTCAAAATACAATAATGTAATACATTCTGGGAAAATAATTGTCTATGCCCAAACACAGATTCTGACTTGGTAAACATTTAGTAAATGCTTTTCATTCATTCCTTCATTCCTTCCTTCCTTCCTTCCTTCATTCATACATTCAGCACTTGGTTATAGAGATCAATAAATTAGTGTTAACTGTTATGAGAATCATAAATTCTGGCAAGGTCACAGAACTAACAAGCACTTGTGGTCCTGTGCACACACTGTCCATGTATAAAAGCGTAAGATTTATATTCAACTTGTTAAAGATTTCCACATTTCAATCTTGAGTTTTTGAGCATTAGGAAATTATCGGGTTTTTTTTTTACTACTTAAGAAAAGCTTAATGGGTCATAAATAAGGTAAATGTACTTTAAAAATACTTAAATCATTTTTCTTGTGACTTTCCAAAAGCCAACACTTCTATGATTTATTGCTGGAAGAGGCATAGGGATCATATAGCACAATTCTCACATTTTACAAATGAGGAAACTGAAGTCCTAGCAGATGGGCTGCTAAGTCACTACCAGTGACCTCTGAAAGTTCGTGGAGAATGGAAGTGGCATCACAGAATCGTAGGACAAAAATCTTGATTTTCAAAGAAAAAGGGAGGGAATGAAAGTTGAAAATTATAGGCTAGTAAATTTGATTTTTATTTCTTACAAAATTCTAGGACTTAATTGTAAAAGAAAGATTAGTGAGCATCTTAAAAAAGATAAAAGTGACCACAAAGAGCTATAATGCCTTCAGTCAGAATAGGTCATGCCAAACTAGCCTTATTTCCTCTTTGAAGAGATTATGAAATTGGCAGATTATGGGAAATATGTAGATTACCTATAATTAAGCATAGCATTTGATAGCATCTTGCTGGTTGTATGGGGGAAAATGGAGAGATAAAGACCAAATGAAAACATAATTAGGGTGGGTTCAGAAATAGTTAAAGAGTTGAAACAATAGAAGTCTATGGTTCAATGTCAGCTTGGGAGAAGGTCACAAGTATAACGACCCAGATATCTCTGCTAGGCCCTATGCTGTTTAACATTTTTATCAGTAATTTATTAAAGGTAAAAATAATATGCTTATCAAATGACAAATGGCAAAAACCTCAGAGGATAATGTATAATGGATAACTGTAAGGATTCAAAAAGATTCTGGCTAGAACTGGGCCCAAGCTAACAAGATATGATCTAATAGAGATAAGGGGGCAGCTAGGTGGCACAGTAGATAGAGCTCCAGACCTGGAGTCAGAAGGACCTGAGTTCAAATCCAGCTTCAGACACTTACTAGCCGGACAAGTCACTTAACCCTGCTTGCTCGGTTTTCTCACCGGTAAAATGAGCCGCAGAAGGAAATGGTAAACCACTCCAGTATCTTTGGCCAAGAAAACCCAAAATGGGATCAGGAAGAGTCAGATACAACTGAACAACAACAGACCACAGTTAAGTATTGGAGGCAGGACTTGTAATCTGGTTTCCTGATTCCAAATCCAATGCTCTTTTCCCTACTATAGTTTTGAAGTTTTGGGTACTTTTACAAGTCGAATGTAGTAATAGATTGAGAAGAGCAGAGTGTACTGCACCATCAAGGGTAGATGCTGAATCCAAAGCCTGCCTCAAACACAGACATTGCCTCTGTGACACTGGGTAAGGGACCTAATCTCTCAGTGCCCCAAGCAACTAAGACTGTAATTGCAGAGTGGGTACTGGATCTCTATTGGTTGAAGGAGTCTAAACCTGTGAAATCACCGGGTGGGACAAAAATGCTTATTGACTTGACTGATCAAAAAGAAAACAAAGCTATGTCAACCTGAGATATGGAATGAACAATTAAATGCCCACAGCCTTTTGTGCTTTTCGGTTTTAAAAACCTTACTTTCAGGATGCCTCTATCTGACATTTGTAGAAACAAAGCCAAATTGGTAACTGATCTCCCCTCAATTTTCAGGAAAAACTGTTTAACAACCTGAGGCTAACTACTCACACATGTAAATGTCTTTAATGCTTAAGACAGTTTTAACGTTCATGACAGCTTTCTGCTTTTAGTAAATTCATTTACAATACTTCTACAAAACAAAAAACAGCATGGAAACATGAAAAGACAATCATATTAGGAGTCAGAAAGGGGTTTTTTACTCTTGGCTTTCCCTCTTATGACCAAGGTCAAGACACTTTCTGTGAGCCTCAGTGTCCCCCCATCAGCTCAATAGAGATGATATCTAACCTGTCATGAGAGGAACAAATGAAATGACAGATGTGAAAGGCCCTTGAAAGGTAGAAAAAAGGTGATATAAGGGTAGCATATAGTAATAAAACACAGCAATGCATCATGTTATTCCACTTTAATTTATCTGTATGGTAACTGTTCTATCTTGAGCACCCAAAACAGAGAAACCTAATTACTTTATGAAAACAAAATCAGAGATGTCATTACTGAACATTCAATGGCAAAGTCAAACTCCAGCATTAAGTCCTATAGATAAGGCCATTAATACAAATTGGGGGGGGGGGGTTCTTTTTAAGTTCAACTGGTAGCAAATAAACCCGTCCCCTCCAATTTTCTTTCTTGTCTGCATCCTTTAACTCAATTAGTAGTAAAGGCTTTACATTTTATTTTCTTCCTCCTGAAAAAGGAAGTATAGTATTAGATCAAAGGTCAACGTTTGGGTCCCAGAAATTGTATGGAAGCAGTGTCTGACACAATTCTTCTGTGTAATGATGGACAAGTCACCGAATTTCTCAGCATCCCAGAAAATTCCCTAACAAGGAGGTGCCAAAATCTGGCATTTCTGCATCGGGGAATGGAGTTTCCATACTGTGGTTGAAATCACAGATCCAGAACAAAAAATCTCCTCATAGGAAGAGAGGTTAGTAAACATTTGGTGCCCACAGCTGGCATTTTGATCCTTTTAGATTTATAATGCTCCTTTTCAGGCTGCTTTGCTGTAATCAATATTGTACCCACTAACCGTGGCTGTCTTCCAAGGCTCTGTCCCAGGCACTCCTCTCTCTATGCTCTCTTACTTTGTAATCTCTTCAGTTCTCTTGAGTTCAGCAATCAACTCTATGTAGGTAGAGCCTGGACCTGGAGTCAGGAAGACCTGATTTCAAATCTGACTTTAGACTCTTCTTAGCTATGTGACTGACCCTGGGTGAATCATTTAACCTGTATCTGTCTCAATTTCCTCATCTCTAAAATCATGATAATAATAGCCTCTATATCTGAGGGTTGTTGTGAGGACAAAATGGGATAATATTTGTAAAGCATTTTGTAAATCTTAAAATACCATTTGTGACCCTGTTTGGGTATTCTTGGCAAAGATACTAGAGTGGTTTGCCATTTCCTTCTCCAGCTCATTGTACAAATGAGGAACTGAGGCAAACAGGATTAAATGACTTGCCCAGGGTCACAGAGCTAGGAAGTTTCTGAGGCCAGATTTGAATGCGGAAAGATAAGTCTGATTCCAAGCAAAGCTCTATCCACTGCACCACCTAGCTGTCCCTAAAATACCACATAAATGCTAGCAACTCTTCTATCACCATCACCATCACCACCACGACCACCACCATCATCATCATCATCATCATCATCATCTGATTCACAGATATACTTAGCCCTAACCTCTCTGAGTTCCAGGCTCTCAATTGCCCGGATTTCCCATAGGCATCTCAAACTCATCATGTCCAAAATAGAATTCATTATTTCCCTGCAAACCCACCTCACTCTGAACTTCCCTATGAATCATACCACCACCATTCCAGTCATTTTGTG
Organism: Phascolarctos cinereus; assembly: GCF_003287225.1. Taxonomy (NCBI): domain Eukaryota; kingdom Metazoa; phylum Chordata; class Mammalia; order Diprotodontia; family Phascolarctidae; genus Phascolarctos; species Phascolarctos cinereus. The sequence continues at coordinate 94,527,740 of NW_027555958.1, forward strand.
AGTCTAAATTCCTGCCTCTCACTCACCCCACATATCCAAACAGTTACTAATAATGTTGCCATTTTTACTTCTACAATATCTCTCTCATCCATACTTTTCTCACTGCCCACACACACACAGCCAACACTTCAGTTAATCCCTCATCACCTCTCACCTGGACTATCATAATGGACTTAACTGATTTCTCTGCCTTAAATCTCTTCCCCTGCTCCCATAATGATTCATCTTCCATGCAGTTTGGAGTAATTTTTCTAAAGCTAAGATCTGACCATATCACCATTCCTACTCGGTAAAGTCAACTGGTTTTTTTATTACATCTAGGATCAAACGTTAACTCTTTTGCTTGGCATTTAGACTTCTTAACAAACTTCACTGTCCCTTCTTTTATTTCTAGTCTTCTTACACATTACTGCCCTCCAAGGGGGCTAGTCTAGATACTGGCTTACTTGCTTTTCTCACATCCTATGTTCCATCTCCCAAATGCATGCCTTTGGAAAGGCTGAACTCTACGCCTGAAATGCTCTCTCTGCTTGCCACTGCCTCTTAGGAGCACTGCTTTTCTTCATGGCTTAGCTCAAGGACCACCTTCTTCAGTAAGTCTTTCCCAATCTCCCCGGCTCCTGAAGCCTTCCCTTTTAAGGTTACCCTGTATCCACATTAAAGTAAGTGTGTTGTCTCCTCTATTAGAATGTCAATCAACAAACATTTAAGAGTAATTATGTGTAAGCTCCTTGAGGTCTGGGACTTTTTTATTAGTACATAGTAAAAGTTTAATAAAGGCTTGTAGATTTTATTAGTACATAGTAAGAGTTTAATAAAGCCTGCTAGATTTATAGATTCATATGTGAAGTATGCCTGTAACACCATTTCAAAAGACCTGGGTATGGAAGAGTTTCTGTACTCAAATTATTCTAATTTAGGATTGAATTTTCAAACAGTTAAAGCACCTTCTGAATGAATTTGGTTTTCTCAGACTATGGGGGGCAGAGGTAAAGAGGAAAGGATAAAACAGAACATAAACTCCTTGAGAGTTGGATCTGGGTGTATCTTTATCCCTCCAATATCTTGCATATAGTAGGCACTTAAGTGTTGTTACAGTGAATTATTATTCTGTTTATTTGAAGGAGATTCCAGGGGGACATCCTCCACAGACAAAGTTCTGAAATCAATAAAACAGTTGACCTTCCTGGCTTCCAATGTAAGAAGTAAAAATTCTGTGATTTCCATCCTGGCTCTGGTTCAGTTTTAATTAATACAGTCTCAATTACTTAAAACTTGTCCCAAATGACTGTAATTCACAATCAGACCACTGACCTGTCCTGAACCAGAGAGGATTAAAAAGGGGGAAGCTGCTTAGAACAAATCTGACATCAAAATTCAAAGCAAGAGTCTAATATGGAACAAGAGAAGCGAATCAAAGAATCAGCTTCAATGTGTGAGAGTTACTATTAGCAGCAACATTTGCTCAGCACCCACTGTGTGCAAAGCAGGGCATTGTAGCAGGGGGAAGAATTATTTATGCTGATCTGGCTTCTCCATCCCACAAAATGTTATCTGGAACACCTTGGGTCTTATTAAGCATTAAATAATTGTGATGATTCTTTTAGAAGCTGTCTTACTGGGGAGTGAAATCTAATTAGTTCACAGCATTTCATAATAACTTTCATCCTTCTTCCACTCTTGGGTCTTGACTCTGCATTCTAGAAGAATTTCAAATAAAAATTCTAGTGTATGCTACCCTTTTGTAGCCAAAAGAAAAGATATTAAGGCAAGGTACTAGAATCTATCACTTGGAGTCAGACTTTTGGAAAAGTTTTTATTCTGATTTCTTTTTTATATCCTCAGCATTTAGCACCCAGAGCTTACTCTTGGTGGAATTCCCTTTTTCCTGCAGCTAGGTGGTATGGTGGGCAGAGTGCTGGGCCTGAGATAGAGTCTGGACTCAGACACCTGCTAGTTGAGCGACCCTGGGCAAGTCATTTAACCCTGCTTGCCTCATCTGACAAATGAGCTGGAGAACTAGGTGGCAAACCACTCCAGTGTCTTAGATGGGTCATGAAGAGTTATACACAACTGAAAACAACTCCACAAGATTATATTTTCATGTAAAAAAAAACAATTCAGAATCAATATCCTTCTACTTCTGAGATGAGCTAAAGTCTCACGGCTAACCTCAATTCCAGTAAACTCAGGACTGATAACTAGGACAGGGTGACCAGAACTTTGTCCCACAGCACAGAATTTAGAACATGACAAACCTAGATGGCATGGACAGCATTTGTATTCTTTCAGATGAACAGAAACAAAAAGGCTTAGAGTCTAGTTAGGAAGAATAATTAGTTTATCTAGCATCTACCAGATGGCAAAGTGAGGTTAAGCTCTTTCTACACCCTGCCCCGTTTGCCTCCCCCAAATCAATTAGGGAATCTTTTGTGCATCTTGCCTTGGGCATAGTCTGGTACTTGTCTCAGGTGCCAAAATTTCAGAAAATAATAATTCTCAGTTATCAGTACTGGCTCTCTAAACTAGACCAATTGTCATTTTTACCTCTCTTTTTCATAACAGCATAAAAATTAACCCTTAACCAACAAGGGGGGGGCGGCTTTAAAACACACACATATACATACACACTCACATACAGAGATTCACAGAATGTTAAAAGAAGAAAGGGACCTTAGAGATCACTCACTCCAGCCCCTTCATCTTACAGGTACAGACACAAGCCTAAACAAGAGAAGTGGGTTCATAACCAGTGGGCAGGACTTTGCCAAGCAAATTCAATTCGATTCAGAAAGTATTTGCCAAGCACAGTTATGTGCTTAGGATATACTAGATAGTGTAAATTCATAAGCCAGGCTAAAACCATAGAAATAACTAGATTGCTGATGCCAAAATCTTATTCCAGTGTGAAATGGAAGTGACTCCAAGTTCTCCAGTAAATGCTTGCTGATTGATTCTTGAAGGAACACTAGTATGCACCGCGAAGTTAGAAAGGCATTGAAGAAGGACCTGGTAATGAGGCTATATGTCTGTCATCCAATGACCAGCTTAATAAATGTGAAGTGCCTTATTATCTGGTTGGTCACAGAGTGATGGATATTTTAGCCACAGAAATCTCTACAAGTATCTATCAAGTCACAGGGGTATTGCGATCAGTCAGTGAAAGGAGTCTTGGGTTGGATTCAGTATGACCCCATTTGGAGTTTCCTTGGCAAAGATACTGGAGTGGTTCGCTATTTCCTTCTCCAGCTCATTTTACAGATGAGGAAACTGAGGCAAATAGGTTAAGTGACTTCCCCAAGGTTACACAGGTAGTATATGTCTAAGGCCAGATTTGAACTCATGAAGATGAGTCTTCCTGATTCCAAGCCCAGCGCTCTATCCACTGCGCCAAAAGTAGTCCACTCACCAGCCAAGTCACAGATTCTTATTATATTTGCTTCAGTAGTCAACAAAAGTAGTATGGGCTCTTTAGCCTGCCTACTTTCAGAGAACAGGCTTATACAATGTCAATGAACGGATCCCAACCACACAAATCTTATTTTCTTGAATAAGTGTCTTGAGAGAGAAAGATGACAGCCTTAAAAATTTCCCTCTCTAGTTTTCTGCCTTAAAAAGGAAGAAAAGTGATAGATTTAAGATGCAGATTCTAAGTGATATTCATTTGAATGTTTATAAATTACAGTCACTGGGGATCTAATTTCAATCCAAGAGTCAATATCAACGTGAAAAAGCATTCTTTCATTTTATCTCTTCATGGTTTAATTCAGGCACAGCTAAGCTATATCACAACAATAATGACAACAAAAATTTCCACATAAATAAATAAAGGAACTATTAAAAGGAATAAATGTTGGGCAAAGGTCCAGGATGGAAATTTTTAAGCAAGAAGGAAATGGAAATAAAGGTTAACAAGGAAAGTCATATTATAACCATATTTGCACTTTAAGTTCGTATGGGAACACTTAAATAAACAAAAGTTACCTCCCTGGTATTTTGCTAGAAAATGAAGATTAAAATGACTAAATAAAATTTAAATAAGGCAGTGAAGACCCCGTAGGGAGTAAAAGGCAATCTTATCATTCTCTATACCCATAATGCCCTCCCTAACACCTCCACCTACTGAACACTTATCCATCTTTCCTGTTCAGCTCAAATGTGACAACTCCTAGCAAGCCCTGCCCTGACTCAACTCTCCACTCAAATGTGATTTTCTCAATACTCTAAACCAGGAGCTATTAACTTTTGGGGGGAAAGGGGAGAGAAGGTCATGGACCCCTTTATCAATTTAATGACACCTACAGACTCCTCAGAATAATGTCTTGAAATGCATAAAACAAAATACATAAGTCACAAAGGAAATCAATGATACAGAAACAGTTATCAAAATATTTAAAAAAACAAGTTCATGGACCCCAGGTTAATAACCCCAGCATAAACTGTGAAAACAATGAAACACTTAGATCCTGCTTTGTAATGCAGTTATTTCTGTACATTTCCTTTCTCCTATAAACTCCTTGTGGTAACAGTGCCTTACTCATTTCTTTATCTTCCTTATTGCCAGTGCCTTGTTTGTAATAGGGGCTTAATAAATGTTTGTTAAATTGAGCTGAATCACTCTGCCCCTGTATTATAGTCTAGATAGAAACATCTAGAAGAAGTTTCAGCTCTCATTTCTACAATGAAATCTACCCAAATTACTCTACCAGGCTTTCTGCCACATCACAAAATTAACTAAATCACCCCAACTCCTTCATCCTGATTACCCACAATTCCAAAACAAAGACTAAAAGAGGAGGGATTTCTTGGCACATTTCTGTTCTAGTATTATTTTATCCAAGAGCCTAATCACCAAAATGAGTACATTTCAGTGTACAAACACATTAAGCTTCCATTTGTTACAGAAATAAGATTTTTTTAAAAAAGTTATCAAATCATGCAAAAACATCTGAAGGAGTTCCAAAAGAATCTTGTCTCTTCAATGTAAGAGGGACATAATGTGCACCCTTCCCACTGCCATCCAATCCCACCTCACTACCACTACCACCACCACCACCACCACCACCACTCAGGGAAGGGAAAGTGGTCCAGAGGAGGAGGGGGAAAGAAAGGCTTTCTAGGATTCCATGTCCCATTCCTGACTCAGCCATAGTCCAATTCCCTCTATCATTTTCTCTACGAATCAAACAGCACTGACTATTCCTAGAAGGATGTTGCTTACGTCAATTGATTGTAAAGTTGTTTTAAATGAGTCTGTGATGGTACAGTGCTACATCTCAATGAGACATCATCATTATTATCGTGAACTTGTTTTCACTTTGGTGGGGGGTGGGAGAGGTAAGGAAGGAGATTTCCATTGTAATTGCCTATAAAGAAACATTTCACCGATTCTGAAATTTATGGAAAACTATTTGACCCATCTTCAAGGCCATTTCTTTCTAATGAAGAGGAACCTTCTTGTGCTCTTTGAACAAATAACACACTATCTTCCACTTCCAGCCAGACACCACACATTAAAATGGCACTTAAAAAAAAAGCATAACACAAGTCTGCAAAGCATAAGCCTTGCCCCAAAATGCTTACAGAGCAACAGCATGAAGAAAACCAATACGCCTACAAAATGGACTTGATGAAAGAAGGCCCAGAACGGCAGGGTTTATATTGCTTCTGAGTAATAACACATTGTATTTCAATGCACTTTGGCATGCGCTACAGGGGAATCACATTAAACATGCTGCCTCAATAAAAAAAAATATGATTAAAAATCCAATCAGCATTATCATGCCGCCCTAGTTGAGGTCCTTCACATTGACATTATTGGTGCTTTCCTGGACTGTTGAGGTTTCATGGTTTGTTTTTCAAAAGATCATTTGGTATATTCCCTAGGGCTCAAGGGGAAAAAAAAAGTTTTCATGCAGAGAGCAAGATTCAGCATAGTAGATAGAGGTAAAAGCCTACAGGACTACAAAGAAAGTGCTGGTCAATTGGAATAGAGGGTAGATTTTCTCAGTGGACCAAAGCAATAGCTGCATATCATTGCACTGCTTGTAGCTACTAGAGCCAAATATTTCCAGCTGATGACAATCATAAGCTAAGTTTATATTTTTTGGCTTATTATCTTGAGAATCTCTCTCCTGCTCCCCAAATGTGATAAAGATCATTCAATGTTTCATTGTGTTTCAAAGCATATGGATGAGAGCAGGAATCAATGGGACTTTTAAATAAATCAAGTACTGGAGCAAAGTTAACATTTTCACTTCATACAAAATTCCATCAAGTCAGTCAGCCAACAAATATTTATTAAATGCTTACTATGTGCCAGGCACTGGGGATACAAGAAAAGCAAAAATGATGGTCCTTTGTGCCCACATACATTTTTGAAGCAGATCATGGGCAAAACCAGCACTGTTTTCAATTCGGTTCAAATTAGCATGCATTTATTGATTACCAACTATAGGACAGGTCCTGGTCAATTAAGAGTCAACTAACAGCCAGGTCCAAAAGATAGAAATTATGATCAAAAGCATTTTCAATGAGATATGGCATGCTTCCCTAACTAAGACCTTTTGTCAGAAGAATGCTTTCCTAGGGTTAACTGAAAAATACTTATGCTTTGTCCCAATTTGCAGTACACATCCTGCAGGGAAGAAGTTTGACACCAAAGATCCAAGTTCAATTCTATAGACCAGTCACTAGTTTTAATAATAGATAGCATTGGTACCCAGTTTCTATACAGTAAGATGAATAGTTTGGTATGGTGAGTGGGAAGAACACTGGTCTTGGAGGCAGAAGAACCTAGGATTGAATCTTGTCTCTGACATTTCGTTGATATGTGACCCTGGGCTAGTCATTTAACATGTCTAACCCTTGGCTTCCTCATTTTTAAAAGAGAGATGATAATACTCCTACTACCTTGCTCAGGAGGCCATTGAGGGGAAAGCACCATGGACAGCACCATATAACCATTCTTACTATTGGACCAGACTTGTGATTTCATTGGTAAAGTAAACCCCCACCAAGAAAACTCTACCACTGCAGAACGGCAACTTCGAAGTGCACAGAGAATTTAAGGGACAGCCCATTCCTGTCAGAGTCAGGACGTGAACCAGTGTCTTCTTGACTCCAAGGAAGATCCACTATATAGTCTGCCTCTATCCAATATACTCTTCCTCCTCTCGCATAAATGTATTATTATTGTTGTTACTATTACATTACAAAAGGCAGTCAGAAGAACAAGTTCCTAACTCATATAATGGACAGATTTGACTGTCTACTGCTTGCAGGCCACATCATCCTTGTACAAGATCTACAATTGTGAACTATTTTCAGTCATTTTCCTTTAAACAATGTAATCAGATAAAAACAAATTTAATAGCTCAATGAGAATGTTGCCCTATTAGAAGACCAATGTAGCTATAGCCAAGGATGTGCTGAAGTATGGTACTTCAAACAACTCCAGCTTCAAAATAAATAGTTGGAGAATGCAACAATAGACAGACACACTGGTGTTCAGCAAACAGCGAAGGCATGGTTCTGCTGGAACACAATGTCAGGAAACAAAAAAGGCACAAACTGAATCAGCAGCCACACTGTGGGTGGTTAGTGACTGCTCTGACTATTCAGCAAATACATGTGCAGCCTGGTCTATCTCCTCCTAACTTTTATATTCAAAGTGGCTATGATTCTCTTTATTGCTCTCACAACACAAAAGCATGGTTCTGAAGACTGATTCATCTGTATCTAAGTCCTTTCCTCCATGCATCCACGTGCTATTTGTTTTATAGTTTGCAGGGTCTGCCCCACCCCAACATGAAACTTGGTTCAAAGATATCCTCCCCTTTCACTCTCTCTCTCTGTTTTTCTCTCTCTCTCTCAACCCAGATTCCTAAACATCACAGTCCTGAATCTGTGAAACAATACAATTGAACAGAGTTCTTACATTATGTAACACACTTTTCTTAGACATTTATATTTGAGGGTGTTGTATTTGTTGTTACTGCATGTGTTTCTGTTTTCCTTTATTGTTTTTTTCTAATAAACTGCATCTAGGAGGTTTTGATAAACTAAGAAAACTTTGAGGGACCTTGGCAATGATCTAATCCAATCTCCTCATTGCATAGGTAAAGAAAAAGAAGGCAGATATAGGCACAGGCACAGGAAATGTCTTTTGGAGTGGACATGAAGGTAGGACAGAGAAAAGACTCACTTGGTGAAGAACAGAATAAGAGAGAGGCAAAGGGCTCAGTGTAAATACTACTCATGGGAATATTTATGCTAGGTGCATATGTGTTTTAATGTACAGTGCCGTCAGCAAACCAGACCATATGGGGAACAGAGAAGACAAACATAGAATTCAGACCTGTTTCTGTGGCTATTGTTCATAAGCCCAAAGTTTAATTCTCACTTCTTAGTATAGAGCTTCATCCCACTTTATAGCATTAGATTCTATTGATAATAGGGAACTCCGGGAGCTTTTGAGTAGGTAAGTGATATGGTCATGTCCTCACTTGAGAAAAATCATTTTGGCATCTCTATGGAAGGTGGTTAGGAGGGAGGAAAGACTTGAGGTTGAGAAACCCATTAGGAAGATAGTTCAGGAATATAGGCAGGACAAGTAGGATGTGATGAGGACCTGAATTAAGGTGATAGTAGTAGAGTGTGGGGAATGAGAAGGGAATAGATGAGGGAGATGCGGAGATAGTAATGGTAAGATTTATGTGAGGGAAGAGTGAAGAGTCAAGGTCATCATTGTGGTTACTAAGTAGGGCAAAACCAGGACTAGAATCCCAGTCTTTTCCCCCCTGCCTTGTTGTATCTATGTTTTTTCTCAAGTTAATCACATTGCAAAAGCCTCTACAGAATTTCCCTTTTCTTCTTAGAACCACTTTTCCAATTTAGTAAAATAATCTTAAATTTCTTCCTGTCTTCCAGAGTATTAGCAAAACCAGTTATTATCAATGTGGTGCAGTGAAGAAAAACCCTGGACCTGGACTCACAAGACCTGAGATGAAGTTTTTGCTTTGCGCCAAAGCTCGGCCTCACTTTACCAGATGCTTTTAGATCATTCAGTCATCAACTTTCCAAACACATATGCCTTCCAACCTGACTTGAGGTTTGGGATAGACCAGTTCTTTGATTTTGCAAGAAATATTTAGAAAAACAGATCAACTGACTAGTCCCCATGCATGAAAAAGGACAATTTATTATCCAGTTTAACAGCAATTTAATCTAACCTTCTCATCTTAAAGGTGAGAAAACTTAGTTCTCCAGGAGCATTAAATTACTTGCCCAAGGGTATAGAGGTAGTAAGCATCAGAGACATGATTTGAGCCAGGTACTATGACTCCAGACCCAAAGTTCCTTCCCCTCTAGCACTGCCTTCTCTTTACTATCTGGAATATTCCAAAGAAAGGGAAGGAGAATTTATTTATTTTAAGTATTTATGTAGCACTTACTATGTGCCAGGAACTTTGCCAATCACTTTACAAATATTATCTCATTTGATCCTCACAATAATCCTGTTATTAGCCCCACTTGACAGTTGAGGAACTTGAGGCAAACAGAAGTTAAGTGACTTATCAACAGTCACAGAGCTAGAATCTGAGATGCGATCTGAACTTGGGTCTTCCTGACCCCTGGTCCAGTAATCTAACCACTGAGCGAACTATCTGCCGAGGTCCATCCTTTTCACCATATCTTAGAGTTGAGAGGAAATTTAAAGGGTCACCTAATAGATTCTTCCACCTAGGTGAGCAAGCAAAAATTTTTTTAAAAAGTTTTCAAGGTTTTTAAAGCATATTTATTTGCATTGAGACTAGGAACACCATATGGCCTCCTCAAACAACATCACAGTCACTCAAAAGAGATTGGCCTACCTAGCCACTTTGGTGGGGGAAAAACGTGGCTGAAAAATGTACATTGCCTGAACTGTAACCTGTAACTGGACAGGAAGGCCATTTTAAGGCAGGCCATCAGTATTTGTATTCAATTTAACACAACAAACATTTATTAAGCAACCAATTTTGTGCCATGCACTATGGGAGGCAGAAGAGATTCAAATTAAGAAAAAAAAAAATTCCTGCCCTCAGTAAGCTCATATTCTACTGAGGGAGGGGAATTATACATAGAAAAACTAACAACAAAATAATATTTGATGGGAGGATACTAGCAATGAGGGGAATCAACATAGGCTTCCAATAGGAGATTGCACTTGAGTTGAACTCTGAAGGAAGGAAGTGTTTTTATGACATGGAAGTAAGGAGTGAATACATTCTAGTCATGGAAACAGCATGCATAAAGATGCAGATGGGAGATGGAATGTTGCATATGGAAAATCAGCAAGTAGACTAGTTTGCCTGGGACCACAGAGTAAATAGGAAGAATGATGGTCAATAAACCCAGAAAGATAGGCCGGAGGTCAGAAAACAAAGGGCTATCAAGGCCCAACAAAGAAGACTGGGTATTATCCTAGAGGCAAGAGGAAGCCACCAGGGTTTCTTGAAGAGGGGAGGGACTCAGTCAGACAATCAATTTGGCAGATGTGTAGAGGATAGACTGCAAAGGTAAGAGACTGGAGGCAGGGAGACCAATTAGGAGGTCTGCCAAGCTAATAGAAGCTTGTTGAATTGAAAATTGAATTGAATGTCTTGAATATGCTGCAGGTGGACAATGACTTGGACTCAGAATCAAAAGGAGGAGACTGGGTTCCATCACACTCAGGAAACTGAATGGAACCTTCAATGATCCTAAGCTGCTCACCACTGAAAAAGGCAAATATTCTCTACTGAGGGCATGTGGCTGCAAATAATGGAATGCCACAATGTCAACAACAACAACGACGATGACAAACTGCAGGTTACACAAACCATCACAGAAATGTGCCACGGTGTGAGAAGAGACATGACATAAAACTCATCATCAAGGCACATAGGAGCAGAAAAAGAGGTAGGCAATAGCAAAGGATAACAGATGGACAACCTGTCCAGGTTTTGCACTGGCATCTACAAGATAACAAAAGAGCATGAGAAGGATCTCCAGCATTTCGAGAAAATCTTATATAATTTATAGAAGGACCTGGCTAAGAATTGCAAAGGATTAGAGGAGCAAAAAAGGTGATCTGTACCTGTGATGTACTGTGAAGGGTACACCCAGGCTGGTAGGATCTCAGAGCCCCTGAAGTACCAAGAGAATAGTGCCAAACAAAGCAAGACTTAACTTGTCTGGCCCTCAAATATTTCCTAAACTCTGAGTTTCTTCATCACCACTGTAAATGAAAGGACAGCGCTGGAAATCAATCAATCAATAAACAGACATTTATGAATCACTTCCTGCTTACGAAGCACTGGTAATACAAATACAAAAGAGAAACTGAATCAGCCCTCCAGGAGCTTACTGATGGGGAAATAGCATGTGAATAAGTAAGTAAATATAAGACAGAGAGAGTAAATGGAAATTATAACCTTAAAGAGGAAAGGTTCTACTAATACAGAGCAGAGGGTGGGGGATGGGACAGGAGAAGGCATAAAATAAGGCAATCCCAGCAAGGGAAAAGTTAATAGAGTCACATTCATCTAAAACTAGGAGTTTTTTTCTTCTTCTACATAGGTGGCAAAAGGTTGAGAATGTCATCAAAGAGAAGGTAAGAGTGATGACTAAATAACATCCAGGATTGAACTTAATTTTAAAATCATTTTTTGCTGGGTAGGTTAATTGATACCTGTGATCTCTTCTCAACCAAACAGGTGAGGCCAGCGTATCACCTGAGCTCAGGAGTTCTGAGCTGAAGTAGGCCTAGCTGATTGGTGTTGGTATTAAGTCTGACATCAATTTGAAGTTGAAGGGGATTGCTCCAAGCTGCCTAAAGAAGAGAAAAAATGGAGTATGTTGCTCCCAATTCAGAGCCAACCAAGCCAGAGAGACTTTTAGTAGGGGCCCAACAGTAGGCTGCTTATCTTTCAAGTGGGAAGCCTGGATAAAAGTCTGGAAAAGTTCAATGAATCTTCAACCACGTTGTCTCTTTTAAGAGATAATCCCAATAAGCAACTGTAGTTGAAGATTCATCTCTGATACTGAGCTTTTCCAAACTTTTATCCAGGCTCCCCATTTGAAAGGTAAGCTGCCTATAGCTGGGCCTACACTAAAAGTCTCTCTAGCTTGGTCATTTCCATCTGGTGAGTTAATAGAGGAAATGTCTACACTGTCATGGATCACTGAAGAAGACCACCCTAACCATCTACCTTCCAGCTGTTTATAGGACAGGAAAAGTAAATACATTCCACTAAAATGTAGAAAAGTACTACCTAGAACAGCACAGAGACTCATTTATAAAAGGTATTCATCTCCCCAGAGAGTAAGCTATTGGCAAACCTTAAAGTGCCATAGAATTTATGATTGGCTATTATTTATATAGAAATCACAAAACATCATTTATATGATTATATAATTTTATAATAATTTTAAAACAGCTATTAAAGTTGTAAAAATAACACTCAATCATCCATATTTTAATTGACTAGAATTTGAGGCAAGAATAAGAATGCTGAAAGTCAACTTAGTTCTTTTGTGTTTGTGTTTATGTGTGTGTGTGTGTTGTGTGTGTGTGTGTGTGTGTGTACACACCTGTGATTTCATAGGTATAGGAAACTGCCCTACCAATGCAGAGCGACAAATGTTCTCTAAAATAATTTTAGTAAAATTTAGATCACTGAGAGATTAACTTATTCGCCCAGGATCACACAGCTAGTTTATGTTGGAAGTGAGACTTGAACCTAGGCCACAGTTCTCTGACTCTGACGCTGGCTCTCTATTAGAGGGAAATAATATTTAAAGTATAGCAAGGCTTCTTGTAGGCTCAAATGAGATAATGAACATAAAGTGCTTTGTACATTTTAAAGTGCTACTTAATTATTACTGGTCAAAGAAAATAGTTACTAATCTTCTCTGGGTCTCAGTTTCCTCATCTATAAAATGAGAGGATTGGATTAGTTGAAATCTAAGGAACTTTCCAGCTCTAAATCCATGATTTTAGTACATATTCAAAGGCATTCATTGGTCAAGACTGAAGGAAACTAGGGCAGCTAGGTGGTGCAGTGGATGGAGCACTGTCCCTGGAGTCAGGAGAACCTGAGTTCAAATCTGACCTCAGACACATAACACTCCCTGTGTGACTCTGGGCAAGTCACTTAACCCCAATTGCCTCATGCAAAAAAAAAAAAAAGACTCAAGGAACCAGTCAATATCAACTGGGAGGAAGCAAATTCTTCAGGCTAAACTACTTAGATCAGTAATCAGACTGCTTTAATCAACAAAGCTGACTAAGACTTCTCCCACTTTCCTACATAAAGGTACATATTGTCATTATTTCATATCAGGTTCACAAAAGACCAAAACATATTCCAACATATCCTATACGCCTTTCAAGGTGGTTGTGAGGATAAAATTAATCAATATACATTTTGTTCTTCTCTTCTCAGAATTTGAAAGCCCTCAATGTTTACATTAGAACAAAATTGTCACCAACTTCCAAACAAAGAGCCTCTCCCTCTAGGCATAAAACCAGAACCTCTGTGGTTTTAATCTCAATAATGATCATACAGTATTAGCATTTGCCAAATCACTTTCATGTATATTAACGAATTTTATCCTCTAACCACCTTGTAAGATATGTTAGGGTTGGTATTATTAAACTTTCTCTGCCCCCCATCCCTTTAAACTGACTTGTCCATGGACATAGCAAGTCAGAGGCAGATCCAGGAACAGACAGAAGCTAAGTCTCCTAAATATGACGCCCTTTGTATTATACCTGATATCTTTTTACTTCTAAAATCTCAATTCCATTTCCTCCCTCTTTCCCTCCTCTATTTATTTCCCATTTGCACTATATATGTACATAGTTATTTGCATGTTATCTCTCCTGAATGTGAGGTCCTTGAGGGCAGGGGTACTGAATTTCACTTTTTTTTTTAAATCCCCAAGGCTTAGCACGGTGCTGGGCACATAATAAGCACCTAATGAATGTTTGCTGACTAACTCTACCGAAAATCTTCTCAGGGCAGTTAGGTGGCCGCAATGGATAGAGCTCTGGCCTTGGAGTCAGGAGGATCTGGTCTCAGACCAGACACTTGACACTTACTAGCTGTGTGACCCTAAGCAAATCACTTAACCCCAATTGCCGAACGAACGAAAGAAAGAAAGAAGGAAGGAAGGAAGGAAGGAAGGAAGGAAGGAAGGAAGGAAGAAAGAAAGAAAGAAAGAAAGAAGAAAGAAAGAAAGAAAGAAAGAAAGAAAGAAAGAAAGAAAGAAAGAAAGAAAGAAAGAAAGAAAGAAAGAAAGAAAGAAAGAAAGAAAATCTCTGCTTACTACCTTAATTTTCTTGAAAGGATATTTCCCAACCAGGATGCTAGTAAGACATAATAACATAAGCTTTCTCCAAAATTTGGGCTCAAGTTCCTTTCCTGCAACAAATATAACACAACAATCACTTATTAAATCCTAACTGTGTGCAGAGCACTCTGCTTGGTGCTGGGCAAGGCAAACAGTTTAGAATAAAATACACAGTAGTCTCTGCCCTCAAATTTAAAATCTAATAAGGTAATGTTGCAGTCTGAGAGGTTGAGACACCTCAAAGAATGGAGTGCAGGACGGGGTAGTCTGGAATGAATTCACAGACTCAAGCATTCTTTAAGTCAGGTTGGCAAAAAGTTTACTGTTATGCTTTTCAGCAGACAAGGATTCTTAAGATACCTGCGACCTTAGAGGGGTACAGTTAAAGTTTATATAGGATAAAATACAATAAAACGTGCCAAATGTGCCAACTGGGTGATTCAGGGTGGGTTTAGGGAGTGGTTAAGGAGTGGTCAGTTCTTAAACGAACATACACTTTTTGTACCTACCGCTCAGGCATTTTACCCAGAGTTCACTTGGAAAAGCCCATAAGGGGGGGGCCACATGGAGGTATGGATTTAAGCCTGCTACATCACTAAGTTAACTAGAGTTCAGGGGTAACTGAGAGTTGTCCAGTCTGCCACCAGTCAATGTCTTGTTTCACAAGATAGATTTAGGGAGTATACATATGTTTTAGGTCTAGAATATAGATGATGAGGAGTCCAAGATGTAAATAATGAGGTAGGGCAGTAGTGTAGATAGTCCAGTGGGTAAGAATATCTTTATGACCCAGTGCAAAGCCAGTTCAAACTAATAATTCCTTCAGGTGCTGTTTGTTACTGTACCAGGGAAAGAGATAAGGGTCTTGCTGGGACCCACTCAGGAGTAATTGCTAGGTATAATGTCCTTGGGCTGAGGAGAAACTGCCAAGCGTAGTATTTCTAAGGCTAGGGAGAATTTGGGGTCCAAGTACAAGCACCCAAACACCCCAACAGTAACACCAATCCAGAAGGTATGATATAAATATTCTGTAGTATCTTTTTTGTTGTTCAAAATTTTTACAAATAGTGAGAGAGCTGGTCCATTAAATTGTGGAGCTGGAAGCTGGTACACACAGTCCACAGAGGGCTAGACTTGAAGTCAAGGAGATGAGTTCAAATCCTATCTCAGACACTTACTTTTGTGTTACCCTGAGCAAATCACCTAACCTCCCTGTGCCCCAATTTCTTCATCTGAAAAATGGGCTAACAATAGCATCCATCTCAGAGGGTTGTTGTAAGGATTAAATGAAATAACATATGAAAAGCAATTTGCAAACTTTAATATGCCGTATAAATGCTAGCTATTAGGAGCAGGAAAAGTGCTAGGCATGATTAACATGGGGAAAAGAGGACCTCTGGAAATAGAATGCCTAGGTCCAGGATGTTTGCTCATTGGGAGGAGTTTCCCAAACCTCAATGTCTTTTAAGACAAAGTGCTTGTGATATAAGGCAATTACATAAGAAATCACATACTTTGATTGATACAGTCAGATTTCTGGGTTGGAATGGCAAGGAAAGCCTTATGTAGGAGGTGATAATGCGGGTCCAGTTACAGAAGAGGGCACAGTAATAGAACAGTTTGCTTGCCTGCTGTCAAGAACACTTTGAAGGAAGCTAAGAGATAAGAGACAGGGCTTCTTGCTTTGACTCAAATGCTCCAAGTGGGATCATATTCCCCACTACTGGGTCCAATCATGCAAGACACATTAGCCATGCCTTATACTAGAGCACAAGATACTGGTCAATTTGGTTTTCAGGTTTTCCCCCCTATTCCCTGGGAGGGATGAGTCCTAATCCCCAGAATGTTTATGCAGAAAGGATTTTCCCTATTCCTTTGTTAATTGTTTTAATCCCAATTAAATGTTTTTCTTTTAAAATGCATGTCACTTTTTGCTAGTAGGATATAGACTGAGTCAAGATGATTTTAGAGATTCCCAGCTAATCTGGCATGGGGCCCACCCCAACTGAGCTACACATTTCCAAAATATCCCACATAGCACCACAACTGTTCAGCACTGAATGGAATAAGGGCTACAATTATATGACAAGTGCATTACAACATCACAAAGCAAAGTGCTCTATGAGGTCTAAAGAGGAGGCTCATTAGTACCTAGTGGGTGGGACTGGGGAATGGGATTACCTGAAAGCTTCATGGAGAAGATAGCCTTTGAGTGGAGGTTTAGAGGATAGGTAGATCACAACAGGCAATGAGGGGAGGTGATTTCCCTCTCCAAAATGGACAGCTGCTGAAACAACATTGCTTATGTCCTCTATACCCTCCTCACTCATCCACACCAATCTATATCCCTCCCTGGACCCTCAAGAAGAGGTATCTCTTTCATTCTTCTATCTCTCTCTTCTTCTATCACAGTTCAATTTTTCCAGAGTCTGTTTGGGAAGGTGGGAAGCATTGCTTTAATAGATTCTCTTAGAATATATGAAAAAAACTTTAGTCCTTAAATTAATTTCATACTCTAAGATTTCTTTACCTTGGGTCTTTGAATTTGTGTTATCGAAACTGAGTTTCAATATAATTGGTTTTCTTTGTAATCCTATGTATTTCGTTTTATATACTTACGAACATTGCTTTGAGAAGTGGTCCATAGGCTTCACAGCAAAGTCAAAGGGGTCTATGACCCACAAAAAAAAGTTAAGAATCCCTATTCTGGTCATTCCTTTTGTTCTTGGGAGGCAGGGGAAGAAGGGAGAACTACTAAGCAAGTGGAGGTAATTGTCTTTGCCCTCGGGTTACAACTTAAAATGGGAGTCTTTACTTGCCTGCCATCACAGCCTTTGCAAGTTCAAGAGTAAACAGTGATCTAAGGCAATTATGGTCTGCTCTGTTTATATCTCCTGGAATAGCCTATAGTGAACCCTGGAGCCTCTGGTGAAATGAGTTGTTAAAAATCTATTTAGACTCAGGGAACTTTTGCTGAGGAAGCAAAAGGATCAAGAAAATTCCTCAGAACAAAAGGAGTGAGTTCCAACTTCTGGAATACTGATACTAGTTAGGGGACACCCTATGAAACATGAGAAGAGGTAAACTGAGGATAAATAAAAGAAAGTACTTTACTACTTTATTCAGCAATACTGATTTAGTCAATCAACCAGCATTTAATAAGTACCAGGACTTGTTGTAGAAATATATGTAGAATATACACACACACACAGAGGATTTGTTCACTGCTAAGCCATTTTACAGATGAGTTGTTATTATTATTCCATCTCTAGCCTGTTCAAGTTGACATCAGGGAAGCCAAAGGGTGAAAAAGGAACTCTAGACTAGATAGAAAGGAAGTAAGGTACAGTTATCTCTTCCACATCACAACTTTCCCTATCACTGTATCGATACATTGCAGGTCAGCATAAGGAATTAAATGGGAATTTTGGGGGAGTTTTGAGGAAGCCACAGATGTGCAAAGGCCAGCAGATGACACAGAGCTTACGACTAAATACTTAATCCAAATTTTATAATAAAATTATATTAAAATTAAAATTATAATAAAATTACTGTCAATGCTCCATGAAAGAAAAAGAAAATATTAAGGCCTCTTCTCTGGTATGAAGGGAGAGCAAAAAAATTTTACATGCATTTTCCAGATCATGGGGGCACCACGTTCCTAACCCCAGTGATGGGGAAGGGATAACTGTATTTGTTGAGGGTATTGTAGAAATTCTGAATCAGGAATGGGTCTTGAGATTCAGTAACTCTATACTGAAAAGAAGATGGGAATGGGTTCAAATTCCAAATCATGTGACTTTAAGAAAGTCATTTAACTATTCTGAGTTTAAACTTCCTAATCTGTAAAATGAAGATACTATTACTAAGACCACCCATCTCACAAGGTGTAGTAAGAAAAGGGCTTCATAAACTGGGGAGCATGTGTGGATTGGCCTGTAGGGGCCAGTCCTTAGAGCATGTCCAGTCAGTCAATAAACATTTATTAAGGACCCACTGTGTCTAGCATGCAGTACTAAGTATTGGGGATACCAAAAGACATCAAAAGCAGTCCCTGCCCTCAAGGAGCTTATAATCTAGTTATTCCCAGAAATCTCCTGCTTAGTACCAGTTTAAACAACCGTATAGAAACAGAGCCAGTTTTCAGACATGCATGACTGAGGGGTTCATACCATATGATGACAAAGTCTTATAATTGGCTGGAGCCAGAAAAGACTGATGCCTCACAGGTGCTGAGCTCAGCAAAGAGCTAATGGGAAATTCATGAGGACTCTACAAATATTGAAAAGGACTTCCAGTGCCAGGATTTGTGAGGTACCCCTTTGTCATTCATATTTTCCATGCATACTGACCACCACTATACTCTATACCCATTCTGCCCCCTGCCACCCCATCCCCTGGACTCTGTGGGAGAGTATACCCCAAGCTATTAGGGGAAATGTTTTGTATTAACTGTTCTATTTACTTTCTAGTAAATACCTTTTCTAAAAGTTAATTAAATCTGGTTGGCTGATTACTAGTGGAGAGCAAACCTGTGTGGGGCTCACAACTAAAAACACAACTCCTCAGGGTTAACCCTGGAACAGTACAGTTAAAGTAAGCAAACAGCCTTTGGGGACCCAAAAATCAGTCCTCTGAAGTCAATGTTGCCTGCATCATAAAAAGTCACTTCTAGATATATAAACAGGAAGCAAAAAGAATAAAAGGGAAATGAATGAAACTATTCTCACCCTTTGAAAATAAACCTATTAAAATGAACTACAGAATTCTCAAAATTTTTCTTTTACATCCTGCTTCTGACTTAGAGGTCAGTGAATGCTTAATGAAATGCAAATTTCTGACCACGTGCTTTATGTAAAGTTCTTCATTGATGTCCTTCTAAATTAGTACCTACTTATTAATCCAGGATGTGGCACTGAATTACTTTAATTATCTAGTAGTTCTGTGTTAAAAATCAAGTTGATTTAAATAGACAAATGTATTAGAACAGTGAACAGATTTAATTAAAAATCAATTTGAGGATAGAAATCACAATACAATTGCTAACCAAAAGTTATTTTAAAGGGCAGATTATCATATTGCTACAAATTTTCTACATTATAGGTCATAAAATAGATCCAATAGCAATCTTAAACTGAACATGTCCAAACTGAATTCATTATCTTTTCCCCTCACTCTCTTGCAACATCTCTCTAATACATTCCCTTCTCTCCTCTGACACCGACACTTCTCATGTACAGGACCGTATCACCTTACACCTGGACTATAGCAATATAGCCTGCTGGTGGATCTGCCTGCTTCCAGTCTCCCCAACTCCAGTCTATCCTCTATTCAGCCACCAAAGAGATTTTCCTAAAGCACAGGTCCAACCCAGTTACTCCCATACTCACTAAACTCCAGTGGCTTCCTCTTGCCTCTGGGATCAAATACAAAATCCTGTCTTTGACATTCAAAGCGCTTTATAACCTAACCCCTTCCTACCTTTCTAGGCTTCTTATTCCTTACTCCCCCAGAACTCACGCTCTGTGTTTCAGTGACTCTGGCCCCCTTTCAGTTCCACAAATAAGACACCCCATCTCGGCTCAGGGCATCGTCCCCCATATGTGGAATGCACTCCCTCCTCCTCTAAAATCTCATTTTTACAGGAAGTCTTTCCCAACCTCTCTTAATTCTAGTGCCTTTGCCTCTCTTAATTATTTCCTATTTATTCTGTATATAGATTGTTTGTACATATTTGCTTGTCCTCTCTCCAGTTAGATTGTGAGTTCCTTAAGAGCAGGGATTGTCTTTGGCCTCTTTTGTGTATTCCCAGCACTTAGTACAACTGCCTCACACATAACAGGCACCTAATAAATGTTTGTTGACTGACTAACTAACTGCCAAAGTGGAAAGGCTTAGAATACAAACTCAGGAATAGTAGACTTCATATATGTCATTTGAGGATCAGCTTAGGTACATCTAGGGCAGCTAAATGGCTACTGGAAAGATCACAGGGCCTGGAGTCAGGAAAACCTGAGTTCCAATCCAGCCTCAGACACTAGCTGTGTGAACTTGGGGAAGTCATTTAACCCTTGCCTCAGTTTCCTCATCTGTAAAATGAGCTGGAGAAGGAAATGGCAAACCACTTCAATATCTTTGACACAAAGAGTCAGACACAACTGAAACAACTGAACGCTAGGTACATCTAGAAAGGCTTATCAGTTGTTATTTATTTAATTAGAATTTATTTAGAACACAGCAACCCACAAAGATTTTACTAAGGTTAAAGAGGGCTTGTGATCTGGTGGAAATACTTGTACTCAGGGGGAGCCAGCTCAGGAAAGCCAATTGTTAAATTTTCATTGTGAGCACATACACCTCAGAAATCTGCAAATGCTACAAATCAGAGCTTGATTTATTGTTTTATTTGGTTGCCTAGACTTTTAAAGAGTGGAGAAAATGTTAATAATACAGATTAAACTTTTTTAAAATTTTATTTTTTTATTCTAAACTTAAGAAATAAAACAAAAGTGTGTCCTGCTACATTTTTTTTCCTCAAGAGTGCATGGTTAAACATTTACCAGCACAGCTCTACCTGCACGAAACAAACAGCACAAATCTCCAATGTACTGAAAAAATACAAATAAACAGCAAAGGCCTTGAGGTAAAATATAATAACATTAATTTTCCTATTTTATCATTGAATGGGATGTCCCAGTGAAGACTCCTCAGTGTAATTAAGGTTTGGGATAAGGCTGAGTGGGATGAGGGGTCCCGTGAAAACTTCTTAGAAGAATAAATGGAAATTGTATTATGATACAAGGTAGGCAGAGCAGTCTGACAGGCCTAAGTTTTAGTTTACCAGAAATCAACTGAGTTACGGGAGTCTAGCCCCAAGTACCGCTCCTCCTTTTCTACGCCATTGTTATTTCAGCAGTTAAAGTTTGCCAAGCCTGAAACTCCTGAAAAGCTCCCCACCCCCACCCCTGTATGTTGTTGATACACCTCTTGCTATATTTCAGTCATGGTGACCTGGCTATACGGTACAGTGTCTAGCTTGACTGCACATCTTTAATTGCTTTTTTGGTAATATTTCAACAAACTAAGGACTAAAGATGGATATCTGTAACTTCTAACTAAGATATGTGTACTGTTTGTTGTTGTTTGTTCTTATAGCAGAGTTTCGTGTTGAGATTGGGAGCCAGAACATTGGCCAGTTGGTGGGACAGGGGAATTTGCCCATTAGGGTATATAATCAGGTCCTTTGCTTCTGTCTGTGTCTCCTTTCATCAGAGTATTCTGGTGGAGGGACACCCAAATCTTGAGGTTTGAAATAATAATAATAATAAAAAAAAATAAAAATAATAATAAATTAACTTTCTGTTTCTCCTTGGATACCTCTGTGTGTTCTTTAATTTGAGTGGCATCCCACACATCATCATTCTTAAATGCAAATGGTCACCACATAACTAGGGTAATTCATGATTATAGAAATCCTTCTTTACTTTTTCAGCTTTCTGGGAAGTTTAATGTGACATTTTAGCTAAGAAGTTTTCCTCTTAAGATGTGTTTAGAAGAGGAAAAAAAAAGATTATACACTGCAATGAGCCTTTCTATGGAAATGGCAGAACTCTCTTGACTGGCCAAGGAATATTAAACATAGGCCATTTAGGGCATTTCTATATTCAGAGTCAGGTAAGCATATATTGTGAACTGAAACTGTATTTCGGCTTTAAAAATAGATGGGACGTCTTCAAATTCCTGCCCTCCTTGTTCTGCTAGCTTTCCCAAAGCACAGTGACTGTGAAATGTTCATTTTCATCTGGGCGAATGACAAAAGCACCGTAACTACCCCATGACTTAGTGCTTCTGATCATTCTTCTCAGATATAAAATTAAGATGATTCCTGTCTGCAGCTGGTTTCAATAAAAACTAGACAACTTCAAACGTTGCTAAGATTAAAGCTGCCATCTGTATAAACCTGTAACTAAAACATAAGCCCACTCCAATTAAAGGCTTCATCACTTTTCTGTAACAAACTCATAGAATAGCATACTCTCCCAAATGTGTGTTTTTCAGTTTCTCTGATAGAAAAGCATTATTGCCTAACAAACAAACGCCAGGGGAGAAAAGCAGAAGTAGAAAATTACCCAGCTTGATCCATTTTACTTGTCAGAGGGATCAGAAAGTTTACAAAGTAGGAGCTGATTCCTTTTTTGTAAGAACTGTACACACATTCAAATTGCGTTTGTCTTTAGACCAACACTGACATATTAACGTACCACAAACAGCAAGCATCTGCTCCTAAGGGATTATCTCATGGGTTCAACAGCACGAAGAAGGCCTTCTGAAGTTACCATTGGAATTACTGTGCTTTGCCATGTAAACAAAGCATATTCCTTTTGATTGCTAATGCTGTCGTATTCCCAGTTTATTGGATAATTGCTTCAATTTTATGAATCAACTTCCCAGCCTGAAACTCTAAGGCCAAGCGAGGCTGAAGGTACCATGGGAAGCAGGCCAGAATGGACATGAAAACCATCTTTACAACTAATGGTGGCTGTCATTCCTTTGGTGGTATGACATCTAAAGGGAAGAAACAGAGCATGAGAACCAAATGGCACAGTCATGTCATGCCAAGGTCCAGTTGTCAAAGCCGTCGAGACAGCAGACTGTCAGCTCTCTGAGGCTTTGTTTGCCTCCCCAGTTCCCAAAAGAGTGCCTGGCAACGGTGAGTGCTAACAAATGCCTGCTAAATCAAGTCAAATTGAATCGAACTGCTGAAATACCAAATCTCAGCCAGAGTTTCTTACAAGGGGTCTCCACAATTAAAATGCTATCATCCCTGTCCTTTTTTAAGACAGCAAATATCTGTGCTGAGCTTGGGTAAAACCAGTCCCTTGTGCCCTCATGGAGCTTGGAGTCAAACAGGGGATAATGCACCAGCAGAAACACCTATAAAACCCAACATTACATGGTAAGGACATCACAGTGGTACAAAGCAAGATGCCACATGATGTCTTAAGGGGGTAGTTGTTCTTTTACATTTTTAAATTTTTCTTTTAGTGCCATGGGAGTTAAATGCACTTTACTGAGCATGTTCAATTCAACTGAACAAACGCCTGCTATGTGCCAGATACTGTGCTCTTGAGGATACAAAGAGAGGGATGAAAAAGTCTCTATTAGCTTCTTATAGGTGACTGTATTTCCAATGAGCTGAGAAAAAAGCTAGGGATTAGAAGAGGTGTTTCAAAAGTCTTGGTGTACTTTTAAGCTTTGGGAACACCCTGTGTAAGGAACAACTACTAGGCCCACTTGGTTGAAAAGGAGAGTGCATGAAGGGGAACAATATATAATAGGTCTGGAAAATGGATTATTTCTGATTGAGGAAATGAATGTGTCCAAAAGAAGAGAAGGTAGTCAATTTCTATTTCTGCTTTCCTAGAACATACTAATTATCCCAACCAGAGGCATGCTAGGTACATATTCCAGCATTTAAAGCATCAAACCACAAAGCTGTTCTTCCATAGCTGAACAGCCTACATCAAGGTAGCCATGGGAGCCAGTGAACTAGCATGATACTAAAGGCTATTAAAGTTATTTGTTTCCTTCTCTCTCCTTTTGACCTATAGGTCATGAGTCTTCTCACCACAGGTAGTTTGGAACTGCTGTGCTCAGTGAAACAGGTTCACTTTTCTACATGGTGACAGCTACTTCCCCAGCTATTTCTAGCTTTCAAACTCTTAATTTTAGATCACTCCCTCCTGTGATAACTTCTTCCTTTTTCACATAATAGGTTGGCATTAACCAAAGCAAAATGACTTCTGAACATATGCTAGTATTTCCCTCCAGAGACCAGTTGCACAATGGAATTCCTTTTCCTCCTTCACTAGGAGTCCCTGGGAAGAAATAGGCAGAACAGACGCTGTCGTCCACCAGAGAAATCATTCGTGTGATCATGAACAAATCAGAATGAGCAAAATGGAAAACATGTCTAAAATCCAGGAGGAATAAAACAACATAAGGTTGGCGATAAAGATTTACTGTTCACTCTCTGAGCCTTGCAAAATCCAAACCCCTTTGCGCTCTCAAGAACCTAGCCTGGTCACTTTTCCCTAGCTTTTCCCATACTCAGTATCACCTTTGATAAATGTACACTCTCCCAAGAAAGTACTAGAATCACAGAACTCAGAAGGAAAGGTCCTTAGATATCATCTTGTACATGTCCTTTATCCTACAGGGATGAGTAAACTGAGCCCAGAAATATTAAGTTACTTGCTCCAAATAATACAAGTAATAAATAGCAGAGCTAAGACTCAAGACCCCGTCCTGATTCCAAAAGCAGTCTCTCCTGCAACTCCACCATACTCTGAGATGTCTGGATCAATCAATCAAATCCTTTTCAATAGCATTTATTAAGTGCCCCCTATGTATGAAGAACAGGAACATCTGGGTTTGTGTCCTACTTCAGACGTATATTGGATATGTATCCCTGAGAAGTCACTTAATCTCTCGAGATCTCAAGCAAGTTTCTTCTGATTATAAATTTCAGAGCAAGGGAACATTTTCACTGGTAGAAGGAATTTCCTCCCTGGGAATTTGTCAAACCCCAGGTCCAACACTACCTCTCCTCTTCTCCCAAATGTACAAGACTAGAACTTTAGAAACAAAATATAAAAAAAAAAGAAGAAACAAAATATAGTCTGCCCTCAAGAAGCTTACATTCTACTGGGGGATATGATGCAGGAACAGATAAATGATCTGGGAAGGGTGAAACCATTAACAAGTAGGAGCATTAGGACAATGTTAGAAGATGGCATGTAAGCTGAGCTTTGAAGGAAGCAGCAAGGATTCTAGAAGATGGTGGGAAAGGAGGGACTTCAAGATTCACTTCCATTCCTGAAAATCCTGGCTACAGATCATTTCCCTACAAATAAGTCGCCCCTTATGTAGGGTGACTTAAGGGCACTGAAAGATCCCAAAAGGCAGCTAGGTGGCACAGTGGATAGAGCACTGGGCTTAGAATCAGGAAGACTCATCTTGCTGAGTTCAAATCTGGCCACAGACACTTCCTAGTTGTGTGACCCTGACCACGTCACTTGACCCTGTATGCCTCAGTTTCCTCATCTGTCATATGAGCTGGAGAATGAAATGGCAAACCACTCCAGCATCTCTGCCAAGAAAACCCCAAATGGGGTCACGAAACGGTGGACGTGATTGAAAAGACTCAACAGTAGCAAAGATTTGAGGCCTGGAACTATAAGCTCATACCAGCACAACCTCTTCAAAGTATTTTCTTTTAGGGAGTAATGTGTCTCCAGAGGACAAATAAGTTTCCTGGGAAAGACCACACATTAAGTCATTATCGCCCACTTATTGTCACCTAGCAACAAAGCAAAACTAGAAGAATCAGTCAATCAACTAGAATTTATTAGGCACCTCTTACGTGTCAACTACTGTGCTGAGGGCTGGGGATTCAGGGAATGGCAAAAGACAGTCCCTGCCCTCAAGGAGCTCACAATCTAATGGGGGAGACAATATGTAAACAACTGCATACAAACAAGATAGAAACGTGATTAAGTTGGGGGTAGCCTCAGAGGAAGGCACTAAATTCAAGGGGAACTAAGAAAGTCTTCTTGCTGAAGGTGCGACTCAAGTTGAGATTTGAAGGATGCCAGGGAAGCTTGGAGGCAGAGATGAGGAGAGAAAGTTCCAGGAATTTGGGACAGCCAGTGAGAATGCTCAGAGTTGAGTGGAACGGCACGTGCAAGGAGCATGGAGGAAGCTGGTGTCGCTGAGACGGTATAAATACCATAAGGGCAAAGACTTTATTTTACTTTTTTGTCTTTGCATCCCTAGCACCCAGCACAGAGACTCCTGGAGAGCACAGGTATTAAGACTGAGGTCATCTGAAGAACTAACCTTCATGGAGATAGACTTCAGGAATAATAATGATAACAGCTAGTATTTATAAAGCACTTTAAAGTTTGCAAAGAACTTCACATAGGTCACCTCATTTGAACATCACAATAATCCTATAAATGAAGAGTTATTATTATCCCCATTTTACAGACAAGGAAACTAAGAATTAGTAAGACAAATGACTTCCCCAAGGTCTAACCAAATAAAGTGTTGGGCAGGATTTGAAATCAAGTCTTTCTGACTCAAAGTCCGGCAATTTCTCCAATATGCCACCAAGCTGCTTATATGCTCCCCAGGTCAAGTAAGTAAGTGACCTAGTCTAATACTGTTATATTATAGCACTATATATCATAACAATCCTAAAGGTTTGGGGGTTCTTTTTTCATTTTTGTGCTTGAGACAAAAGGACAAACCAGAAATAGGAGCATCTTGAGCTTAGGGTATATGTGAGAACCATAATTTTGTAATAAAAATTAAAGAAGAACCTGAGAAATTCTGGTCATACACCTTGAGAGGAGTTGAGGGGCCCTTGGACAGCTGGTTTCTGACTTGAAGACAGGAATTATTTGCTTTTATATCCATCTGTAAACTTTATATGGGTTGTAAACACTGGAGAAACAGGCCTTTCCCCTAATTGGAGCAGCAATCCCATCTTGAGTAAGGCCACCCATGAAGTCTGATACACACACACACACACACACACACACACACACACACACACACCCGCAGCATGGCTTACATCATGTCTACACACTCTTTATGGGCACCTCTTTGGGTAACCAAAGGTGAATTAGAATCATTGTTTTGATATCTCGCTCTCAAGGCTACTGCTATTGCCGTTTCTAAAACTTGGTTTACCCTTCAACAGTGTTTGGCATTTATGATTTCCTAAGTGACTTAGCTAACAGAAAACTGCTTTGGAGTCACCTAGTTTTCAACTTCCACAAACAACGTTCCCAGTGTATTTAATTCCTTAAAAAAAAAACAATTCATCTTTTCCCACTTTAAATATAGGGTGTCCCCAAAATCTTAGTGCAGTTTTACTCCTTAACAGGTTAAATGTGCAACAAATAACCAGGTGACGGCAAGCCACTATTGTTCCCTTTCCACTCTTCCCCAAAACAGCAAAAGGTGAAGGTAGCAGATCTAGAGTGTTATACCTATGAACATTATATTTGTACACATTGTACAAGTCTGAACAGCTTAAAACTATACTAAGGCTTTTGGGATACCCTGTATTTCCTTGATGCCTTTTGGGCCCAGGAGTTTTGTTTTTGTTTTATATATTATTTGTTTGTTTATGTGTATGTATATACATTGTTTTAAAATCAAAGATTCTTTCAATCTTTTTGTAGAGATGACACTGTCTTTGTCAATTTCATAGTTCCCTTCTCTGCAGTTAAAAAGCATGGCATAGAACACATTCATGTCTGAGTGAATCACAATTAATAGGAAAATGACTTTCATATGAGACTCCCTTGAGATTAACTTTTAAAAATGCTAGTGTTTTTAAATCAGAATGGGAGAATGTGCTTAATACACCATCAGGAGATATGTTCATCTCTGTAGCCAAAAATGCTATGAAACCAGAAGGTTTGGAAGCACAAGTAAGATGTAACACTTAACCCTAAGATTTGTGAAATTCTTCTTTTGCTCTTTGTCCAAATACGATGTTCGTTATGCAATAATTTTACTACTTTCTTTTTCTACATAGGTTAGTATGTAAAATAAAAGGTTGAAATGATGGTGGACTGTGAAGAAGGGTCACCATCCTCTTTCTACTAAAGACACACATGTATGTAGCCCTGGGGAAGCAGTACTACAAGGGAAATCCTTCCTATTTAAATAGCTATTAATGGGATTGGGCCAAACATTAAGGAGTAAATTGCTCTTCTTGGAGCAGCTAGGTGGCCTGATGGAGAGTTCCAGCCCTGGAGTCAAGAAGACTTGTGTTCAATTCAGCTGTAAACACTTACTAACTGTGTGACATTGGTCAAGTCACTTAAGCCTGTTTGCTTCAGTTCCTCATCTGTAAAATGAGGTGGAGAAGGAAATGGCAAACCACATCAGTATCTATGCCAAGAAAACCCCAAATGGGGTCACAAAGAATCAGATACAACTGAAGATGATGGAATAACAATAAATTGCTCTTCTTAGAAAAGATAGTGAACACTTTCAGGTCCTCCAGTTTCATCACTGAATATATGAGAACAGCCATTTTAGGTGGTACTTAATCTGAAGTAGGTCTGTAGTGGATGAATTTTGGTGACAATTCTAGAACAAAAATCTACAAATTAATTCTGCATGCCTTACCCACTCATCTTAGCCAGAACCTTTCTTGACAAGCAAATCATTGAGAATAAAAGTTTCTGGGCTGCAGAATATAATGCAATGTAAATTCCCGAGTTTTTAAAAAGAGTGACCATTAAACCATTAGTGCCCATTGAGAGCAGGGACCATATCATGGTGTCTCCCAACTAAAATATAATGTCGAAAGGTATAATAGTCCATACAATTGCCCTGTGGCCTATATATAGCCACTTTTACTTTTTGCTGTTTTGGAGAAGAGAATGGTTTGCCATCCCTTGGGTATTTGGTATAGTGCGGGCTGTCATGATCAAAAATGGTTTGTGGAAATAGCCCAACCCTGGAAATGTCAATATGGAAGAAATGATGAGCTCAATGATACACTTCCATGAAATAATGAAGAGCGAAATGAGCAGAGCCAAGAGAATGTTGTATGCAGTAACAGCAATATTGTTTTAAGAATAACTTTGAATAAGTCATTTTGACTATTATGATACCCAAATTAACCAGAAACAACCTATGAACGAAGAGAAAGAACTGATAAGTAGAAGTATATATAGAATGATTTTACACATATATGTACCATATATTAATATATTAATAACATATATTTATATATATGTGTGTATATATATATATATATATATATATATATATATATATATACACACACACACATATATATTTGTATCTAATGGTAATCACCTCTAGGGAAGGAAGGAAAAAAAAAGAAAGTTACATGATAACTTATATATTTAAAAGGAAAAGCAAGTTGTACATAATAGATTTGTAGTTTCATATGCAATCATTTTTTTTCTATTCTACTAGATTATAGAAATACTTGTTCCATTTCTTAAATTGAGGACAAAATAAATTGTTGATTCCTTCCTTAATACACTTACATCCAGGGCCATCTCTAGGAAGAACAGGCTGGGGAAAATCATGTTGTGTGACCCTTCACCTACCACTATTCCTACAGGTGAAATCTGGCTAGAATTAATACAAAGGACAACCTTAAAAGAGAAAAGAAAAGTGCTGTGGAACCTGAGGGATACATATGGGAGAGGAAGGAGGACGTGGTTACCAGGTCGCCAGACATGGTCTGGTCGTGGTTCATTATATGTGAATGGGGTGGGTCTGGTTCCCAGAGCAGCTTGGCAGTCTCTAAATTGCTCTGGTTTGTTGTGTCCTAGGGCAGACTACAGTATACAAACTTTATCCATAAAGGAGATCAGCAACTCTTCTGTAATTTATAATCTTAGAGAAGGGGTTCTTAATCTTTTTTGTGTCCTGGACCACTCTGGCAGTCTGGTAAAGCCTATGATCCACTTTCTTGGAATCATGTTTTTGAAAAACTGAAGGAAATGCTAAATTTCGGTTTAAGGATAATGAAAAGAATGATTTGGTCCCCCTATTAAAGTGCACAAACCCCTATGGACTCCAGGTTAAGAAACCCTGTCTTAAAGAAGAGTTTATGGCTAACGAGAGGTAAAGTA
Source organism: Phascolarctos cinereus (assembly GCF_003287225.1). Lineage (NCBI taxonomy): Eukaryota > Metazoa > Chordata > Mammalia > Diprotodontia > Phascolarctidae > Phascolarctos > Phascolarctos cinereus. The sequence goes on from NW_027555958.1 coordinate 94,557,826, forward strand.
GTTTGGCTGTGGTCATAGAGCTGGTATGTGCCAGAAGCAGGTCTTGAACTCAGCTCTTCGTGACACCAAGTCTAACCCTCTAACCATGACACCACATTGCTTTACAGGTGAGGTATTTGGTACACAATTAAACTCAGACTTTAGAAGTTACATATGTCAAAATTCATAAATATACAAGACAAAACTACGAACAGTTCTATAGGAAGCAACAAGGGCAAAACAGCAGTCCAAAACAGTAATCCAGTAGTAGGCTCTTTTCACAAAAGTACGGAGTCCACCAGGAGGGAAGCAAGGGGTAACTTGCCTTCCTTCTTCAGCCCGCAGCTGGAATACTGCATTCAGTTCTTGGATACTGCATTTTGGATAAGATATTGAGAAGTAGCTAATGTGTGTCCTAAGAAAGGCAACCAACATAGTGGTGGGGAGAAAAGAAGAAAAGAGGATATCACATAGCTGTGCATGCCATAGGATTGAAGAAATCTTAGTTTGGGGAAGAAAAGACTTCATCTGGTTCTTTTTTAAGTATATAAAGGACTCTCTCTCTTGTGGAAGAAGGATTAAACTTTACTTGACCTCAGAGGGTAGAACTAGAAATAATGGATGAAAGTCACAGAAAGGCAAACTTTGGCTCCACCAAAGGAAAACTCTCCAGCCAATTAGAGACATCCCAAAGTAGAATAGGTTTCTTGGGAGACAGTAAGTATCTCATTTTTGGAGGTCTTATGAGAGAGGCTGGAGGACTATTTCTCAAGGATAATGTAGAGGGGATTCTTGCTCTGGGAGAAAGTAGCCTAGGTAGCTTTAAAGATCCCTCCATACTCAGGATCCAAGATTCTAGATCATTGCTTCATTTTACCAATTATTCAATTACCAAGATAACTGCTTCAAGGATCAGCAACTCTCTAATTGACCTTTGGAAAAATCCCTCACGTGAGGAGAGTAATACCTATGAGGATGAATTCTCATCCTGTATTTGAAGTAGGTAACAAGAATAATAATTATTATGACAGCATTTCACATTCTTGTAGTTCTTCAAGGTTTGCAAAGTACATACATTCCCCCATTTGCTACTTACAAAACTCTTCTGAGGCATGTGCTATTATTACGCCTATTTTACAGATGAGGGAACTGAGTCTCAGAAAGGTAAGGGAACTTCTGGAAGCAGCACTGAAATCTAGGTCTTCCCAACTCAGCCTAGCAATCTAACTACTCTGCCATGCTAGCTCTCACTATAATTGAATAACAATTTTTTAAAAATTTTGACACTAATATTTTTTTTAAAAACCCTATTGTTACTAGGCCTTTTTTTTTTAAAGGCAATTGGGATTAAGTGACTTGCCCACAGTCACACAGCTAGTACGTGTCAAGTGTTTGTTCTGAGGCCGGATTTGAATTCAGGTCCTCTTGCCTTCAGGGCCCGTGCTCTCTATCCACTCCGCCACCTAGCTACCACCTAGCTACCCCCTATTACGGCTCTTAAAAACAACAACAACAACAACAACAAATAAAATAAATAAAAGTTAGAGAAAGGGAGTAAACAGAGACACCCCATAGCATAGTACATCTGACTTTTTCCTTTGTGTCTGTATAGCTTCAACTGAACTTTAAAATTCAAGAAAACACTAATCTTAAAAAAAGAAAAATCACCTTATTATCTGACAGCTTATGGGTAACAGCTAAGACTATGCATTGTCTTAACTGAGACAAAGAAATGGCAAGAAAGTGCTAAGCCTAGATTCCCGCTCACCAGTTGTCATACCTAAACCCTAAATGAGCAGTGAAAGACTCGATGACAAGGGTTCTCAATCTGGGGTCCAGTAACTTTTATTTTAATACTTTGATAATTAATACTTTAATACTTTACATAATTGGTTTCTTTTGTAATCTTATGTATCTCAATGCATTTTAAAACATGATTCTTGATAAGGGGTCCAAAAGCTTCACCAGATTTCCCAAGGGATCTATGGCACGCAAAAAAAAAAAAGGTCGAGAACCACTGTTCTCGACTGAGCCATTTTCTTATATTATCAAATATTCACTTCGCAGCTTTTCACCTTTCCACCAAAGGGGGCAGTTGTACATATACACGTGTGTGCATCTATGCATATGTGTATGTACATGTGTATATACACACAAATAACATATCCTCCTACACAAATATGTGACTGAGTGTCAGGCATCTCCTCTGGAAAGAAACCACTAACAAAGCACCACTATTCTTACTGGCCTTGGGCATCTCTAGCTCCTAATATCACCAGCAACTATTCTAGAAATGGGACAAGCTTTCTCTTATTCTGTGAAGTGCAGAGAAATAAAGTCTGCTGAGTAATACAGGACATTAAGCATGGCATACAGGTTGCCCCACAGGTATCCCCGAGGATATATTAAAGGCAGATTCTGGATTCAGGGTAAAGCAGTTAACAGTCCTTCTTTTGCTTTGGTAGGAAAAGTAGATGATGTGAAGATTAAATAAGTATACTAATTTTTATTTCAGGAAACTGAAACGTGAAGCAAAATTGGGAATATTCCTGCTTTTAAACTAGGAAAGAAAAGGTGGCCAGTAAGAATTACCCTTCCCCAACTAAGTACAGCAAGATACAAAGACTACACTGATAAGGCCTATAATCTGTGTTTCATAATAGAAATACAGAAGACAAGTGATGATAATTCCCCCTTCCCTAACGTGGATTTGTTTCTCAGTATGGTAACAGCCCTGACAACAACAAAAGGAGGAAAAAAAGTAATTTCTTGTTAGCTAGAAAGTAGAGCAAACCTATAATCTGAAGGTGATTTTACTATTGAAATGTTTAAAAGCTCTATTATTATATATGCCAAAAGCATATAGTTTTCTTTCCAAAACCTGGAATGAAAACCAGAAAAGCAATAGAGGAGATATTTTCAAAGTCTATGAAAATGAAACCATAAGCCCATTCCAATTAAGTGTTCATCACTTTTATACAGGATGTAAAATTTGGAATTATAGAACTAGGTGGAATACTTTGCATTTTGAAAGAGATAGCTTTAGAATCAAAAATAATTCTATTTTGCATAGTAAGTAGTAAGTTCATGGAACTCATTACTCCCAAGAGGTTGTGTAGGCTAAAAATGTAAATAGGTTTGAAAATGTGTAAATTCATGCATGACAAATCCCATGAGTCATTACCAGAAACTACCATGTTTGGAGGTCATGCCCCTAGCCTACTGAGGTTGGATATGCAGGAGAGCAACCATGTCATTCCTCAAAATATCCCTAAGCACCATTATCAGAGGAGAGACCCTGATTTAACCCAATGTGGTAATTTTGGGGTGGCAGAATTAAAAAATACTCTACAATAATCCCAGAGCCTTATGAGTGACAGAACCCAGCCAGTTATGGCAGAAGGTAGATACATGAGTAGATAACATTTATGTGGGTGATGTAGCAGAAGGAGTGCTAAAGTTGGAGTCAGGTGGTCTGGATTCAAATCTTGGCTTCTTCAAAACTTACTATGATAATGAACAGATATATTTAACTTTTTGGGCATCATTTTTTTTTAACAGTAAAATGGAAACCATTATTCTACCTGCTTCACAGGCTATTGTGAGAAAAGGGGCTTAAACTTTGAAGCTCTTTCTAAGTTACTTGTAACAGGAGAAAAGCTTACAGATGAAATGTTAAGTTGGGATAATAAGCTGTCTGAGGATTTGGCCTTTTCCACCATTACCAGAGTTGGTTGTGTCTGCTAACTTCCTACTCTTCCAGACAGCTGGGTACTAAATGTGAAAGACAACTCTTTCTTCACACCTTCTTAGACGCCATTGCTTCCTTCAGAGCTTAGCTCAAGCTCCAGCTTCTACATAAAGGTCTTCCTGATCTTTAATACCAAGCCTCAGCTCACCTTGGAACCTCCAACAGTGTCTATCAGGGGCCTCTTCACCCTAGAACATCCCTTTTACCAGTTGTGAATCTCTTCTGGGCCTCCATTTTGGGGAAGGGCCTAGAATGGCCAACCCTCATCCCTTTCCAGGCTTGAACACCACGTTCTCACACAGGTAACCTTCATTTCTCCATCGCTTTCATAAGTCTTTTGTGTGCTATCTTCACCATTAGAATGTAAGCTCCATGAGGGCAAGGTCTGTCTTTTCTTCCATAATATGTGTATGTATCTATGTATGTATCTATATATCTATGTATGTACACACACATACATATGTATGTGTGTATGTGTATGTATATTTCAACGCACATGCTATCTTCCCAGTAGAATGTTAGCTCTTCACCCTGAAGGCAGGGATTGTTTCATTTTTGTCTTTGCATTCCCTGGCCCCAAGCACAGAGCCTGACTCACAATAAGTGCTTCTTAATACACACTTATTGATTGATTAATTACCCAAATCTATAGCATGTACTCTAGAGAATTTTTATTCAATGACCCATCCAGATAAATCAATATAAATCAACAGACAGAAAGAGGACATAGTAAGGAGAGTAAATCAAGTAAAATAAATAGAAAGCTTACAGCTTAAATACTTTAACAAAAATGTAGGGATAATATACTACAAAAATGTAGCGATAATTTCTGTTACTTATCATCGTATATGTGAATGGGGAGACTGTATCTTTTTTTTTTTAAACAGCAGAGAATGCCTTTACTTCCAGAATGCAAAGCAAGCTGTAGGTCTCATAACAAACAGGACACATATGATGCATTCAAGAAAGCAAACTTCTCAAACACACAGCGATGGGTTCTTCTTTTGTCAGGCTCCAGCTGCATCTTAATGTTCTAATTAAAGCTATTTTTAGTAACAATAATTTTTCAACAAAGAGGAATTAAAATTTATAATCAAACTTATTCACAGAGTCTCATCAGGCTCTGGCCAAGAAGGGAGCTTTCATTTAAAACCATCTGACTCCCTATGTCAAACAAACTTCCCTTCCTCCCCACTTTATCAAGCGTTTGCAGTCACACCTGCAGAGAGGGAATCCCCAGCACCGTTTACATTGAGATGCAATGAATGAGCTTGTGCTCTTGGTAAAGGCCATCTGGGAATTCCCCAGCCCTAGGGAAGAGCAAGCTCTCTCAGATGCAACAAAGTGTACATCTCTGCTCCAGCCCAATGATGTCAGATTCTCCATGATAAATCACACGTGCAAGTTCAGTCAGCCCTTATTTAGCTTTCTGCTAAGCCAAACGACATAGCCTGGAATCAGGGAAAGGAACCTATCTTGGTATCATGTACATTTATTGTCACAAAGAGGATAAATATATAGAGTGGCCCAAAAGTTTTAGAGAAGTTTTAAGCTTCAATAGCTTAAGACTTTCGGAATACCTTGTATTTAAAAATATACTTTCAGGGGCAGCTAGGTGGCGCAGTGGATAGAGCACTGGCCCTGAAGTCAGGAGGACCTGAGTTCAAATCCAGCCTCAGACCAAACACTTGACACTTACCAGCTGTGTGACCCTGGGCAAGTCACTTAACCCCAATCGCCTAATAAATAGATAGATAGATAAATGATAGTTAATAAAAATATACTTTTTCTACCTCTTGTCATTCTCAACACAAATGTCACAAAGTGTAAGTAACCAGAGTTTCTTTCCAATAGGCATAATTTTAAGTAAGAAAATAACAAGTAATATGCCACAGCAGTGAGCAGCTCTTATTCTTTTTGGAAATAAATTACCCCCAATTTATTCAAAACTATTTTCTACAATGAGTGAGTAGAATGAAGCAATTTTGTACAACACACCATTTCATGCAAGTTATTTTATAATCAAGGGTGTAACAAAGAATTTGGAATAGCGTTTTAAGATGAACGTTCCAGTTTTCTACCTAGGAGGGAAGGATGGTTGATTTGGGCAGAAGTTAGCTCTTCATGGTAAGAGGGTCTGATTTCATCTCAACAGGCAACAACAACTTCCAAAACTCTTTGAGCAGGAATTCAGGAACTGATGAATGTTTCAACAACTATGCCCTGGGGGAGGGGAGGTTTGTATAAAGGAAGATCTTCAACAACTGGGAAAGACCCTGCAGAATTAACATGGTACTGCAGATAACTCAAAGAGTATCTTGGAATTAGAGAGAAGACCTTTTAAATGCTCTCAAAAATGTTCCTACAAGTGTGGCATCAAAAGTTATTTATGAATCCTGCTAGCTCAGTAGCACATGATTCCATGTCAACTGGACTCAAAGGTCTTGTTTCATTATTGACATCATTATCCTAATGAATGGGTTTCTAAATCCAGAATTTCTGATGTGTTGGAAAGAACAATAGGTCTTGAGTCAGAAGACCTCAGCTCAAATCCTGAACCTTAATTTCTTCACCTATAAAATCAGAGAGTTGCATTAGATGAATCTCCAAGGTTCCCTCCAGCTATAAATCCTAAGAATTCCAAGTATAGGGGCAGCTAGGTGGCATAGCAGATAGAGCACCGGCCCTGAAGTCAGGAGGACCTGAGTTCAAATCCGATCTCAGACACATAATACTCACTAGCTGTGTGACCCTGGGCAAGTTGCTTAACCCCAATTGCCTCACCAAACAAAAAAAAAAAGGAAAAGAAGAATTCCAAGTATACTTCAAAACATAGAGAAGTTGAGGAAGGAAGCATTTTTATATTTATAGTTAAAAAGATAGATTTTTATATGTGTTGTCTCTCCGTCAATTAGATTACGAGCACCTTGAGAGTGAAGATTATCTCACTTTGCTATCCCCCTGGTGCTTAGCAATGTTGTTGTTTCTCCTTCATTTTTGAAGACCACCAAAGACAATCAGGAATAAATGATGTCTTCACTTGCATGTGATTTGGATTTCACATAGGAAACAATGAATACTTTTTCAATCATTCGCTCATCCATTCATCAAGAAATTATGTGACCTGCCCTCTGGGGCTCCTTTCTCAGTTTTTCCTAGGTTATCTATTCTGAAGGTTTTAACCCACACATTCTATAATAAACGTGTCCAAGGGCTCTGCCTAGATCTAAGAGGCCTTTTAACATGTGCCAACACCTTCCCATCCCAGGGTCAGAATGGGGGGGGAGGGAGAGGAGGAGAGAAGGAAGGGAGGTTATTTGCTAATGTGCTATTCATCACATCTTTGGAAAGAACTAAAGCAATAATACTGAACAAACCGCATATTATGTTGTGCCTGAAATTATTATGGATACTACATTCACATTCTGAATAATTTTTATAGACAGCATCTATATATATAATAAGCATGTTGTTATCTGAAACATAGAATGGGGATTTGCCTCAAGTCTAAAAAAATTCATATTACACTTCAATAAATCATTCATAAACACACATGTACATATCTTCCAATATCTCCACTATCCACATAGACAATAAATATGTCTCCTTAACACAGCAGATCTTCAAAAATGGAAAGGAATGAAGGTATAAGAGGAATTAGGTTTGTTCTATTCTTAAAGCCTATAGCTTCTTGCTGTTTCCTACAAGTAGCTATTTGGAATTCTGTAATGAAAATCAGGAATAATGGGAGGTAGGAAATTACATTTTTTACATCAAGATAAATAAATATGTATTTCTTCAATTATTTAAAAGGACCTATGTGGGTACTCACATCATAAATGCAGATCAAGACACATCACCTCACAGCAAAATGTTCCTCATGAGTTGCCATGGCAGACCTGATCATGAGCTTCTTAAACAATCAACGAGCAAGCATTTATTAAGCACTTATTATGGGACTGCATTAAGTGTTGGGTAAAAAAGCAGAATCAGTCCCTGCTCTCAAGGATCATACATTCTAAGAGGAGAGATATACGTACATTAATCAGTACATACAAGATATAAACAGAATAAATGGAAGGCAGCTTGAGAGAGGAAATCACTACCAACTGGAAAGACTCCTACAGGAAGATGCTTGAGCTGAATCTTTGTGGAAGCCAGGGATTCTAAAAGGCAGAAGTGAAGAGAGAGGGAATTCTAGTCATGAGGGACAGTCAGTGGGAAGAGAGAAGAGAGAGGGGAGGAAATGAAGCATCACGTGTAAAGAACAGCAACCAGGCCAAATATGGCTGGGTCTCATGGCTGGAAGGCAGCAATGTATAAGACTAGATAAAAAGATCAGACTGTAAAGAGTATTAAATAACAAACAGAAGAGTTCTTACCTGATCTTAGAAGTGATAGAAAGTAAAGAAAGTCAAGTGGCAGATGTGGAGTGACATGACAACCCTTCGGCAGCTACGTGGAGGAGGGATTGGAGTTTGTTGTTCTATTGTTTCAGTCATGTCCAATTCTTCACGATCCCAACTATTTGAGATTTTCTTGACAAAGATACTAGAGTGGTTTGCCATTTCCTACTCCAGCTCTTTTTATATGAGGAAACTGAGGCAAACTGGATTAAGTGATTTCCCCAGGGTCACACAGCCAACAAATATCTGAGGCTTGGCTTTGAACTGAGGACACCATCACCAGGTTGTCTTCATCCCAAGGCCTGTAACTGAAGCCTTTCCAGCTTGGTAGGAGCTGTCAAGGTTTGTATTCCAAGAGCACAGTTTTCATGAACCCAGGGTCACCTTCACATTATTATGAGGCACTGGAATAACACTAATTTCTAAAATGACAAGGTATACCAATGGGAAAATAGCATTTGCTTCATATAAATTTGTTTCATGACCATTTTCTTTGGAAACACCTCTCGATCTTCCACCTGTTCAAAACAGTCTAAGACTGCTCTGGTAATTGGTTTGGAATGTTAATCTTGATTAAGCAGTGACATTCAATGAAATGTATGAGCTTCTATTTTTACAAGGCTGTCTCTAAGGATTTTTGGAGACTATTGTTCAGAGGTGGGGGGGGAGAAGGGAGGGACAAATAACAACATGTTACCTGTCTTTTTCCTCTTCTATATTCACCTTACAAATAGGTCCAAAATGGCTTGTTTATAGTTTTGTGTCATATAAACATTAACAAAATTAAAACTACTAAATGGCAGGCAGTACTCTCTGCTCCTGGGGACTATTAGATCCTAATTAAAACACACAAAATCAATGCTTAACCAAATGAAGAAAATCACCATGGAAACTGGGGGAGGGAGAAAACGGAGAAAATTTTCGTTAACCACCATCAGAAATTACTTTGAACACTGCTGCACCTCAAAAAACAAACCAAAAAACCCTCCAAATTTCAAAAGAAAAAAAATACAAACTGATAAGTGTCTAGAGAAAGCAGGAATGGTATGAACTGCCAAAGGTCACAAGGAAAAGAAGGTGGGAGGGGTGGTGAAAGACATGTTATTTTTTCCATATCCCATTCAAAACAACATTTCTATGAACTTGTCAGAAGGCAACTGCAATACTTTTAAAGTCAATTTACTCTATTTTCACTTGTGTTCTGAGTTTCTTTAAATTTGTCCAAATCGGCTTCTTCGTTTTTGATGGGCTGGTGACAGCTTATGGAACAATGTAAAGATTCCTGACAATGAGGGTCCATGAAACAGCACCACCTACTTAGTTCAAAAAATACAGCTCGTTAGGCTGTTGTGACTTGCTGTGACCCCTACAGAAAAACTAGAACCTAGGATACTGTAAAATTAAATGAACTGGAAGGAAAACCAAAACTATTATGAAAAGCAGCATTCCCATTTACTCTCTTCTTATTCCGATATTATCTCTTCCTACTCCGAGAATCACACTAAGGGGGTGTGGACTTCTACATGTCAGCTACCAGAGCCCATCATCTGACATCTAGATAAGTGTTGATGATTGAACCAAAGCAGACAATGGACTAAGATGTTCCTTTATTTTTTTTTTCCTCCAAAGCTAACTGCTTTAATTGGGGGGAGGAGAGGGGAGAAAGGGATGATGTTATGTTTGGTAGTCATTCTCTTCCTAACAAGGATGGCTTCTATCCCCAGCTGACTATAAGAAAGACTGCATTATATTCCTCATGAAGAAAATTACACTGGTTTTTAAATGATTCCCGCTGTCTAAAAAACAGCGAGGAGCTTTGGTTAGCTACCCTGTGGCATGCCATTCTTAATCCTGCTCCTATGGTGGGCAATTGTGTGTCCTCTTAATTATGACTCCTGTTAACTTCAAAGTACCCTGTGGGAGTCAAGGTGGTGATGGGGGAGACTTGCATCATCCCTACCTACTTCTTGACTTCTGAAATATCCGTCTTTTGGCCTTGTGGGCTTCCTTCCAAATCACTCCCAACACCACAAGGATAAAATTTCATATTTAAGGACAGAAGTTTAAGACTTTAATCAAACAGTTCTGCAACCACTGACTTATTTCCTTTGGGGAAGAAGGAAAAGGGATGCAGTTGAAAGACCGGTAGATCGGGTGTCAGGAAACCAGAGGAAGAGTCAGACTTCTGCATGTAACTATAGCCTTGCAACTTTGCACAAATCACTTAACCTCTGGCGTCAAAGATTTAGAACTGGAAGGGACCTAAGAAGTCATCTAGTCCAGACCCCCTTGTTTTACAGATGAGGAAACTGAGGCCCAAAGCTGTTCAGTGACCCGCTCACAGTCTAACAGAGCTGGAATTTGAATCCAAGTAAATGGCTATTTCACCTGCAAATTTGATCATCTGTAAAAATGATGGGGTTGTAACTTACCTCCCAAATCCTCTATATGTCTACAATCTTAACCCCACATCAAGTGGAGACAGCAACATGATACAGCAGAAGAGAATTTTACATTCAAAGTCAGAGCAGTTGGGTGACATTGAGCAAGTTACTCAACCTCTGTGGGCCTCAGTTTCCTCATCTGTAAAATGAGGAATAGATGCTCTCTCAGGTCCCCTCCAGCTCTATTTTATTAACCAATAATTAGCCAAGCACCATAAACCTTTCTGAACAATATGGCCTAGAAGATGAAATAGGTTTTTTTCCTTTTCTCTATCTTTTAAAATTGTTGCATTCATTTATCAGAGGATACAGAGATCCATTATTCTGCACTCCTCAAGATTCCTTCAGACCCTTGTGCACAGCAGCACAATTTTCACCCCCAAAACTAAGGCTGTATTTTGTAGGCATCTTAAGTTCTGTGGTACTCCTGTGTCCTGCCAATTTAGATTAGGAAATGCTTTGCAAACTTCCCAGGAAACGTAATGCGAAAGATAAATGCCACGCTGACTTCATGTTAGAGGCCTTTTATTGCCTCCAACAGATGTCTGGTGGCACCTCCCAAGGAAAGATTATGCCACAAACCTGCTTCTGGGAAATGAAATTGACAAAGCCCTTCAGCTGATAAGAGTATTAAAATGGACAACATCCAAACCGAAGGACCTATTTTCAGCCTCAAGTAACCAAGGGCGTCATCCATAGCACTATTAAATAACTCCAAGAAAGCAGGCTTTCTGGTTCAAGTGAAATTGACATCCAGTGATTGAACTATGGCTTGGAACGCATTTGAACACAACATTAGATGCAAAGCGCAGCATTAACAAAAGATAAAATAAGCGTGGCTTCCAGCTTTTATTCAATAACACCTCCCCCCCATACTCAAACAAAATAGGAAATGTAAAATTTTCCAGAGCTGGGAAAAGATATTGTGCTGGGAAAAGAGTTTGAGTGCTAGTCTCAATTTGTTTTTAATTTAGTTGATCTTATAGTCTGAGGATACATTAGAGACATTTTAAAAAATCAATCAAGTTACATTGTTTTCTTTTTTTTTTCTCAGTAGTCATACTGTAAAGTGTATCTGATATAACAAGAAATTATTTGGAGGCTTTGGGATCATAATATAAACTACATTCTCATAAAAACTGACTGATTATAAAAAAACACTAAATGTTTATCAATAGTCAAATTTGTAACCATTTACATTTAAATAAATGAATATCAACTCAAAAATTATAGTAGAGATTGTTATATTAAAGGAGGTTATTCTGACCTAGAATACAAATATTGCATAAATATAAATTCTTTTTTTAATAGCTAATAGTAACAATAGCTGCATGTATATAGCATTTTAAGGTTTGCAAAGCATTTTACAAATACAGTGTAAATGTATCTTCACAACAACCTGAGGTAGGTGCTGTTATTATCCTTACTTTACAGCTGAGGAAACTGAAGCAGAGGTTAAGTGACTTGCCCAGGGTCCCACAACTATTATGTGTTTTAGACATGACTTGAACTCAAGTCTTCCTGGCTCTAGGCTCATTGCTATCTATCCAAGCCTCTGCTAGCATCTCCAAATCATCCTGAAGAGGACATTTTACCAAAACCCTCTACTACTTCTTTCCATTGTCTCTCCAAGTCTTCTTAACAGGTCAAGTGTTTATGGATAGATAGTGATAAGCAGGGTCAATACTAAAAATGGGGGGTCAGGATAGTTGTGACTGGCAGGACCAACTTAAGGCAGGTTCTTCTATGAAATCACAAATTGAAAAAAGGGAGGAAATATGTGGGGAAACTGAGTCTTCAGCAACATCTACCTAGTCAGCAACCTCATTCTTTTTGTTCAAGAGTCTAAATTTAATATGTCATCCTCTGAGTGAAACCAAGGAGAGCCCTTGAGTTTGATTGAGCCCACTGAGGCAAGTGGAAGGGAGCTGGAGAGTGGGCAGACAGAGAGGTAGAGCTGGCAATGGAGAATGAAGTTAACTCGGTGAAAGGGTTCAGAGTTTGGGAAGAGTCGTGAATATTTTTTGTCAATATCTTGTTATTAATATTTTGATTTTGTTAATATTAGGCAGCTAGATGACAGAATGAATAGAGTGCTAGAAGAAAGACCTGAATTTGAGCACTGGCCCTGGAGTCAGGAAGGACCTGAGTTCAAATCCAGACTCAGACATTGACGCTTACTAGCTGTGTGACCCTGGGCAAGTTACTTAACCCCACTGCCTAGCAAAATACAAAACAAAAAACCCACAAAAAAACAAAAAGAAAAGAAAAGAAAGACCTGAATTCAAATCCTGCCTTGGACACTTAACTAGCTCTGATGATCCTAGAAAGGTCACTTCAGTTTTTGCCTACCTTAGTTTCCGTATTTGTAAAATGGGTAGAATAGCACGTTTCTCCCATGACAGCACACGGTGCGGCACATAGTAGGTGCTTAATAAATGGTAATTTCCTTCCTTAGAGCCAGGATGATCTGGGCTCAAGTCCCACCTTTGACATACTAGCTTGCAGACGTTGGGTATGGTCTGTTAATCTCTGCATCTCTCTCCTCCCCCCTCCAACCCCACCTCCAATTTTCAAAGAACAAGTTTGTAGAACAGTGGCTGGAATTGCACTGGCAGAGAGAAATAACTCACCAAGAAGTTCCCTACATCATTGAAATCACAGGTACTGAAAAGAAAAAGAAAACCTCCAACATGAACCTTTTTACTAATATTTCTAAAATAATGAAGCATCACTGTATTTATAAGATGGAGTCTATCCAGTCCATGAACTATGCAGGCCTATTTGTGTCTACTTCTCTCCTAAGAGCATAGCCTTTAGAGTTGGAAGGGACCTTAGAGACCATTTAGACCAACCTTCCCATTTTGCAAAGGAGGAAACTGAGGTCTAAGGAGGTAAAGTAAATGGCACAGGTCACATAGGTACTAACAGATTGGAAGAAACATGAGAACAAGGTCTACATTAAGCTTGTCTACATATATGCATTTATATATGTATATATCCAGATATCCTTAAAGATAGATGCCTATGTATTCTAGATAGCTAGATGGTACAGGAGATAGAGTGCCAGAACTGGAATCAGGAAAATATTAGTTTCATGCACTTACTAGTTGTATGACCCTAAGCATATCACTTAACCTATTTGCCTCGGTTTCCTCATCTGTAAAAATTGGGATATGAATGAATGAATCAATCAATCCCAAACTGTTTGAAGAAGCAGGCAGAGTATCTAGAATATTACAGTTGGAATCATGAAGACCCAGGTTCAGCCTCAGACATTTATGACCCTGAGCACTTTCCCTTTCAGTTCCTTTACCTGAAAAAACGAGGCTAGACTCAGTGGTCCATAAGGTCTCTTACTGCTCTAAAATCCACGATCGAGTGATGCGTGCTTACTCTTTGTTGCAGAAACTCATCTCTTCATCAATATCAAGTGCCAATATCCATGGCACCATTGTTGAAGCATACGAAAAATCTCCTTTTCAATAAAACTAAAAATACTAACATTAAAAATCTCCTTTTTGGTAAAAGTAAAAATACTAAGGAATAATAATTTTCTCTAAAGCCCTTTCCAGATTCCTGAGGAAAGCTTCCAAGCAAAGTAGGTGAAGGGTCAAGAACAAAATGCTTTTCTTAGAGAAATGGATTAAGGATTGTAACTTATCTTTTAATAATAAGTAACTTTTGTTTCCATTCTTGCCTTCCCTCACTCCAGAAATTATAAGGATATATTTTGACCCATCTCCACTTTCCATCTGCATCTCTGCTTGATTTGAAATCCAGGGAACAAGGTGCCCCCTTCCTTACCTTTCCAGCTTCCTTTTGTGTGCTATTAGATTATAAACTCCTTGAGGGGCAGGGACTATTTTCTTTTTCTTATTTGTATCCCCAGCACTTAGCACAGTACCTGGCAAGTAGTACATGCAGTAAATGTTTATTGAATTGAATTGAATCTCAGAGCTGTCTCCTCTTTGCTCGTTCTCTTAAGCAATCATTGGCACTAGGACCTGTTCTCCCCTGAGAAAGGATTAAGATATCAAATGAAGGAAGAAGATTCCTTTTGCTCCAAGAGTGAGGAGTGTTCCCAGAAGGAATGGGATGTTTACCAACTATTTATGGAATGTTAACCCAGACTATATTTTAACATCTTTTCCTAGTTCAAGATTCCAATAAGTTTTACCTCATATCAACTTGGGATAGGAGGGTATGGAGGACTACGGTAGACATATGTAGGCCACAGCATATTACTAATGATGTCTTATTTTCAAGAAGTGATCTGAAAGATATCATTGAGGACATATATGACTAGAAAAGGAAATAAGTGAGTAAGCAATGAGAGCAAGTGATAACAAATGGGAAGTCTAACTATTATCCTGGTACCACCAAGAAATTAATATAAGTGTCCCAGAGAAAGTTCTCTCCCCACAAAAGTTTATCTTTTGGAATAAGATTCGTGCAGAAAGAGACGCTATGGAGAGAGAGTGATCTGCACGGGCAAGACAATACACATCAATGAAATCATGGCTCCATTAAAATGTCAAAATAAGTAGACATAGCTTTAGTAACTGACTACTTTTCTCTGTTCTAAAGCAGCAGCATGCTGAGGTAGAGACGAGAGGGCATAATTTTTTCCAGTGCTACCTTCAAAATACCCCCAAATTGTTATAAATTCAAGTATTGACTGGCACTAAATTTATCAAAGGAGAATACATCAATAGCAAGCATATGGAATGGCCTTGTTGAAGGTTAAGATGACAGCAAAGGCTAATTCATTTCTTAGAAATTGTACGTACAATATAAAGCATTCCAATTCATCTACTTTAATATTCAATCAACTCAGGATGTCAACTCTTAGATGTAAAATGAAGGGAAAATGAAGGATTTAGAGATATAAGGAACTTTTAGAAAATAGTCCCCTGGAAGGAAACATCCCTTTTTCATGATCACACAGATAATAAGCAGAGGAGCTGATATTGGAACTCAAGACTCTAAGTCGTACACAAAAAACCACGAGCTTTGACACCAATATTTCGTTTTCAAGGTATTGTATTAAACAAGAGTCTTAAGATATGCTAGATATAAGAAAAGCATGGAATTGTTGGTGATTAAGATAAAGGTAAAGAAAAATCCTGCCATTTTGTATTAATGCCTCTTCTTTGGTCAAACTACTACAACACTGAGTTTGGCTTAATGTTGTTGGGGTGGAGACCAGGCCATCAATATCCAACCACCAACAAGGACAAACAAACTTGTGGCAAACAGAGTTAATTTTCTAAAATGTACTTTCATGGGATTTGTACTGGCTTTCCCCCATTCTTGAAATGCTCTCCCTCTTCACCTCTAATGCCTAGTTTCACCCTCTCTTTGTGTTGTTTGTCTTGGTTTTTGAAGAGGACTGTGACATCATGGGTGCCAATGACATCACATAGCTAATATAGCACTTTAGGGTTTCCAGAGCACATTATGTATGACATCACAAGGTGGATCTTGACTCACAGGTGAATTGGATTTAAGTGAGGCAGAGCTGCATGAAGTCATCAGACTCACTCATTCTCTCCTTCAGGGTCATCAAAGTCCAGTGGCAAGACAAGTTAGGATGACTGTCAATGGCCCAGGATGTAGTGTATGACCTTGGTATCTTCAATGTCTAACCAAGCTCTAAGCCCTCCACAACACTTGCTTCGGCCATCCTCATGGCCACTGGAACAAATTGTTCTCATCTGCCCATAAGACTTAGCTCAAATCCTACCTGAGGAGGCCTTCCTGGTCCATCTACCCCACTCCTCCATTTAAGTTCCTTCCTTCCTTCCTTCTGAGATTACCTTACATTTACAATGTATATATTCTTATATGTACATAGTTATTTCCATGTTATCTTCTCCATTAGAATGGAACTCCTAGAGAACAGGGAATATATTTTTGCCTTTCTTTCTATCCCCAGCACTTAGCATAATGTCTACGTAGGTAGTACGAGCTTAACAATTACTAGTTGACTCCACTAAGCCAGGCATGTAATATCTAGGTTCTGTTCTTTCAACAAACAATATGGATTGAATGGTTCCTAGGAAGAGGAAAGGGACTCAGCTACTGGGAGAATAAGAAATCCTAAAGGTCACACAGAAGTTTGGTGAGTGTCTGTCATGGGCCCTGAAACATCTCTTTCCTGATAAGTTTATTCACTAACATTTCCAAATATTTACACAAGTTGTTAACCTGTGTTTCAGATGTACCATAAGATAATGCTCTTATCCCGTCATGGAAAAAGCAGAAAATTAAGATGGTTCAAGGAAATATTGTACTGAGTGATTTTCTTGATGTCCATGTCTCATTCCCCTGTACATTTTGCTTGGAAAAGGAACATCTGTCAGTAGGTGTGCCTATAAGATGCCCAAACAGCTAGTCAATTTGGGTGATTTCACTAATAATCCATTCACTGGGCAGGCAAGCATCAGAGAAAGAAGGAATCAAACTAGTGGGCCACCTAAACTGATCTAACTGAATCCACAAGTCAATGCAGTTAGATTATTTCCAACAGGAAAGCATAAACTCGGACACATGATCACAAGCCCAAAGAAATGTAAAAATTAAGTTTACAGGAAATGGGAAGCTGTCAGAAGCAATTTTACTTCGTCTCTCCTTTCCATTCCCTTTTCAGAAGATCTGTATTTGTGGGGGAAGTTTCCAAGTACTTGTTGAAACCAAATCAAGACAGTCCTCTTTATCAAACCCCATATGTAATTCTCATTCCCTTCCATGCCATTATTTGCTCATATTACCCCTGCTTAGCCCTTAGCTGTGCAATCCAAATTCTACCCACCCTCCAAAATTCAACTCAAGACCCACCTTCCCCATGACACTTTCCCTAAATAACCCAAAGCCACCAAAATCCCTTCTCTAAAATCCTATGTTAACCAACTGACAAATATTTAATGAATAGCTGTTTGTGAAAAGGGGTACAAACAAGGATAGGACATGATCTCTGCTCTCAAGAACAGTATACAGAATGTACCATCTGGGCCACAGAATCTAAAACTTGATTATATATTATCTAATTTTTTTTCTCTCCTATTATTTTATACACATATTATGCCTTAACTCCCCAAAGAGAATGAAAACCAGGACAGTCTACTTCTTTCATAATTGGAATTTCTCTACAGAGTCTAGTACAGTATGGAGTCCACTTAACTACTTGCCTGGCTGAATTGAGTTTTGCGTGACCGGCAACAGATGAGAATGGTTAGGAAAAGAACACAGTCCTGGGAAATGTGGGGGAGGGCAATCAATACAAGATGGATTAAATAGGACTAGGGTGAGCAAAATGATTTTGGAGAATTATGAAGTTGGTATGATAACTAGGGCATTAATCATCTAGTGGTAGGGTTCTTTTTGTTTCCTTTTTAATCTAATCTATGTAGGAAAATATTCAATTGGGGTAATGATGAATCTTGCTTTTCTCCCATTCCACACAACACCAGCTATATACTACTAATTCATAGCATAGGAATTATAAGATACAATGGAATTAAATGCAAAATACTTCTTCTCTGTCCAACACAAAGTTTAATGGCCACACAGTACCTGAAGGAGTAAGTTAGAAATTCAAGTCCTAAGCTGTGCGGCCTTCAGCATGTCATCAAACCTCTTCAGTTTCCTCTTTTGTAAAATGAAAGCATCAGACTAAATGATCTGTATAGTAATTTCCAACTCTAATATTTCATTATTTTCATTTAATCGAGAAGACAAAATATTCATGTAAAATAATAATCAGCACTAGCATTTATAGAGCATGGCCAAGGTTTGCCAAGTGCTTTACAAATATTGTCTCATTTGATCCTCACAACAACTCTGGGAGGCAGGTGCTATTATTATTCCCATTTTACAGGTGAGGAAAAGTCCAGTTTCTTCCCTCTATGAAGGAAGGTATTGGGAGAAATTTGATGCTTTGCCCTCCAACCCTCCAATCATAGAAGAGACAAAGCTAAGGCAGGTGGTGTCAATCAAGGCTTAAGTCAGCATGCATGGTAATGATATTATTAATTATTATCCATAAAGCTTAAATAAAGACTCTACTATATCATTGTATATTCGGAGAGAATGTGGTATAATGGAGAGATAAAAAAGATAGCTTCAGAGACAGGGAGATCTAGGTTCAAGTCTGGTCTCTGGCAGATATGACCATAAGACCCAAAGGGAGTCACTTAACCCCTCCAAAGCTCTAGGTAAGTCTATTATGCTAAAAGTTACAGAGAAGGTGCTGGCCTGGACTGTTAGAGAGAGTTTCCTTATCCAGAAGTTCCTTACATCAATAAAATCACAGGTCCATGCCTATAGCAATGTACAGCGCTAACATATACTTTATGTATTATGCAAAATAAACAATATATAGAAATGGAGTTGGAAAACAGAAATCAATGTGAACTCGATTGATTAAAACAGGATTCAGTAATCAGATGGGATTTGATTGAGATATTTATGGATGAATAGGATATTTATGGCTACCTGGAGAAGAGCAGAGATGAGCATTTTAGGTAGGAACAGTGATTAGAGAGCATTATTCACATTAGAGATGTGAGTGACTGCAGCATATGAGCTACAGTCAAAAGAGCCAGACCCTGGTATGGTCTGAGGTACAATTCAACTTTCCACTGTCCTAAGTTCAACAAGCATCAACTACAAATAGGATAAGTTACAGGTCTTAACAGAGAGTCCAAGGCTGAAAGGTAATGTAGCATAATAGAACAAACACTGAACTGGGAGTCAGAGGAGCTGTGTTCGGATTTACAGAAACACTGCTTTCAACCTAGCTTCTAAGGATCTCTACCTGACAGAGCTACTGAGAGGTTCAACTGTGATCACATATGAGAAAGTGCTACCAAGTAGAAGGTGTTTTCATTAGTATTATTAGGAAGCGTAATCACCAAAACCTGCAATTGTTCTCAGGCACAAACTGTTTTATCCTGTGACTGAACCCTGAACCAATGAAAAAAATTACCCTCAAGAGATCCATTTGTGCCTACACATTTGTTGAGAGAAGGGTGATGAGACTGATGTCTTGGTTTAATTACTATTTAACTCTAGTCATTTGGAAGTAGTTAGTTTTATACCCTAAACTTCTCTATCTCAGAGTTTTTCCAAGCTAAAACATCTTGCCTCAGTTATTTATTTTTTCAGCATCTAAATATAGTTTAAAAAAAACAAAAACCTAAAGTCCTTATATGACAGAAATGCAACAAGGACATTTCACTTCCAGACTGACCTTTATTTAACAGAATTTCAGATAATTCCTATAGTATTTCACAAGGTTATCTCATTGGAAGAAATTAAATTTTTTTTCTGCTTACACCCAAAATATCTTTGACTTCTGTCAAGCCATTTACTATCCCAAGTCCATGAAAGAGGTTTATGGTTTTTTGTAACAGGGCTGATAAACCAAAGGCAGGCATTATAAGCTTTAAACAACCAACTGTGTGCCTCTTTAACCCGAGAATGAAAAGCATCTTTCTGTTGCTTTAAAAATAGAAATCTTTCTTTTGGCCAGAAAACCACATGAAATGGAGATGTAACAGGAAGAAGACAGAGACAAGAAAGACAAATCAAGGTTTCATTTCTCTCTAGCACGACTTGGTTTATTTTAATAAACCCTTATGGCCCTTGTCTAATCAAAATTGCTGCATGATGAGTGAAGAAATTGGGAGGGAGGCCAAGGAAGAATTAATTTAACTCTTACCATTCCTTTGGGTGACATAAATTTACCTTTATTAATTTGAGGCTATTATGATTTTGAGAGGCAGAGAGGCTAGGCAATTGGACTTGGACCCAAGAAGACGTGGGCTCAGGTTCTGACTCTGACATGTAGCTGGGCAGATCACTTAACCACTCAAAGCACTAGGTAAATATGACTCAGTTTCAAAGAAGGGGATGACCTCCATTAGTAGAGTGAATTTCCTCATATGGGTGTCTCCTATATCAATGAAATCACAAGTACAGCCTCTGACCCTATGTTCAGAAAAGAGATGCAATGAAGCATAATGTATGGAGAGCTGGGCTTGGAATAAAGAAGACCTGTGTTCAAGTCCACCCCTGGCATTTACTAGCCAAGTTTCCAAGTTCCCCAAGCTAAGCATCCTTCGTTCAATAAACCAATACTCAGAGGTCATGATAAAATCCCGTTGAATGTTTCTTTAAAATGTCTCCTTTCTATCCATGTCATTCCATTCCCATTGTAGTCATCCTGTTCCAGGCTCTTCTTAACCTCTACCTAACTGTACCTTTTTTTTTAATGGTGAGTCAATTGGGGTTAAGTGACTTGCCCAGAGTCACACAGCAAGTGTTATGTGTCTTGAGGACAGATTTGAACTCAGTTCCTCCTGAATCCAAGGCCGGTGCTCAATCCACTGTACCACCTAGCTGCCCTTAACTGTACTTTTTAAAAAGACCTCCTTGACTCTAGTCAAATGAAATAATTGTAAATCACTTAGCCCAATACCTTACACATATTAGGTGCTTAATAGATGCTTGGTCTGTCCCTCCTCTCAAGACTCACTCTTTAAATTCATTCTACATGTCAGTGGTCTTTCACTGATTGGCCAATAATAGGCCCCAACCCAAGTCTCACTTGCTCACTGTTTGGGTTTTGATAGCTCAGAGTGAGTGTAAACAGCAACTATTTCTGTTCTGGCCAGAAACTCTGAGGGTCTTACCCTCCCAGACTGACTCTTTTGTAAAGACAAACTAGGCCATCTTTTTGCCTCAATTCTTACCTAGCCTTTAATTATTGAATGGGTGTTGCCTCAGATAAGCCGAGACCCTGGAAAAACTTAGCCTGAAAAAGCCGTGGTCTCCCACCAATTCCTGGGCCATTGCCACTCTTCTTCACCTGTGTCCTGTCACCAGATTTGAATGACTCTGGAGGAGACAGTGAGGCTGGTGACTTTGCACAGCCCTGCCTCACTTAAATCCAATTCACTTCCAAGTCAAAACATCACCTTCTTGATGTCATTGGTCCTCTTCAAAAGGATGAACAACAACATGCCAGTGGTATATCGGTCTTACTTAAGCTCGGCTGTAATCATGGCCCTCCTCTGCTGAAAACGTATGAAGGTTCCCCATTACCTACTGAACGGACCAAGTAGCACTCCTCTGGACGGACTTTGAAGGCCCTCTATGATCTGGCCTTTATCCTTATCTCCCATTGTCATTTGACACAAACCTTCTGCTCCAGTTGGGTCAGTCTTCTACCAAAACATCAGGCTCATTTTGCTCTCTTTTTCCAAAATGTTCTCCCTTCTTCCTATTCAAATTCAACTTCCTACACAGCGTTTTCATACCCACCCACCCACTCTCCAATTCACACAGCCACCACTGCTTAAAGCCTTCATCATTCATATCTTTATTCTTGCAACAGACTCTCCGCTTTTAGCCACTCCCCTTTCCATATTTCACTCAGCTGCCAAGATAGTCTTCCTCATGCACTAGTATGACCTTGCCCTCAAGAACCTTCACTAGTTCCCCACTGCTCCTCAGTCGGGCATGTAAGGTCCTTTACAATCTGGTGCAAGCCTACTTTCTTGGACTTACTGCATACTACTATTCTTAACAAATACTACATTATAATCAAATTGCGCTAATTGCTATCTCCAAATTCAGCAATCTATTTCCCAACCTATTTGCACAGGTTGTCCCATATACCTGAGATCCAGTCTCTCTTCACCTCTGCCTCTTAGAATCTTGTACTTTCTTCAAGAACTAGGGTTTTGTTTTTCTTTTTCCCTAATAAATCCTTGTTGGATTGGACTGAATTGTTCAAAGCCCTCCAAGGCTACTCTAGCCCTCACTGAACTCCCATACCATACATTTATCTGCACCGTGTAATTAGCATTTAGCCAAATAATGTCTTTTATAACTTTCCATTTCATGCCCATTAGTTTTCTCTTTCCAACCAGACTGTAATCTCCTTGAGGGAAGGAACCACATCTTACCTTCATCCCTCACAGTGTAATGCTGAAACAGGTTCTCAATTAATCACAATATGTTGATTGGCTTCATGATATGAAACACTATTTATCTATACATAGATGACATACTAGTAAAATTATTGGTTTTAACTTTATAAAACCATGTGGCATCCTTTCCACATTTATCAGTTTCACCATAATGCGATATCTGATGGCAGCAACCATCAGTAACTGAAATAAACACAATATTGGCACTATGACTTATTTTAATTTTTTTAAAATAAAAGTCCTATTTGCCATATTCTTTCTTTCAAGCCCTAAGAACCTATGACCACACATCACTTTCCTAAACTAAGTATTTTACTACATAAGTCAGCTATCCAGATGAAGTAACTTTACATATACGAGAGAAAGGGAAGGAAAAGAACATGAGTTAGGAAGAGGGAAAGGGAATAGAAAGGGAGAAAAATAATGAGATAAATTATCTAGATATTTGTCTCAACTTGAACTGAGCTGATGCTGTATAGCCTTAGTGACTGCCCCATGTCATACAAAAAGTTGATTCAGTTGATATCAAACTCGTAAGTGATGAAGGATGCTGTCTCATTTTTACTTAATGACGTGTTTCAACTATGTCTTCAATAAACCCTTCAAATGAAGATTTTAGGGTTTGTTTTTTGGGTTGTTTTTTTTTTTTTTGCTAAAATTGCCAAGAATGATGCCAGCAATTTGGGTGCCTATCATCAGGATACCAACTGATTAAGCACAAGATTTAGAACACCAAATTATTTTTCAGCCCATCACTTCATGGAAAGGGCTTGAGGCATTAGCAATTGGGCTACCCTCAGGCTACTTCTTCAATGATAAAATGAAGCATATTTAACATACACTCAAGAGAATGCTTTCTACATAAAGAGAGAAGCCAAAATGCTAGGGAATTACAGCAACAGCTTCGCAAATAATATTTAGCACTGAAATCAATGCAAATAGCATTTAATTTGTCAAAATCAAATAGAACAATGGCGGGGAGGGAGAAGAGGGAGAAAGGCTGGAAACCTATGAAGCCTAGGAAAGAAAATCTCTATTCTCTCAACTACTCGACCTTCCTTTGCCAGCCAAAAGCCTGTAATTAAAAGAGCTATTGTTACTGCTTTGACAATTAATTTAACACAGGAGTTTTCACAGAACTTTGTACTATTAGTTACCCTCTACCATGGAGAACTCTAAGTTTCTTCTGAGATGGATGGTATGAATTACTATCCCCATTTATTAAATGAACACATTGGGGCACCAAGAAATTAAGAGATTTACTCCAGGCTACACGCAGTGTGAGTCAATGGCACTTCTAAAGCTGAGTCAGGATTCAAAATACTCCATGCCTTGGCCTGTTCTGTTATCTTCCTTTTTACATTATTTAATTGTGAGTGTAAAGACTCAGTTTTACCAACACAAAATACTACATACTACAGTAACCCAGTGAGTTCCATGAAACATGAAGGTAGGCAGGTAATCAAGTAAGCTTTTCAATAAATAAATTTATAGCATACTTACTTTCTCACATAGTTTTTCCTAAACAAACCAACAAACAAACCAGGTCTCTTCCTTGATGTCTCTGGAAACTCCATTTTTGAAGACGGATGAGATGACAGGCAAGCCTCTAGGCGGCTAAGAAATAAACATCTGTGCTCATTTATCTAGAGAGAAACCACATTAAATCTAGACCCACAACATTAGCAGCCACCCTGGCACCTCTCTCTTTCCCATTACAGCTTCTTCTTTTTTTTTAAGGCAATTGGGGTATCTCTTAACTAGCTATTAGTTTTTTTTATTTTATTTACTGTAGCTGCTGTTTGTCCTTTGTTTTGTTTTGTTTGTTTGTTTGTTTTGATGAGGCAATCAGGTTAAGTGACTTGCCCAGGATCATACAACTAGTAAGCCAAGTATTTGAGGCCGAATTTGAATTCAGGTCCTCCTCACTCCAGGGCCTGTGCTCTATCTACTGCGCCACCCAGCTGCCCCCTCTATTTCCCCATTGCTAAGGCCCTTTGGGCTTACCAAACTATGGGAATTCTCATGTCTGAAAGAACTCTGGAAGTTGGGTAGGATGGGATGGTAGACAAAGTAAGGGACTTTAGCTTTAGAATATCATAGCTAGAGAGATGGAAGAGATTCTTGGAGTCCTCAATCCCCTCATTTTACAGATGAGGAAATAAACCCAGGGAGGTTATTTTAATATTTTATATGTTTGTGTGTGTACAAGTGTGAGTATGTATGTATGTGTATGTTAGTACATACACAGAGAGAGGGGCCTTTGGTATAACAGATAGAGAGCTAGCCTTAGAGTTAGGAAAAGTATGGTTTGACATATAATGACTATATGGTCCTGGACAAGTCACTTAACCTCTCAGTGTCCAAACAATATTATATATGTATATGTATATGTATACATACATACACACACACACACACACACACACACACACACACACACAAATACAAAGAGACAGAAAAAGAGACAGAGGGAGAGAGATAAAGACAGATAGAATTTAAGTCATAAGAATTTAGAGCTTGAAGGAATCTCCTCATCTTACATATAAGAAACCTGTGGCCAAGATAGGTGACATGATTTGCCCCAGGTTACACAGGTAATCAGTGCTGAAACTAGACTTCGAACCCATATCTTCTGTATACATAATACAAAATGAAGAACCTCCTCTTTTTTTTTTCATCTAAACCCTGAATCTTGAACAAAAATAAATGAGATTAGTATTATTTAAACCAGAGGAGCGGCAGCTGGGTGGTGCAGTGGATAGAGCTCCGGCCCTAAAGTCAGGAGGACCTGAGTTCAAATCCAACCTCAGACCACACACTTGACACTCACTAGCTGTGTGACCCTGGGCAAGTTACTTAACCCCGATTGCCTAAAAAAAAAAAAAGGAAAAAAACTCCTAAACCAGAGGAGAGGAGACACTCAGGAATCAAAGAATGTGGGTTCAAATTCCACTTCTGATGCTTGCTAGCTCCATCACCAGGTCCCTTGGTAGTCACTTAACCTCCTTCTAGAACCAGGATTTGAACCCTGGCACCTAAATCCAAATACAATGTTCTTTCCACTATACCACAATGCACAGATCGCAGATCTTTTGAAATACTGAAGACAGGCATTGGAATGGACAACTCTTGTTAACAGTATTGACAGACACTGGGACTCTGCAGAATAGTCCTGACCACTTTTTAAGTTGTGTATCATGTATACAAATTTTCTTTATAAATTCATCTAGACATAATAGTATGGTTTATTGATAGTCTTGCCTTGTTATCATGAGCTTTTTTCATTTTGCCACAGGACAAGATTTAAAGTTTGATATTTTCTAGGATTAGGTTAAGTTGACATAATTATTATGGACTTGTGGTTTCCTTAAGCATTTGATTCTTTTTCCCAGCCTAAAGATGTATTTCTTGACATATCTATCCAATAGACACCTTATCCTTAAAGGATTTCATTTAATAATTCCTTTCTCTCTTCTCCATCAAAAAGAAGAGAAACTGAAGAGAGGTTCCAGAGGGATTCCCCTTTTCTGATTTAATCCTGCATTTCAAGAATGGAATTAATTAAATCAATATACAAATACATATTTTGCATATCAGCACATGAGGATCCTTTTGGGGTGGAAAGCTTTAAAAGAAAAAAAAAGCCTAAGAAGTGG
Organism: Phascolarctos cinereus; assembly: GCF_003287225.1. NCBI lineage: Eukaryota > Metazoa > Chordata > Mammalia > Diprotodontia > Phascolarctidae > Phascolarctos > Phascolarctos cinereus. Next base: position 94,584,067 of record NW_027555958.1, read on the forward strand.
GTTGCTGAGTTGTGTCCAACAGGGTACATTTACATTAGCACATGTGCTAGTTAGAAAGAAATTAACATAAGAAATTTTTGTTACTCCCACACAATACATCTGCCAATCCAGCATTTGTGAGAAGCATTAAGATTCTAAGGCATCAAGAAAGGAGTAACCAAATTAGCAGAATATTTGGAATGAGAACAAATACACCTGAAAGCAACCAACAGCTAAAGAACCTCTCTCCCAAAAAATAGTATGCCAAAAAGGGGCAATAATTTTGCCTGGGAAAAGTTAAGCGGAAATGAGGGCTTCCAATTGGTGCCTCTACATCTGTGGCTTCATCTACTTCTAATACCACCGCTCTTCCCTACAAAGTGTGCTATGCCTCTCATTTTTCCAGTTTAAATTTTTTTTAATTGTTCAAAAATGTATTAAACACCCACTGTGTGCAAAGTACTAAATACTAAGGGGAGATATAAAGTTTAGATCCCAGTGCTCTGAACATAGTAAATGTTTAATAAATACTTTTTCATGTATTCATTCATAGATAAAACATGTTTTCTTGCCTTCACTGAGAAAGATAACAATCTGATAGGTAGTTAAGATTTTATACACACACGTAACTAAACTACCTAACAATATCCAATTAATACATTAATTGTATGTCAATCAAATGCTATGTGAAGGCCAAAGAGGAAAGTGTTTGTTACTGTCAGCTAGGATTAGGAAGCTTTATGGAAGAAGTGGCAAATGAGTTGGATCTTACATAATAACCCATGATTATATAGTTCTTTAAGGCATGCAAAGCACTTTACATAAATTATCTGTTTTGGTCCTCACAACAGTTTAGGTGCTATTATTATCCTCATTTTACAGATAAGGAAACTGAAGCTCACAAAGGTTAAGGGACTTTCCCAGGGTCATTAGCACAGGTTTGAGGTGAGATTTTAACCTAGTTCTTCTACCCATAAGTCCAGTGCCTCTCTTTAAAGGGTAGGTGACAATCAAACAGGGGGCAGCTAGGTGGTGCAGTGGATAGAATGCTAGGCCTGGAATTAGGAAGACCCAAGTTCAAATTCATTTTTACTCTTCTTCTTTGGATGCTCTCCTTGTTATTTTCTAAAATGCCAAAAAAAAAAACCCCAAATATAATATTCTGATAAGGATCTAACAAATGTCTGATTCAATTGAATTAGTTCTTGATTCTTACATATACACTAAAATCCTAAGAGGTTTATATCTCTAAGGTCCCTTCTAGCTCTTAATTCTATGATCTCATGTTTACTTTTTTTAGAAAATAAAGAATAGCATGGAATTACTCATTTGTAGTTTAGGGCCACTATGATTCTCAGATCTTTTTCTGACATCCTTTCATATTATCTAGCTCATCTTTTCTCCTATTCGGTATTTTTGTTTTTCTGTAGCATCAACAAGTCAGCAAAAATGTATTAATCACTCACTATGTGCCAGGCCTTATACTAAACACACAGAATATAAATACAAATGAAAAGAAAGATAGTTCCTGCCTTCAAGGACTTTGCATTCTAATGGGAAAATATAATACATTAAAAAAAAGCTGAAAATTGGGGGAGGGGGAAGAGAAGGTGCGCAGGTAGAAATATGAGGGACAAGTGGGGACAAATCCAGAGAGTCAGGAACAGAACCAAGTGAGGAGACAAGGAGTGAGTATGGCTGCCCTGCGCATTCCTCAAAATGGAGGTTCTCCTAGTAACTCAACAATCAGAGGATAAGGGGAGGGGAGGAATCTTCCGGGGTCAGGGTGAAAAGGCTTCTGGGACATGGAAAAGCCAAGAGAATCAGCATACTAATTTGCACTTGACCCAAAGGAAGCTCATGCAGTAAAAATGAATCAAGTATTCAATTCATCAAAGACATTATGAATTGTTTTTTCACTTTTCAAGATTATTAGAACTCACACCCAACTTGATAAATCTTTATGTCTGATAAAGCCTGGATTTCCTTTCTCCAACCTGGTAATTAAATAATATTACATAGGCTTGTCCTCCAGTTTATAAGTGGTCAAAGGATATGAACAAACAATTCTCAAAAAAAAAGAGTTGCTAACAATTAACAACTCTGCAAAAATTACTCCAAATATTTAATAATAAAAATAATTAAAATAGCTCTAAGCTTTGTCCTACAGCCAGCAAATTAGTAAAAATGACAGAAGATAGAAATAGTGTTGGTGGGGCTAGCAGAAGACAAGGACACTAATATCATGTTAGTGGAGCTGTGAATAATTCCAGCCATTCTGGGAAGTAATGTGGAATTGTGCTTAAAAAGTAATAAAAAAAAAAACTGGGCATATCTTTGATCTAGCAATACCACTACTAGTTCTGTATCCCAAAGCAATTTTTTGGAAAAAGGCAGGGGTGAAGCAGGGAGGATCCACTTGCACAAAAAATATTTATAGCAGCCCTTTTTGTGGTGGCAAAGAATTAGAAATTGAGGGGATGCTCATTAATTGAGGAATGGCTGAACAAGTTGTGGTATATGATTATAATAGAATGCTACTGTGCTATAAGAAATGATGAGCAGGCCAATTTCAGAAAAATCTGAAAAGACATACATGAACTGATACAAAGTGAAGTGAACAGAACCAGGAGAACATTGTACACGATAACAGCAACACTGTATGATGGTCAGTTATGAATGACTTAGCTATTCTCAGCAATACAACGATCCAAGACAATTCCAAAGGACTCATGATGAAAAATGCTATCTACATCCGCAGGAAGAACTGATGGAGTCCAAATGCAGACTGAAGCATACTATTTTCACTTTATTTTTTTCCATTTTTTTCCTTTTGGTCTACTTCTTCTTTCACAAGATGACTAATATGGAAATATGTTTTACATAATTGCATATATATACACATATACATACACACACACACAAAACCTATATCAAATTGCTTACTGTCTTAGGGAGGGGAGGAAGAGGAGAAAATTTGGAACTCAAAATTTTCTAAAAATGAATGTTAAACTTGTCTTTACATGTAATTAAAAAAAAAAGAAAACACTAATTTTTAAAAGTGATAAAAATAGCTGTACCCTTTGATCCAGAGATACCACTGTTGGACATGAACCCTCCAATGAGGTCAAAGATAGAAAGAAATGTTCCAAGCCTGCCAAAATATTCACAGCCACTCTTTTTGTGTTAACAAAGGAGTAGGAAAAAAGTAGATGCCTATTGAATGGGAAATAACTAAACAAATCCCAATATATGCATAGAATTCAATGGAATGGAATGTCATTAGTCTAAGAAATGACAACTATAAAGAATGCAAAAGAACATAGGGAGAAACATGAGGCTGATATAGAAACAGGGAAAAAACAAAACAAAACAAAACAAAACACATGCACAATGATTTCAACTATCCCGGCTGGGAAAATTGTAAAAAGGAATGACTCCTTAAAAATTATGATGAAGAAGGCTGCCCTGTCCCCTACCCCCCAAAAAAAGAGGTGAGAAAATATAACTCTTCACCTTTTCATTGCAGAGATGGAGGACTATGAGTGTACAATAGTACATATAATATCACACTTAGTCAATATGTTGGCTTGTTTTCCTAAACTTTCTTTTCCTTTTTTCTCTTTATTACAAGGAAAGATTTGTTGAATAAGGTAAGTAGATGGGGGATGAAAAGATTCAGAAATGAATACTATGTAAAAAAAAGCATTAAAAAGAAATTTAAAATGTTGGTCAAAAGTGCAATGTTAAATCCTGAGCCCCCAAGCAAAAATGTTAGAAACCACCCTTTTACCCTGTATTAATGTCAAACTAAACAGATCTCCAAATCTGCTAAGATGAAGGGTCAACTTGGCCAATATTTAGGCCAACGGAGGAGGGAAAAAAAGAAGATATCTATCAGAGCATCTCTTTACCTTGGACTCTGTCACGCTCTCCATCGTTTCTTCTTCCAAACAAATTAAATCAACATAATTAACAAAATCAGTATGGTGCTGTGGATAGAGGATCAACATTAGAAAAAGGGCCTGGATTCCAGCCTTGTCACTAACACAAACTCTCTGTGTAACCCAGGGTACAACACAACCTCTTTGGGCCTCAGGCAATTCTCTCAAACAAAAATTACAAGGTTGCTGCCGTTTTATTTTTTGGTATCTGCCTCCCCTGCCACTGCACCCTTCAGACCACTGGACCTTACTATCTTCCCAGACACTGAGTCCTTTCTGCAGTGTCCTAACTCTGTCAGTTATAGAACTCTCACTTTACAGTCTATATTGTCCCAATTATTGAGTGTATCCTACCATGGCCCAGAATATCTATCCGGCCCCAGCAATACTTCACATTCCACCCCTGCCATTTTATTGCCACTGGCCCTATCCCCTGCTATACTCCCTGGACCCCTGTGCCTTACCCTTCTCCCTGTTCCTGAACACATACTTACCTCCCTCCTCTGAAAGACTGCCAAATGGAACCATAATCAAATCAGTCCTGCCATTTTTTATTAGGAAGGATGTGTACATCATTTCCCCTGTGGTTCCATTCACTCATCCCTGTGAATTCTCAAAACACTTGCCTTAGCCACCACTGCACTTTTTCCATGTTGTCAATATTTTTTTGTCTTGCTCATTAGAACGTAACCTCCTTGAGGGTACAGGAATTGTCTCATTTTTATATTTGTATTCTCAGAGCTTAGCACAGTGCTTGGCACATAGTATTTAATAAATACTTTTTCATTCATTAATTCAACAGTGGTAGATGGGATTTCCACACCAGAAGTTCCTCACACCAATGAAATCAGTGGTGGAGACCCTTTCCCCAAAGAAAACATTTAAGTAATAAATTAAGTGACTAATCTTTTAAAAGTAATCATTCCTAACTAACCAGCTGATGTGCATTGTGTATAAATGTAGTGTTTCATGGAGTCTTCAGGGATTCAAACACTCTGGAAATAGTCCCTTTAAAGAATCAGGAGATTCTCAAACCCAAGATATCTGGTTTTCACATTTAGTCTCTTAAAAGCCTCTTCCATCTAGCGAGCCCCAAAACTTGGAGAGATTGCTGCTCCAAACGCTGAATGCTGTGAAAGTCATTCAGTTCAGCTGTTTAATAAAGTTCATTCATTCATTCATCAAAACATTATTGTGCACCTATAATAACAGATATCATTTAAATAGCACTTTATAAAGTGTTTTCTCACAAATGTCTCTATTAAGTAGATAGTGCAAACATTATTATTCTCATTTTACAGATGAGGAAATTTAGATTCATAGAAGTTAAGGGATTGACCCATGATCACATAACTCAATCTATGTTGGACTTATATTGAGATTTTTTTTCTGAGTATATCCAGTGGTCTTTCCACTACAACACACTGCTTTTTCTAGCACCTACTACATGCAAGGCACTGTGTTAGGCACTGCAAGGAGCACCATGTGGAAGAGGTAGGGCCCTTGCCCTTGAGATGCTTACAATCTAGTGGCCTGATGCTAAGCTATTACGGTGCTCTGCCAATACACTCCTTACAAATCTAATAGTAATAATGTCTCTAGGCTACTTATTTAGAAATCCTTCATGAAAATGTCATTCTAGAGAGAATCAAGACTTACTAAAGTTCATAGGCTAGTGCTTTCATGCTTTCCCCATGTCTACACAGTCCATGTAGTCTGTCTCATTCAGTACCATACTTTATCACTCAATTGTTGTTATCATTTGTCAGCTCAGTCACGTCTGACTCTTCATGATGCCATTTGGGGTTTTCTTGGCAAAGATGCTAGACTGGTTTGCCATTTCCTTCTCCAACTCATTTTACAGGTAAGGAAACACAGTCACAGAGATTAAAGTGACTGGCCCAAGGTCACACAGCTAGTAAGTGTCTAAGGTAGGATCTGAACTCAGGGCTTGCAACTCAACATCCAAAGCTCTATCCAGTCACTATTCACTGGTGTGTTGCAATGCTTAGGTGCATTATCATAGAAGGAAGCTAAATTAATCTTTACAAAATTATCTTCTACCTCTTCTAAGTAACTGCAAATTGATTACCTGATAATCTGTTCTAGTAACTTCCTAGGTATTGAAATTAAACCAATTGGTCTATAACTCCTAGGTCAATTTTTTTTCTTTTAAAACATCGTGAGGTTTTCCCTTTCGGTCTTTAGGGGCTTTTCTTTCATGAGTTCTCAAACACGAAAAAAAAAAGCTGGGGACTAAAATCATATCCAACAATTTATTCAAGATGCTGAACTGTTTCAGAGTCAAAGTAAAGGTACAAAGTATCTTTAAACAATGGTGAAGCAAAAAGACATAACAGGTAGAAACTTCAAAACAAATTTTGGTGAGGAAGAAATGGAATATTCATTGGCTGAAACTACAGTGACAGGACATAGAATTAAATGACATTCTCTGGATTTCAAGTCAGCTGGGACAAGGACTCATGGCTGGTAATTTAATTCCCTAAATTGCAAAGTGACAAACTCAGCATGAATGCCTGATTCCAAATGAAAAAAGCTCTTGGACTTCACCACCATTTTCGACAATACCTTAAATTTATTAAATAAGGAAAAAATATGCATCCAAAAGCTATCCCACTTCTTGCCTCCCTTAAAAGCCAAATTCATTGTCAGCTCTCTGGCTTTAGCCAGCTTCTATAGGATGTGATATTCTAAAACTGCATAACCAATATAACATGTTGGGTACCTATAATTTGTTTCCTGCAAAAACTCTGGGCTTTAGTCATGCTGCTTGTCATCACGGGAAGATGAATTGAGTGTATAAAGCTGGGGTAGCATAAATCTGGATTTCCTTAGTAGGGATTTCGTATATGTCTTGTCATGGTTGCTTAATAGATAATGAAACAGATGTGCTTCTTTATTCGCTGTGCCTAAATATAGAGTTTAATATGGTTATTACTTAGTGACCCGCACTTTTGTGAATTCCACATTGGCTCTCCAGTAGCATGCTGTACTTTTGAATGCCTATGAAGACAATTTAAAAGCTTCCGCCGATAGAGTACACAGTGGCTTGCATACCTAAGGGAATATACTACACTTGACTTCCAGTGCATTTCCAAGTACAATTCAAGGTCCAGATAGTAATCTAAAAATCTTTTCAAGTATCTAAATCTGGCCTTATTACAGAAGAAATTGATCTAATTTAATGTAGTCAGTCGTATTATCTCCCTGTGTGTCCTTTTTTGATTATTAGGTCAGGCTAATCTTGGTACTGAAGAACAGATGCTTTAGCATACTTCCCTGCCATAGGGAGGGTGGGGGAGGGGCTGTGCTAGAAGTGGAATGTGGTAAGCTCTGTCCAATGCAGTCACTATGGAGGTGGTAGATGTTGGGTATGTTCAGCCTCCTCATCTATAAAATGAGGAAGTTGAACTAGATGACCTCTATTTGATTTCAGCTGCAAATCTGTGATTATATAATCCTGTGAACAGTTTCTTTTGCTTACAAAGGAAGATTCAGTGGAGTAGAGAGTATTTTGGGAAATGACTTTCATTTTAAAAAAAGACATCAATACAGCTTTTTAAAAAAAAATATGGTCAGATACCCACAGCAAGCACCCAAGACCCACCACCATCCCTCTTGCTTCTGAAGACACTAGTTTTATGGAACATCTTAGGTTTTATTGGAAAGAGGTAGGGTGTCATCACCACCTAGCAATGCTGTGAAAAGAGGACTAAACTGTTTTCACACTTTCCAAGTCTCAGTACTCCTTTATTTGCCTGCCAAATCTAAACACCAAGCTGATCTCTTGGGTTGATGTCCACCTCATCCCTCAAACTCTCCCTCGGTATCCATCACTCACACTATGTTTAACAGCTTGGCTGTCTTTGTCCTTATGAGAACAAAATTCTTCCCATATCCCCAAGGGAAAGGCCTTTTATGTTCAACTATATTCATCCTCACCATCACCACAGAATCATAAGTTTGGAATCGGAATCCTAAACTGAGGTCTGTAGATATTGAGTGACTTGCCCAAGGTCACACAAATAGTGTCAGAAGAGAAATTCATTTTTGTTTATTATTATACATGTATGTACAATATACACAATAACAGTAATCCAGTGCTCTTTCCACCATAATGTGCTAACCATACTATGGGCTTGTTGTTTTTTTTTAAGCAGTGATAAAACTCAGGAAACGAAGAATTCAAAAGGCAACCCCATGTCTTTCTAGAAGCCTAGGAATAAAACTCTATAAACAGCTTTCTTTTCCTTATGTGAAATACTGACAGACAGACCTCTCACATACAAACACCGTGCAAGGATTCTCTTTGATATTAGGATGGAAGTAGTGTCATTAAGCCAATAGGTCTATAAATAGTGTAAATGAAAACAGCAAACCTGAAATGTTTTGCCCGTCACTTCTCTATAACTCAAAATGTTAAGCTGGCTGTTTGCTCAACTTTATGCAGCCCAAAAATGAGGATAAAGTTTCAATAAGCTAAATAAATTCATAGTGGAAATGCCACCAAATCACCTATCTACCTCAAAAGGTAGCAAAAATACAAAAGATCTCAATAAAATTTTATTTTTAGAAAGCAGTGGGTACATAATATCTAGTAGATACTAGAGAAAAATTATACTTAAGCTAGAACTGTGCCTTAAAGAACCTACTCAATCAGATTTAAATGACAGAAAATAAAGTTTCACGTAGTCCAGGAGCATTCTAAAAGAAACTAATCAAGACTAATTACTCACCTAAAAGGTAATTACTCACTATATGCTAAATTCAGAAGCTGTATTTGCTTCTTAACTAGTCATCCCATTTCCAGTTTCTTCTCCCGTCTTACCCAATGTATAATATAATCAGAGTCATCAAGAACCTTTAGTAGTATTCACTCTCTGTTGTCTAAAACGAATGTGTTCCATGACGTGGACTCAATATACCTTCCCAGTCTTCTCTGATGTTACTTTCCTTTGAAGACTCAGTGTTTTAGACAACACTAAGTGCTAGCTATCTATACCTTTTCACCTCTGCCTCTTCTCATGTCACGCCCTAGAACACCGTACCACTCCATCTCTGCCCCCGTAAAATCCCTCCCTGCCATTAAAGCCCAGCTCAGATACCAGGTCCTCAAAACCTGTTCCTACCCTACAAGTGGAAGTGATCTCCTCCATGCCTGAACTTCCTTGAAAAAATGTTTGTACTTTCCTACTACTACTTACCACATTGTTTTTATGGTAGTTACCTGTATACATCTCTTATCTGCCCTATTAGATTGTAAGTTCCTTGAAGGCAGGGACATTGAGACTTGTTTCTTGCACAGCAGGGGTGCCAAACTCAAAAACTCACTAAATTGTAGGTAAGGATCCCTGCTGGCCACATATTAACTTAGAAAGCCACACATTAACATTCTCTGCGTTCTACTGTATTTTTATCTGCTTTATTAAATATTTCCGATTAAATTTTCATCTGATGCAGGCACTCAGCCTGCAATGAGTTACAGCACTTAGCATAATGCCTTACCAAGGAGATGGTCAATAAATGTTTGTTGCATGAATAAATTAACTGCCAAGACTATTCCATTCATAAGTCAAAGAGAGCAACCCGATCTCTTCATTAACTTCTTGTGAAACAACATCAGTACGAAGAAGATTCCCTGCCCTCCAACGATCAAGCTTCTACTCTCTGGGTAAAGGATTATGAGGATAAACTTGATAGCATTTAATAGGATGGGTGCACCCAAGAAACTACTGTGTGTGTGAGTGTGACTGTGTATGTGTGTGTGTGTGTGTGTGTGTGTGTTTCACCAAGAGCTGAAAGATGTGAGCTCAAAAAAAAAATTACAGACATAATTAACTTAAAATTAACTCCACCTTGCTCCTAAAGAGTAATTCTAATTTTGATTGCTTCTCCCCCTCCCAAATTCATTAGCACATGAAACTATGATGTGTCATAAGTATCACACACCTGGGCATCATCAAGGTTACCACATGGGTTTGTAAATGAGCAACTAGCTATTCATTAAGCTTAGCACTTGGCTAAGGTACATGTTGATGCCATTAAAAGGACAAAAAGAAATAACCCTCTTCCTAGTCACTGCTGTGTTTCCTTTTACACAAAAGTTCAGTGTTCCCTCAGGAAACATTCACTTTAGCCAACTGGAAGACTTCAAAGCTTTCAACATTTTTCACACCACATGCGGTGTCACGTTTTGTTTTTTAAAGGATCTTCTTGAAAGAAACACTTGTCAAGGCTAGTAAGGCTCACCAGTTATGCTCTGTATTTTGTGTGTGTGTGTGTGTGTGTGTGTGTGTGTGTGTGTGTGTGTGTGTGTGTAGATATACTCACACCCATTAAATAGCCCATCCTCTCACCCTTAAGTATACCCTGAAAACCAGAATTCAGGTTATAGAATTTTAGAGCTGAAAAGGAATATTTGAATCTAATTTGTCACTTCATAGATATGGAAACTGAGGCCCAGAGAGGGTAACTAGCCCAATGTCACATAGGTAGTCAATTGAAATTTAAAATCTTATAATGCACTGCATGATGCACTTCTCAGAAATAGGGATGGCCTTGATTTTACCCTCATCAGTAGCTTAGGGAGGTTTTTTTTTAATTGTTATAGTAATCATGAAACCTTGAAAACATCAGAAGTACAGCAGAGGTAGGCAGGGAACCCAATTTCTTGGATGCATCTATACCATCTTTTGCTATCAAGGTTCTCCCTGGTGTCCATCAGCCAAGAAACAGAGGCTTGATCAACAGAGGTCAAGGGGTCCTCTTCATATTGTTTGCAGGAAGTGAATGCAAAGAGCAAGCTGTTTTCTTTGATTTCTGAATGCAAAAATCTTTGCAAATTGTTCATTCATTCGATCAACAAACATTTATTGAACATCTACTAGATAAGGTATTGTGCTCAAGTAATCAAAAATACTTTGCATTATCAAGGAGGTAGTCAAAATAATATTCTCTAAATATGAGGAAAGACACATAACAATAATAACAGTCTAACTATAAACCTACAGGGCCAAAATGACCACAGTTAATAACAAAGACTACTAGCAGTGCATAGAACACCAGCCTTGAAGTCAGGAGAACCTGAGTTCAAATCTGGCCTCAGACCAAATACCAACTGTGTGACCCTGGGCAAGTCACTCAACCCCAACTGCCTATAAATAAATAAATAAAAATTAAAAAAAAGTTAATGAAGACTACTAGATTTTAATTCTAAATTCTCATTACATAAATGTTAAGCAAACAAATAGATCATGACAAAATGCTAGCTTTCCAAACACTAAATTGCACAATAAAGCATTGTTGCTGTTGCCATTTTGGAAAGGTGGTCATGGGAAATTTCAAAAACTTCATTAGAAATAGCAAAACTTTGCATCTTGGACACTAAGATGCTTTACTTCTTGCCTTGGCTACAACGACCATCTAAATAGCAATGTCATGAACCAATCAAGATATCCTGGGCAGAAATGATTTTCATTCTCCAAATCCTTAGTGAGTCTGAGTCTCCTACATACTCTTCTCTACCCACTTCTCATATTGGCCTGCAAAGTAGATTCTGATACAGGAAGAAGCATTTTCTTTCGACTTCCCACTTGATCAGCAGGGACTGTGCTCCTTTTGGAAAGACCATCTGGATTCTAATATAGCAAAAATGTTCAAAAAACTAGCACATGTTTAAATGTCAACAATGTGTGTTAACTTCATGGAGAAAGCAAAAGAAAATGATCTTCCATATTCTGCTTTTCCCATATTATTCTACTGCTCACCATAGGCTGAAACAAGTGGCTTGGGACAATGGTTTAAATGGTGTGACAGCTAATTTTGTCATTCAGAAAATCCTGCAGGAACAGCTTGGATGAATTAAGTTTCTAGCATGAAACAGGTCATGCAAAAGCTTTTCTATGCCTAGAGGCAGCTGGAGCATTTCTTACTTTCTCTCATAGAAAAGTTAAATGTTGTTGAATTAAATTATAATGAAATCTACTCAAGAGACCACTTATTGGAGGACTGCCTACCTCTTCCACCCCAAACAAATTTTTCATTGGAATGGCAAGTAGTCCAAAAAGCAGAATTATTTCTCAAAAAAAAAAAAGGCTTAAGCCTGAATACTTCAAATTCGACCAAATTCTCACCTTTTCTGACACTGCTAAAATGTAGAACAGGATTACAGCTGATTCCATTCTGTCAATTTATGTGTTTATTCTACTAGACTGCAGCTGTCTGAGGAAAGAAACTGTATCTTGTATATCTCCATAGTCCCCTTAAGTGCTTAGCTCTGTGCCTTGGTCATAGGAGGTATCTGCTATGGATTTCTTTACTAAATGAATGAATAACTATGAAATTATCCTTTAAATCCATTCTGAAATGATTTGCAAGGCTTTAAAAGAAAGTCCAAGGTATATCTTTAAAACAATACCAACAATGCAAACTCTGCCTCACCACAGGGACCATCAAGCTGTGCTTTTACTTTAACTTTAATATGAATGTAAAGAAATGGGGATGACACTTTTCCTACCTCCCCTATGATAGTCCATAAGAGATAATATTAATTTGCTAATTTATTGCTGATCAAGTTCTGCCATTTTAACAGGAATAATAATAGCTAGTATTTGTAAAGCACTTCAGGGTTTTCTGAGCACATTTTTTATATGTGTGTGTGTGTGTGTGTGTGTATAAAACTTCATTTGGTTCTTGCATCAGCCACTGCTATACTAAATACTTGCAAGAACTATTACCCAGAGGCAGCTTCACCAAATATAGAAGATCAATAACAATGCCAATTTTTAGCAGACTTGCAAGAGGCGAAACACAAGACAAGGTCACATCCCTACCTGATCATATAATTATCAAAGCTAAAGCAGTTGTTAAATGAATTTCTCTGTCCTGTGAAAAATATCCAGCATAGCCGATGAGGCTATTTCATCAGATCTGTGGGAAAAAAAATCTTACATATAGATGCTAGTTCCTGTTGCATTCCTTGCAAAAAAAGAGAAGTCTGGACAAGTACGCTTATGCCACAAATGACTGATAATCTGAAAATATACTTTGTACTCACTTTGTGTAGGTCATATAACAGCAAAAATGAAAATAGCAATAAATGCTCAATATATGTGAAGAAAATACAAAGTAATTTCAAGGGAAAATTCTAACAATTAACAGGGGAGGGCTGAGATCACAAAAAGGGAGCCTTGAATATATAGTCAGGGATTCCAAAAGGTAAAGCTGAAAAGGGAGTGTAATATAGGCATGTGGGAAACATGTGCGGAGGCAGGAAGGTGGAAAATAGAATGTAGTGTCTGAAATGGCAAGTAGGCTGATTTTCATCTGTACTGAGTCCAATTTCTCTTTACAATTTTTTCTCCAACCCCTTCCAAAATTTCCTGTTAATTCAGGACTAAGATCAGTTCCATGAGCCTCTGGAGCTAGTGACCTCTATCTACAAGTGTTGGCAACACAACTTACTTGTGTTACTTTGGGAAAAAAAAAGCTAAGAAAAGCATCATTTATAGGAAGAACAGTGGTTATGGTGAAATAACTGGGATAAGACCCGAGACAAGAATAGATCCGCCAGACCTCGCCTACATCTTCAGCTCTTTCCAAACTGTACAGTCACAAAAATAGAAAGGACCTTGGATTTAGACCCCAAGGACCCAGGTTCAAATCTTGGTCTTTGACATTTAATATCTGTGTGATCCTAGGTAAACTGTAAACTCTCTGGGTCTGTTTCTTCATCTATAAAATCTGAGAGTGGGACTCAATGACCTCTATGTTCCCTCCCAGGTCTAAATCTATGATTCTAAGAATAGAGACCCAATATTTGCACATAGAAATTCTCAGCATAAATTTCACATTTAAAAAGTCCATTCATATTGGTTAAGGAAGTAGGAGAGAGAGCACTGATTCAGGCACAGACAGTGAGCTAAATTTCAAGTTACTTCAAAAGAACTGATTTCAGCAATGTTGGTTATTGCCTCCACCCACACAGGACCACAATTTCACTACGCTTTAGTATATACTTGCAGATATAACAACAGTAACTAGGATTTATGTAGTGTTCTAAAGTTTGCAAATACTTTATAATATAATCTCATTGTTTCCGTGCAACAACTTTGGAAAGCAGGCACTAATATCCCCATTTTACACATGAAGAAATTTAGGTTAAGTGATTTGTCCAGGCCAACCACCACAGCTAATAAGTGTCTGAGGCTGCATTTGAGCTTAGGTCTCCTGAATTCTATGTCCAGCACTCCTTCACTTCTGCCCTTTAGCTGCCTTCGAGTATGGATTCATGAGTTGTATAGCCCTCCAAATCACTACTTGACCAATCTTTTTTTCAATAAGCCTTTGCAACACTTAGCTAGGATGATCCTTGGGCGACAAGCAGTCTGTCCCTGGACTTATACGTGAAGCTTTTCTCATTTGGTAGAACCTAACTGAGCTTATAAGCATAGGCTTCTCAAAGCCAGGATCACTTCCATGTGTCAGAATAAAGCAACCAGTGGCCATAGCTGATCACCTTCTGAAAGAAAGGAACTAAAGGTACCAAATGGGAAAGACAGTGATTCTTTGTTACTGACAGCCAAGACCTATGACTATAAATATAACTAAAATGAAACCACACTGCAGTGCACACTTCACTTAAAGCCAACTGAAACATCCCAGAAAACAGAAGCATTGTGAGAATAGACCTTGACACCATTCACATCAAGCCAGTCATAAGAGGAAAAAACCAAGAGGCTTAAAATAAAAATAGGAGAGAACAATCAAGACTTTAGATCACAATCCAAAGTGTCTGAATTATTCTATTACTAGCATTTATTAGTACCCAACATGTACTAAGAAATATACTCACTATATACATAAAAAATATAACCCCTCCTCTCAGCAAGTTTGTATCAGGGAGAGGGGAAGGAAAAAGAAAGAAGATATTTGGTTGGATTAGGTACTTTGTCCTAGGCAGATAGATCAATAGAAACACATCTTTTCTTCACTCAGGATTTCTTCCATAAGGTAAGCTTAAAGCTCCAATGGACTGCCCCTATCCCATCTTCAGTGGAGTTTTTTGGAAGACAGAAAGAACTAAGAAAAGGTGAAGTTCAGTTCAGAAAAAGTCTTGTATTCATAAAAATAAGTAATGTGATTTTCACACTCGTTACTGTTATTAAAGAAGCAATTTTTTTTTGTTTCTACTGGATCAATAACTACATTAAGGCACAGACCAACTTTAAGCTGGTGTCAGACTACCAATCATCAATTTGAAAAACTACTGCCCTGTACCCTCCTGTCCTACAAGCCTGGTTTAATTTCCTGAGGAATCTTCCACCACAGAAATAATAGTCAAGGTGAGAGGTGTCCAGGGGGAGGTTAAAAATCTATGTCATTGGATGAGAAATACTTTTCTGTCACTTTACTGTGTTTTCTAACATCTGTGCAAGATGAAAGGAAACACAAAAGTGACAAAGTGAGGTGAGGCTATATTTAGTGGCCACTGATGAGATGAACTTGGCCCATGGCAGAAATTCCCTAGCACTTTAAACCCGTTTTCCACTAGAAAATATTAAAGTTGAACAGTACCCTGAATAATTGCATAACATAACAGGGAAAAAAAAAACCCTGCAGGGGCTAAATGTTCATATGATCACAGTGTACCTCAAAGAAGTGCTTTCTTAGATCCATAATACTATTTTGTGCTGCAATGCTAGTATTTGGAAAAGACAAAATCAGAGCCCCACTACATTGCTATCTTTACGATCCTTGTCCTAAGGATCATGTTATAAACGAGGCTATGCTATAAAGAAGTGTCTCTACGTTTTAATTGCTAACCCCTCTTGAAAGAAGTTCATAGTAAATTAGATAATTATCCCTAGGTAGAGAAGTACTTTGAAAATTGTGAGATTTGTCATCACTAAAACTGTGGACCCCATATGGGGTTGTGACCCACAGTTCAAGAAGCTCTGAAGGGGTCACAAGTGGAAAAAGTTTAAGAAGCCCTGGACCAAGGATTATTAACCTCAGGTCCATAAACTTAATTTTTAGAAATATTTTTGATAACTGTATCTCAATTGTTTTTTTGATAATTTATGTATTTTATTTTTATGAATTTTAGAACATTATTCTAAGAAGGGTTCATAGGTTTCACCAGATCAGTTCGACACAAAAAATTTATAAAAACCTCTGAGCTAAAAAGAGTCACTAAAAGCTGTGTAGTTCCTCATAAGAATCAACTGTACAATTTGGTTAGTTGCCATGAAAACCGGTATTGGTCAAAGTAAAATAAACCCAATGGTTAAGTTTATTCTAAATAAAGATAACTGATATCACAGAAAATATGAACAAAACCCAAAAATTATTAATATTAAAAGATAATTATTACAATAAATATTGCTTAAGAAATAATTAATGATGAGTGCAATGATCTTAGAAACACATAGAGTTGCACAATATAATGAAGACTGCAATGAGCAGAACCAAAAGAACATTGTATACAGCAACAGCAATATTGTTTTAAGAATCTCTTTGAACGAATAAATTATTTTGACTATTATAAATGCCCAAATTAACTATAAAAGACACATGAAGAAAGACACTATCTGTATCCAGAGAAAGAACTGACAAATAGAAGTATGTACAAAATAATTTTACACACACACACACACACACCCCTATCTGTGTCTAATGGTAACCATCTCTAAGGCACAGTGGGGAGGGAAGAAAAAAAAGAAATTTACATGATAACTGTGCTGTATATTTGGAAGGAATACCAAGTTGTACATGGTGGATTTGTAGTTTCATGTCCAATAATCTTTTTTATTATACTGTTATGGAAATGCTTGTTTTAGTCTATGAATTAAAAATAAAATAAGCTTTTTAAAAAAGAAATAATGTTTCCATATTAACAGTGGGAAAATACCTTTTGAAGCAAAACTTAAAGAATTACAATGTTGAGGTACAAAATAGTTTCATTCTTCCTAATTTTGTCATCAATTCTTACTTAATCTTCCACTCAAACTTTGAATTTCTTCCAGAATCACAAGGAATAACAGTACTTCTGGGTTTAGTGCCACATTTCTTTGTTTGCTTGTTTGTTTGGTTGGTTTTTGGTTAGGCAATGGGGTTTAGTAACTTGCCCAGGGTCACACAGCTAGTAAATACTATGTGTCTGAGGCCGCATTTGAACTCAGGTCCTCCTGACTCCAAGGTCAGTGCTCTATCCACTGCGCCACCTAGCTGCCCCTAGTGCCATATTTCTAAAAGCCCTTATGGGTGAACTTTTAAAATTAGATGCTGTTATCAGAGTAGAACATCAATTTTGATTAAGTCTGCTAATTAAGGAAAAGTATAGTTTCCCATTATAGACATAACAACCCAGTCTCAGGAAGGCTGCTTATTTTTGTTTTTTCCTTCTCTCTAGTTCAAAATGGCACAGGAAAAAAACATAACAGATAATGAATGTGTGTATATGTACATATGTATGTATATACATATACACATACAACACACATAACATATACATATATACCACTTTAAAATTTGCACCGTGCTTTGCATACATTATCTTATTTAAATCTCGTAACAACTCAGTAAGGTAACTAGTGCTGGCATCATCATCTCTATTTTACACATTGAGGAAACCAAGGCTCAGAGAAATTAAATGATTTGGCCATAATCACATAGCTAGCTAATGTCAGAAATAGGATCTGAATCCAGACTTTGCTAACTCCAAAACCAGTGCTCTATCTCCCATGCCAAGCTGCTTCCCACATCCAATAAAAACCATAAAATAATAATACTCAATAATAGTAACAGCTAACATTTGCACAGCCCTTTACAGTTTAGAGAATATTTTCCTCTGGCTCTATTTCTCCTGGTCAAAATTAAAGTTTACCTTAGGTATGCCTTGGCCACTAGAGTTTCCCAGCTCTCTAATCCCTCGTTTCTACTGAAAAATAACTTTTAATATACAATGAAAATTCTCATTGCTGCTGCGATGGTAGTTTTACAAGCAGTTGTAACATTCTTCTTAAAGTGACTTTGAGCTTTGGGGGGTTTCTCTTTTTAAGCACTTATAAACCTAATTTGAAGAGAAAACAAATTTAAATACCTTCTCCCATGGTTTTATTCACAAACATCTACGCAAGTTAATGTCAGTGTATGACACTTAACATTTAAAAAGGGAGTTCTATGACTGGTACAAGATCACACTTCTGTGAGGAAAAGTTCTGCTAAAACGTAGAAGCAAGATCCTACCGCTTTTGTAAAGACAACCTTGGGGCTACCTTAAGTTAACTATCTGCCATAATCCAGCTTTTATTGAGTCAGTAGAAAACACTAGCTCGACAAAAGGTAGTATAACAACTCATTTGATTGTTTTTTTTTTAAGTCATGTTTTTCAGGGGATAACCATTTACCCATTTTTTGGCTCCAAGTCTACAGTGTATATGATCTTAAGAGAGTCACAAACCCCCTCTGAGACCGATTCTCCTCATTTGTAAAATAAGACTACCACTATTTTCCATATACCAGCTTAGGGAAAAGTCATCAGAATAATCCATACTCTAACAAGTTCATGTTTTTAAATTACTTCAGGCCTAACAAAGTAAATTTAAAATAATATCTGCAAGCCAGAATACATTCCAATTTTACCAAGGATTAAATTAGCTTTAAAAATAATGCAAATAACTATAGGGTCCTGACACACATTTTAACACTACACTCCTGACCACCACCTCCATAATAATAATTGCTAGCATTCCTACAGCAGCTTAATGTTTGCAAAGCACTGAAGTTATCTTGCCTCAAGGTACCAGGGTTAGTCCCAACTGGGCTACAATCTGAGTGACTTTGGATAAGTCATTTAATTTTCTCCATCTTTTGATTCATAAAATGAGAGATTAGGACTAAATAATCTATAAGCTCCCTTTTAGGTATAAAATCCTATGATTATGATTAAATGGGGGAGACAAACAGCCTATCACACAGTTATTTTTAAAGAAATCCCCTTTTATTACTTTTGTGATACAGTAGAAAGAACACTGATCACAAGACCAGTTCCTGGCTCAGTTCCTTACTTGGTATGTGACTTTGGGCAAATCACTTAACCTCTCTGTGTCTCCATTTCCACACTGGATATTCCAAAAGGATATAACAATACTTGCCCTTGCTACCTCACAGGATTATTGGCAGATTCAAATGAAATAGTATATGTGGATGAATTATGCTATTATTATAGTACATTCATGTAAATCAACTAAGCTAATAAATCTTCTTTAAATTAAATTTTATTTTATTTTCAAATGAAGATTCACCTGCTCTCCCTCCTACTTTTCCACCAAGCAAACAAGAAAAACAAAATCCTTATTACAAAGATGTACCATTAAATGGGCTAATAATTTCTAGAGTCCTGGAAAAAGGAACATGGGAAAACTTATACTGAAAAAAATAAGCAGAACAAGGGGGAAAAAAGATTAAAAAAACCATAAAAATGTGAATGAAAACAACAGCCAAAAACTGAAACTGACTACCATATAATTATAATGACCAAAATTGTCTCTGAAGGGAGAAAACGTACTTCCTTCTTTTTCTTATTCTAGTGACTATGTCATTTTGACTATTATGAATACACAAATCAATTACAAGGGACATATGAAGGAAAACACTATATGCATCCAGAGAAAGAACTGACAAATAGAAGTATATATAGAAGGATTTTGCATATATACAATAAAATATTTGTGTCTAATGGTAGCCATCTCTAGGGCAGGAGGGGTGAGAAAAGAAAAAAAGGAAAGAAAAAAAGAAATTTATATGATAACTATTATATATTTAAAAGGAATAGCAAGTTGTACATAATAGATTTGCAGTTTTATATGCAATGCTTTTTATTATACTATGATATAGAAATGCTTATTTTAGTAAATAAATTAAAACTAAAATAAATAAAATTTGTAAAAAGAGAAAAAGAAAAAGTATGGACTTTAGTTATGAAATATTCTATAAATTGCTTAAGTCAGTTGATGTTTTAGTTAATTTTGCCTTTTTAAAATTTTGGTTAAAACTGCTTTTGTTCACTCCCTTTTATTTTACTTTTTAATTATTTTATATTTGGTTGATAAGAAAACCTGGGCCCAAACCCTGCCTGAGCTATTGGTATATAACGACCTCCTGACCTTCACTCTGTCCCTATTCCAACTCTAATCAGATGCTAAAGTGATTTTTAAAATGTGAGACTATGTCGCCCACATAGCTTGTTTGTAGATGTCTCACCCCACCTTGAGGGCAGGGACTTGCTTTCTTTGTATCATTTGTTGCATCATTTGTTGTATCATTTGTTATATCATTTGTATATATTTGTTATAAGGACTGGTTCTCTCAAAAGGTGAGGAGGGAAGAGATAGAGTTGGAAAAGAAGGTAACATAAATAACAAAATTTATCAATAAAAATTTTTACAGGCAAAAAAGAAAACTGTTCCCTCTTCCAAGTATTTGCACTCCCTTTCAATCTTGTCTGTTCCATTCACTTGCACTATATATATAAAGAAGAGGTCTGCTAAAGCAAAAATAGATTTTGTCTTAGCACCTGTCTGATCACAAATTCTAAATTAGTAGTCTGAATTAATGATACTTATTATGATGAAAATAGACTCCAACATCTACAATGCCATTACCAAAGATCTTTTTGAGCACTTAGGCTCATATCACTTTTATAAACTGTGGGGAAACTGAGGCCTCAAGTCACATGGCAAGCCAGTGACACTCAAGGTCACCACTGTTCTCATAACCCTATTAAACAAAAGAATTCTAAAGAAAATAAATTCTACACCCTCAACTACCACATGCCTTAAGGGAAAACGTATCTCCAGACAAATACATTAATCTCCCCAGCATGGCTGTTTAGCCTTTCAAAACATCTTCCTTATCAACCTTAAAATAGAGTGCCAAAAAAATAAATTAGCTATTCCCCCACCCCAAAGGAGAGTAAAGTAAGTGAAATGCACCATATTAAGCTGTGTTTTCTCCTGTAGCCAAATGCATTCGTGTTCCTGCATATTCAGAGATCTGGATACTTAGAGAGTGGAAATATTCTTCTGGTTACTTAAATTTACACAGAAGCATGCAAACAAACATGAAGCCTATTGGTTAACTTTGTCCAAGAGCCCTACCTCACATACACTCCTTCCTTAAATAACTGATATTACCACCCTGGTATATGTCAGAGTTTTGAAATCACAGAAAGGGGAAGGTCAACAACTCAAAAGAAGAGACCCTAAACGATTGTAGGCAAGGTTTAATAGTACTCAGTTCACAACAGAAAAAAAGTATCAGCATTAAAAGTCTATTTAGCTCTCCCTCTGGAAAGCAACCCTAGTCCTTGAAGATTGGGTCCCCAGAGCTGTGACTGTTCTTAGCAATTGGAGGTATGCACTGGGGCACCCCCCCCAAAATCACAGTTCATGACCCTCTGCTTATCTCCCACGAACAATCTGCCAGTATGCTCAATTAGGTCTCAACAAAGGCCTGTACTGAAATGGGAAAACAAAAAAAGCAATTATAACACTCCAAATCTGGGGCACCCTCCCCTATAAATACACATCCTATCCTTGGGGAAAGTGAACACCTACTTAAAGTACAATGGGAGTGAGGCACATGTCTAAGGAACACATGTGGCCACAGCAAATCACAACTCTGGAACTGCAAGGCATCAATGTCCTTTTTCTCTAGGTGGAGTCCTCATGAAGTTCACCAGTGGGAACTTCATATCCTTTCTTATCGCAATCACCCAGTACATTTTCCATGTCTTCACCCCTGAATGCTAGGCTATGACTAGGCAGTGGTCATAATGGTCCAATAATCACCCGACAGTTCTGACATTTGAGGTTCCCTAATGTTTTCTTTCAACTCTAAATTTCCCTCCGCCTTTAAGTCTATGCAAGTGAGTGTCTGGGGAAAAGGTACAGGGTCACTCTCTTCTAAACTTCTGTCATCTGGCTTCTGACCTCATCATTCAACTGTAACTGTCCTCTCCAAACGAACTCTTAATTGCCAACTTGAATGGCCTTTCTCAAAATCCATTATTTCCTGACCCATCTGAAGACTTTGACACTGTCAATAACTCTTTTCTCCCTCTAGATATCCTCTCCTCTAGATTTTCATGGCATTGCTCAGTCCTCGTTCTCTTCCTACTACTGTCTGACTGCTCTATCTGTCTCCTTTGCAGAATCGTTATCCAGATGATTTCCACCAACCATGGGTGTCCCCCAAGGGTTGGTCCTCGGCCTTCTTCTCTTTTTATATACCTTACTTAATGATCTCATCTGATGGTCTCAATTATCTCTTTACCTAAGATTCACAGATCTATTGATCCAGTCCTAACTGCCAATCTCAAATAACCAAATGCCTAGGGGAGTTCCCAAAATGGATGTCCCATAGACATCTCAAACTCAACGTATCCAAAACAGAATCTATTATCTTTCTACCCAAACCCCACACACTTCCAAACTTCACTATTACTGTCAAGGGCACCGCTACTCTTCCAGTTACCCAGATTCCCAACCTAGGTGTCACCCTCAACTCTTCATCTGAATTTATGCCACATATCCAATTTGTCATCAAGTTTGGCACTTCCACCTTTACAATATCTCTCATGTATGTCTTCTTTTCTCTACTCACACAGCTGCCCCCTCCTCTCATGCAGACCCTCACCATCTCATATCTGGACTATCGCAGTAGCCTACCCACTGGTCTCCCCGATTCAGATCTCTCCCCATTCTGGTCCACACTCCAGTGAACTGCCAAAATGAACTTCTGAAAGCTCAAGTCTGACCGTGTCAGACCACACCCTCCATGGAGCTGAGGGATGCCAAAGAGGATCTCTGCAAGAGTCATTGTCCTACTGAAGAACAAGAACATGTGACAGAGGGAAAAAGTAGAAGGTTCACTAAGTTAAAAACTATCATCAAAGGAACAACAGTTTCCATCTAATTTTATTTCCCACCTCTACCTCAGCCTTCTGAAGAGAAAGCTCTCCCATTTTTAGGCCAACAACAAAAACCCAAAAGAAAACTTCTTGGGTCTCTGGAAAACTCTAAAGACAAAGTTCACATGGGTAGGTTCCTGGCGCTATGCCTATCCCCTGAGGACAAGATATTAAAGACTGCTTTATAAATGGTAGCTCTTCTACAGGGCAAGTAGACAACACAGAGAATATATAAAGGGACCTTTTGGCCTGAGTTACCAGAACAAGTCTGCTTTATTCGCATTCTGTGCTCTTTATCACCATTAAGTGCTGTCAGAAATGAGTAACTGTATTTGGAGTCAATGAGATGGGATGAAAAGAGCACTAGATTTGGAGTCAGGTGTAAGGTAAGGCATGCGTAAGGCATAAGGTAAGGCAAGTCACATCACCTCCTAGGGCCTCAATTTCCTCATCTGTAATAAGAGGGAAATGTTCTCTTTAAGTACTGACCCCACTATCCTGAGTCCCATTTCCCAGTAATATTGTGAAACTGATGCAAGAAGTGGAATGATATGTTGAGGCTTAACATTGAGGGTGTGTGCACACATACAATGTCAATACCTTAAGTACATATAATTCTACCATTAGTGATCAATTTATTTGAGTAAGATTGTGCTTTGGACAACTTCTCCTAAATGTCAGTGCCCCAGGATGAAATCACATACAATGCTACTAGCAAGATCCTCCAATATCACTGCTTGCCTCCCTAGCCTTAAATGTATGGCCAAAAAAAAGGGAAGACTGACTGTCTTACTAATCACATCTTCACCTGACCAATACACTGGTCAGAAACATAATGCACTTTTAATGTAGTGGAGAAAGAGAAGACATTATGATAATTGGCACACAGCTGAATTGTGCCTCAATTAAGGTTCAGTAATATAAGGATCTGGTCTCCAGATGCCCATTGAGGTACTTGAATGACTCCTATAATGTCGTCTCTCACATTGAATTTGCTATTTTGTCTTTCTATGAACTCAATTTTCTTGCTCTGTTAAGTACTTTAAAATAACTTAAGTTGCATTCATTGCTATTTGCTCTTGCAATGGCCAAAGATCAGTAGAAAACCTAATGTAACAAGCAGCAATAAAATCTAAACTCCTTATTTTCTATTTCCCTAGGCATCCAACAGCAAATGCAATTGTGAAAAACAAAAACAAATTCTCCCCCCGCCCCCGCCTTTTATTTTTGGCTAGGCAATGGGGTTAAGTGACTTGCCCAGGGACTCACAGCTAGTAGGTATCAAGTGTCTGAGGACGGATTTGAACTCAGGTCCTTCTGATTCCAGGGCTGGTGCTCTACCCATTGTGCTACCTAGCTGCCCCAACAAAAACAAATTCTAAAAAACTATCATTGAGGTAAGTACTTTCATTTCCCTTTCCTATCTCTATGTCCAAAGTTCCACAAAATACTTTTCAAGTCAAATAAATCTAAATTTTCATATGAAATAAACGAAATAAATTGTTTGTAGAATTCTGGACTTTCATAATCTGTTTCATCAATTATTTCAATATTCCAATACTATAATTATTATAATTGTAACTAACATTTATATAGTGCTTTACAATTGTTTCCTTTGATCCTCACAACATGTCTGGGAGGTAGGTGCTATTATTATCCCCATCTTACAGATGAGGAAAATGAAGCAAACAGGGTTAAGTGACTTGCCCAGGTCACAAAGCTAGTAAGTGTCTAAGGTCAAATTTGAACTCAGGAAGATGAGTCTTTCTGACTTAAGGCCCACCTTTCTATTGACTGAGTCACCCAGCTGCCTATAAGCTAATCACTAAAGGTTCACTAAGCACTTTCATCTAATTTGATATCCTTTTCACATTAACAAAGCTGATAGGCATCTCGAAGTCTAAAAGACCTGCATTCAAGTTCAGCCTT
This sequence comes from Phascolarctos cinereus, assembly GCF_003287225.1. Taxonomy (NCBI): domain Eukaryota; kingdom Metazoa; phylum Chordata; class Mammalia; order Diprotodontia; family Phascolarctidae; genus Phascolarctos; species Phascolarctos cinereus. The sequence continues at coordinate 94,608,913 of NW_027555958.1, forward strand.
AGATACTTACTAGCTGTGTGACCCTGAACAAGTCACTTAATTTCTTTCTGCCTAAATTTCCTCATCTGAGTTTTCCTCTCAGAACTGTTAGGAGGATAAAAAGAGATTTGCAAAGTGCTTTGTAAACCTTAAAATGCTACATCGGTCAATCAGTGAACAAACATGTATTAAGTGTCTACTACTTGCCAGGAACTGTGCTAAGCTTACAAAAATACTTGCCATTATTAATTAAAGAGACCAAATGACTTTGATCATTTCTCAACAGAATGTCAAAAAAGCAGAAAATATACATGGTGAAAAGACTGAAATTATCCTGAGCCTCCGATGGAAAGTTTCCAGAAGAATATGCAGTGCTGTTTTGGAGAGTTCTTTAGAAATCGCAAATCATTTGCTTACTTGCCCAGGATTATAGAATCATACGGTTTTAGAGTTAGAAGAGAGTTCTGAGATCTAATTCAACTCCCTTCTCTTCACAGATGAGGAAATTAAGCCCCAGAAAGGTCAAATAGTTTTCCCAAGGTCACACAGATGATTACTGACAAAACTGGGCCTAGATTCCACTTCTTCTGACGGCCTAGATCCCCTCTATTCACCTCTGTATACTTAAACTTCTGCCATCTTTTCAACTACATACCACACTACCATGAAAAAAGGGACAAAATCACAACAGTAAAATTTGACAGAAGTTTGAGTTGGAAGACTCTTTAACTAAATTTTATTTTTTCAATAAATAAAAATCAATTTTCTCTCCATCCCACCAGTGGAGGAAGGGGAAAAAAGAAATTAAAAACAAAACCCTTGCATGTATATGCATAGTTAAGCACAATAAATTCCCCCATTGGCCATGTTCAAGAATATTGGTCCTCCGGAATCACAAAGGTTTGTTGCACCAAAAAGACTTCTCAAATCTTTCAAAGTTGTTTTTTTTTTTACAGTGTGGTTGTTACAGCAGAAGTTGTCCTGATACTACTCACTTTACTCTGCATTAGTTCATACAAGTCTCAAACTGGAAAATTATTTAAGAAGTTATTTGGCCTAAGGAGAACTAGCCTGAATAGATGAAACTTAGGACTGGGAAGGCTGTTTAACTGCTTTTTAAAGTTTTGTCTTTTTTTTTAAGTCAACCCAAAGCTCAGAACCAGTCAATAATTTGGAGGCCTTTCTCCCCCTCAAAATTAATGAGCCATATAGGAATGATTTTTCTTTCCTACCTATCTCAGAGAATTTTATATTCCTCTTACTTATCATATTCTAATTTATATTCTATCAATTTATATATCTTTTGTTCTCATGCTAAATTATAGATTCTCAGAGGACAAACATTATATCTAATTTATCTTTGTGATGACTTCGGCAACTAGCACAGAGTAAGTACTCTCCAGATGTAAAAGACCTCAGTGGCCTAGATCCCCTCATTTCACAGATGAAGAAACTGAAGCCCATGGAGGTTAAGTGACTTGTCCAAGCTCACACAAGTAGTATATATCAATATATTACTTCCTTAGCAATTACATTTTTTCTAGGTATTTTTCTCCAACTTGTCTGATCACAATTAATGACAGCAAGAAAAGGGCACTGTCACTGTGAGAAAGTTTGAATGAAGGGATAAAATTTATCCCTTCATTTATCAATTTCATTCAAAATATTATGTCAATAATACTCCAAAAATTCTATAAGCACAACTCTAGAAGTTCTTTTAAAAATAAGCATCTGGGACTTTAGTAAGTTCAAATCTCTTTTACCTGCATAGTCTCTTGATTAAATTCCATTAGAAAGAAAATTTCTTGAGGGAAAAGATTGTATTATCTTTGTCTGGTTGGCATATATTAGGTACCAAATATGTGCTAGTCAAATTGAACTGGACCACAGAAAATTTTTAGTCTTAGGACAATTTCACTTCTTCTAATCTTCCTGGCTACCTATTGTCAGTGTGATAAAGGAATATACTTTAATCTACATATTGACCAAACAAAACAATTTAAAAGATAAAAAACTGCCTCTCTAAAATGTAAAGCCAAATATGAATAAAATTTGAATTATCTTGGATGATCAAGAGTTAATTTTTAAACACTAATAACAAATTTAGAAGAAATCAGTCTTCAAAAATTCCATTTGGAGACCTTCTTGCATAAAGGGCACTAACAAAGTCCAATGTTAAATAAAATCCCATTGTAGTTATTAAAAATAAATCATGTAGTTCCAAATCACTAGTACTGGACTGGTGGTTCCAGTCCAATGACACACTAATGTACCAAAAATGAAATGCCTGCAGGAGTATGGGGAGGTGTAGTCCTTGCTCGGCAGTTATATTCTCCTTTCCAGCCCTCTCCTGACTCTGAAATTTCCCCCACCAGCTTCCAGGACCATAAGAATTTCTCTCTCAACTGGAAATTTAGAATTGCAGCTCTTAGAACCTTGCTCCCTACTTCCTCCTTCTGTCTAGATACTTAAAATAACTAATAAAGCCAAGTAGTCAGCCAACAAGCATCTATTAAGCATTTACCAGCCACTGCGGTAAGTGCAGAAGATACAAAAAAAGACAGAACAGTCCCTGCTCATAGTTTAACGGGGAAGAAAACATGGAAACAACTATGTATAAGTAAGATTAGACAAGGTAAACTGAATGTAGGCTCAGAGAAAAGGCATTAGCATTAAGGGGGATAAGAAAAGGCTTCTACAGAAGGTGAGATTTAGCTGAGATTTGAAGGAAGCCAGGTGATGAGGAGAGAGCATTCCAAGCAAGGGGGAGAGCCAGTGAAAACGCATGGAGTCAGAAGATGGAGTATCTTGTGAAGAACAGTCAGTTCTGGCTGTAAAGCTGCAGCAAATTGCCAGTGATGATTTCTGAACAGGAAATGTCGTAAAATTTGTCACCAAGAACATGTATGATCAGACAACGAGGGAGATGGTCACAAAGCAAGAATGAGAGCCCCAACTTTGCACTGGTATTCATGAACCACTAGGACTCAGAGGAAACCTCAGCTCCTCTAGGGGAAAGGGACGATCATTTGCTGCTGTTTGTCCTCCATTCTCTGAGAGGATCATGACAACAGGCCATTAATGAAAGATTCCTAGGAAAGCATGGGGAAAAAAAATTATACAAGCTGAGAAGGCAAGAGTAGTTTAGGATATGCTTTAGGAAAAGGAGTACCCACACAGTTGAGACCACAGATTTATCCAAGTAATGACATAATGTAACTGGGCTACAATATCACACAATATCTCGATCATCCCACAAAATTCCTTAAATTAAGGTTTTTGATTACGTAAAATGAATTGGCTTCTATCTTTTCTGTTGAATATACTTAGATTGAAAAAGATTTGTACGCTCAATTCTTGACTGTGTCTTCCCAGGGAGTGCTAATTCTTAATCTTCTAGGGAGCTCTCCAGGCAGGGAGAAAAAAATAACTGCTGAGAAATTAAACTCCCCTGATGGGTTTTAACCATAAGAATAAAAAAAAAATTTAACTTGGCCTAAAGTCTGCTTATGAAATCTGTACCATTGACACTTTTTCTCTCATTGCTTCTTTGGCTAAACCATGAGCAGGCAAAACCTTTCCCCAAGTTTAGGCAAAGAAATGTAGCCTTTTCCTTGAGGACAATTCATATGAATAAGCTTATGCTGTCAAGATCATTCTAACAAACCACCCTTCTCCTTCTTTCCCTCAATGTCATCCCCAACTTCTATAAGAACCTGTTTAACTCAAAGAACTTCTTAAACTAAAATAGGATAATAACAGTAAATGAAGAGAGGTAACGAAGTAGATAAAGCACTAGGCCTGGAGTAGGAAAGACCCAAGTTCAAATTCAGCCTCAGATGCTTACTAGCTATGAGTCACTAAACAAGCAACTTATGCTCTGTCTGCCTCAGTTCTCTTACCTGTAAAATAGGGATAATAATAACATTTATCTCCCAGGGTTTTTGTGAGGATACAATAAGATGTTTGTAAAGAACTTTGTAAACCTTAAAAAATACTAGTATGATAATTCTCATTATTATTACTATTATAATTAATAGAACTAACCCCAAAAAGGAAATTTAGGTTTGCTGCTCATTTGGGGATTTTCCAATGAATAAACTAGACACCTTTTAAAATTTTTTCTAGCAGCTAACTTCTATCTAGCTACAGTCTGATCCCAGAACAGATGGGAAATCTGAGAACTGTCATTCTTTTGACATATTTGAACAAGCTTTTGCTTTTTATACTATTTAATTCTTGTTTCGTTAAGACCCCTAATACTGTGATATGCCTAACATAGCACTGTGATTATCTCTTCCTGGTGGTTCTGTTCATCCTTTAACTACAACTACAACTACAATCTCTATCCTCCCTGCCCTTCAGCAGGCTACCCGGAAGTCACAATGCTTTGTACAATTCCCCTTCAAGTGGGGTTGATGGCTTGCAGCCTTTTCTAATCCCTATCAATAGTTTCAGGGCAAGGTATGGCAATCCAGTTGTGTGCCTTTTGTATGCCCTAGGGTTTCTAACATCAATGTTAGGCACACAACAGATGTTCAATAAACACTTGTTCATTGACAGACTGATTGCACAATGAGAGGGGTTAGAAATGTTATGCTCCAAGTTTTCATAATGGTAAATGATGTCAGCATTTCTTACCCATTTCCCTATACTCCCTTCCTTTAACCATTACTCTCCAATCAACCAAGCCCAAGTCCTGGCCACCTCCGGACCAGTCCCCTTCCGCGGGTTTCATCTCATTGTTTTACACTATTCACAACAGAATGGAGAGAAAGTGGTCAGAAGATACAACTAAAGCTGTTAAATTTTGAATTCCCTATGAAATCACCTTCTTTAATCAACCAATCAATAAATGTTTATTAAGCACCTATTATGTGCCTTGAATTGTGCTTAACACTGGAGATATGAAAAAAGACAGTCCCTGTCCTCAAGGAGCTTACAATCTAATCCTCAGTAGAACCAGGCACCCACAAGTCCATCCCATGGCACACTTCTCAAGATGCCCTACACCCCAACAGTCATTTAATTCATTCACTCATGAAACATTTGTAAAGCCCCATTTATTCAAGGAATGCTACATTCAACAGTCTATTAAGCTCCTCCTATAGATGATGCATGGTGCAAGTTGCCAGAAGAGTTCTGAAGACACAGATAAGATGTGTACAGAGATAAATAAAAAGCAAAACATAAGGCCTACAGTACAAATGTTATGTGAACCAATTCCATTTAGGGTAAAAGTGGTAGAGTATATGGACACACTGTCTCAGGTACAAAAGTAATTGGTCTTAGCCCTGCTGGGCTAGCTGTGATTTCAGTAATCAGTGGCATGAGAGCAGCTAGGTGGTACACGATAGAGCACTGGCCTTGAAGTTAGGAGGACCCGGGTTCAAATTTGGCCTCAGACACTTACTGGCTAGTGTGACTATGGGCAAGACACTTAACCCCAAATGTCTCCAAAATATATACATAATAATAATCAGTGGTATCTGACAGCTTAATCTTCTGAACTATTCTGGTAGTTTGTGCTATGTCAAACATGGGCCTTGTAAAGTTGTGAAGGAAACTTTTTTTTAATGAATTTATTTTGAATTATCAACAATCACTTCCATAAGCTTTTGAGTTTTAAATTTTTCTCCCCCTCCTTAAGAAGACGTGCAATCTGATATAGGCTATACATATATATTGAAGGAAACTCTCTTAAAGGAAGAAGGTCAAAAGGTTAAGCTACTAACAGGTCAAGAACCACTCAAAAAACTTTTTTTAAAAGATTTTCAAATCTATTCCCTGGGTACAGTGTTTGTCACCCAGACCCTTCAAATAATCTATAGACCTTTAAAAATTTAGCCTTATTTCCAAAAGAAAGGCGACACAGAATTATGAACACAACCGCTGGGATTCTGACAAGCCCAGGTCTGCTGCTCACACGGATCAACGGGCTGATCCATGTGGTTGATACATTCTATCAGAGGTGGTGACTGCTCATTTGGAACAGAATCTGTGAAGACATGCATCTGATCAAGCCAGAGTCAGATGCACAAAAGGACCATCCTGGTTGTCATCCAGAGGCTGATTTGCCACACCCAGCCAACCAATGAGGTGACTAACTGGTGTGTCTCTGTCACTCAGTCTGCAGAATAGGAAGACGTATTGCACATCCATGTCTCTCTGACTGGCGTGAGAGAAATTAAGCTGAAGCCCAAGCTCTGTTTGGTATTCATAAACACAATCTGGTGGCAACCCAAAACTGGACTCATAGGCATGTAAGTAATTATGTGAAAATGGACTTTTGTTACTCCTTATTTCTGTTCCCTGTATCTGAGTCACAACTGCTGACACAGCTAACCAAATTCCTTATTCTGTCACTTTATTCATCTCTTTGATCCCACCGTGGCAAGAACTCAAGTTGCAATAGTCATGGGAAACAGTTCTGCTTTGTGCATCATCCATCACCATTCCTACCTGCTACAAACAACATCTCTTTCCAGCAATTCCCCTCAAAGCTCACAGTAACATTAGTCTCCCTCTCCAGTAGAGTCTGTGGTATGGATATACGAAACAGCACTTCTAGACATGGAAATTCGGTAACTGTACTGAGTCTAGAATAAGACACATGGAACGTTAATGCATTTTAAAAGTAACTTTTCTGGAGTGGAGCCAAGATGATGGGGCAGAGCAACCATTCAGCTGAGCTCTCCCAACATTTGCCTCCAAATAGTTTTTTAAATTGAATTCTGGAGTGATGACACCAACAAAAGGTCAGGATGAGACATTCTTCCAGCCCAAGACAACTTAGGAGGTTGGAAAGAGATCTATGACACAGGGATGGAGGCTAGCTCAGAGCCCATATGAATGAAATACCATTGGCGGGGTGAGATGATGGCGACAGAAGCAACAGCAGCTTCCAAAGCTCTCAAGCAAACAACTGGTCAGAAAGAGATGCCATTGGATGCTAGCATTAGATGCAAGACCAGACACTGTTTGGCAGTTCCATTGCCTTTACTAAATTCTGGGTCCTAGTTCAAGAGAGGAGTAATTTCACTCAAGAGCCCTGAGAAGCAGTATTCCTTTTTGGTCATAAAACATTAGGAGCTTTGTGGGACAGTATTCACTTCAGGTCCCAAAGGAATAAGGGTCTTGAAGAACAGTATCACTTCTAGCTTCAAAGGATCCAGGACCCCGTGGAGCAGTATTGATTGCAACCCCAAGAGATCGGAGCCCTTCCTAGGTAAGGACCGTGACCACATCTCTCCCCAAATCACACCACGTTGGAAGCAGTGAAAACTTCCAAGCTTCCAGCACTAGCTCTAAAAAGAGTAGTTCAAAAAAGCCTGGAGCTCAAGACAGTGCTCTTTCCACCATACACACCAGGAATAGAGCCCAACTTTAACATAAAGTTCAAAGTCAAGAAATAGCATGGAAAATGAACAAAAAAAAAAGAACTTGACCATAAAAAGCTACTATGGTGATAGGGAAGACCAAGACACAAACTCAGAAGACAATAAAGTTAAAATAGCTACAAGCAAAGCCTCAATGAAGAAGAATGTGAATTGGAGAATTCCTGGAAAAGTTAAAAATTATTTTCAAAATCAGATGAGTGGTAGAGGAAAAATTAGATAAAGAAATGAGAGCAAAAGAAGAAAATCATGAAAAGAGAATTAACAGCTTGGTAAAAGAGGCACCAAAAAAACCTGAAGAAAAATAATACCTTATAAAAACAGAATTAACAGGCTGACTTCACAAAAACCTGGAAAGATTTGTATGGTCTGATGCTGAGTGAAGTGAGCAGAACCAAGAGAACATTGTACACAATAACAGCCTCGTTGTGCGGTGACTAATATTGATAAATTTAACCCTTCCCAGCAATACAAGGATCTCAGGCATCTCCAGTGACCTCGTGATGGAAAATGCTATCCACATCCAAAGAAAGAACTATGAAAGCTGAATTGCTATTTTTTTCTCTTCTGTTGAGTTTTGTTTCCTCTTTCTGATGGTTCCTCCTATTGGTTTTAATTTTTATTTATATCACTAATGTGAAAATATGTTTAATAGGAATGTAAATGTATAGCCCATATCAGATTGTGCACCATCTTGGGGAGGGTGGTGGGGAGGAAGGGGGAGAAAAATTTTGAACTCAAAAACATATGGAAGTGATTATTGATAAATCAAAAGAAATTAAAAAGAAATTAAAAAAACCAGAATTAGCCAAATGGAAAAAGAAGTACAAAAATTCACTGATGAAAACAACTCCTTAAAAAGCATAATTGGCCAAATGGAAAAAGCTCACTGAAGAAAATAATTCCTCAAAAATTAGAATTGCACAGGTGGAAGTTAATGATTTAATGAGACTTCAAGAAACAATAAAACAAAGTCAAAAGAATAAAAAAATAGAAAGGAATGTGAAATATCTCATCAGAAAAACAATTGACCTGGAAAACAGATTCAGGAGAGATAATTGAGGAATTATTGGATTACCTGAAAGCAGGATGAAAGAAAGAGTCTAGACATCATATTTCAAGAGATTATCAAGGAAAATCATCCCAATAGCTTAGAATCAGAAACTAAAAGAATCCACCAGTCACCACCCGAAGGGGATCCCAAAATAAAAACTCCCAAGAATATTATAGTCAAATTCCAGAACTCCCAGGTCAAAGAGAAAATACTTCAAGTAGCTAGAAAGACATGATTCAAATACCAGGGAGCCACAGTCAGTTTCACACAAGATTTAGCAGCTAACACATTAGGAGTGGAGAGCCTGGAATGACATTTCAGAAGGCAAAAGAACAGATCACAACCAAAAATAATCTAATCAGCAAAACTGAGTATAATCCTTCAATGGCAAAAATTAATATTTAATTAAATACAGGGCTTTCAAACTCTCCTGATGAAAGACCAGAGCTATATAGAAAATTTGACTTTCAAATAGAAGACTCAAGAAAAGCATAAAAAGATAAAACGTGAAAGAGAAATCATACAGGACTCAACAAGGCTAAAATGTTCACATTTCTATATGGGAAGATGTTATATATAATATCTAAGAACTTTATCATTATTGGGACAATTAAAAGGATTCTACACAGAAAGAGGGAGTGGGAGTAGGTTGATTACGTTGAAATGATATTAAAAAAATAGTAGGCAAGAAAGAGGGATGCCCTGGGAGACAGGACAGAATAATGACGAAAATTATCTCACAAAAAAAGAGGCACGTAAGGAAGAATTTTTACACTGGAGTGGGAAATGGAGGGGGAGGCAATGCTTGAACCTCATTTCACATCTAAATTGGTTCAAAGGAGGAAAAATTTCAATTGGTAATAGAAATCTATCTTATCCAATATGGAAGCAGTAGAGGAAGGTGATAAGAGGAGGAGGGGGGGTAATAGGAAAAAAGGTAGGGCAGATAAAAGAAGGCAGTGGTCAGAAGCAAAACAGACTTTAGAGGAGGGACAGAATAAAAAGAGAGAAAGAAGGATAAGCAGAGGAAAATAGAATGGAGGGAAAAGCATAGTAATTACAATTGTGAATGTGAAATGGATGAACTCACCCATAAAACAGAAGCAGATAGCAGAATGGATTAGAGATCAGAATCCAATGTTATTTATAAGAAACACACTTGAAACAGAAACACACAAGAGAGTTAAAATAAGCAGAATCTATTATGCTTCAGTTAATGTAAAAAAAAGGCACAGTTAGCATGATCTCAGATAAAGCAAAAGCAAATTAGACCTAATAAAAAGGGATAAGCAGGAAAACTGCATCTTGCTAAAACGCACCATGGACAATGAAGTAATATCAACATTAAACATATATGTACCAAATGGCATAGCATCCAAATTCTTAAAGGAAAAGTTAAATGAATTACAGGAGGAAATAGTAAAACTATACTAGTAGGGGGCTTCAATTTTCCTCTCTCAGAACTTGATAAATCTAACTACAAAATAAATAAGAAAGAAGTTAAGGAGATGAATAGAATCTTAGAAAGTTAGATATGATAAACCTCTGGAGAAAACTGAATGGGAAAAGAAAGTACCTTCACAAAAACTAACCAGGTATTAGGGCATAAAAACCTCATAACCAAACGCAGAAAAACAAAAACATTAAATGCATATTTTGAGACCAAAATTGCATTCAATAAAGGGTTAAAAATAATAGACTAAAAATTAATTGGAGGGGGTAGGTAGGTGGTGCAGTAGATAGAGCACCAGCCCTGGAGTCAGGAGGACCTGAGTTCAAATCTGGCCTCAGACACACAACACTTACTAGCTGTGTGACTCTGGGCAAGTGACTTAACCTCAATTGCCTCACACACACACAAAACATTAATTGGAAATGTTAATTGGAAATTTCTCTGAGGAATGAAAAATTCTGACAACTTCGTGTGCCTTATCTTCTAACCTTCTATGCCTCTTTGAGATTCTCTTCTGTAACTGTTGAATCCAGAACTGTACTAGATATTTTAGTAAGGACCAAAACAGTTCCAAGTATAATAGATTGACTTTATTTTTTTCACCCCAAGTCTTCTATGTCTCATTTATCCTCATTGACTTTCACTCTCCGATTCACTGAGGTCACTTTAAATTTTGCTCTTACCTGAGCAGACTGTTCCACCATGGCACCTTCTGCATATCCTCTATTCCATTATCTCCATCACTGATGAAAATTTTAAGTAACACTGAGCTCAGGACCAACTCCTAATATTGCATTTACCTACCCTCACCCCTCTCCAGACTGACAGGACTGATTTACTGTTAACCACACCAGACTGTGGTTATCTGATGTGTGATAATATATACCATAAACCATCTTATATTTATAGTGTAATAGACTAATAATCACACTTATAACCACTAACCTACAAACAGCTATATATGTACATCTAATTATTATGTGGTCTAAACCATATCCTTCCATAATCTCAGCGTGCACAAGCAGGGAGGACCTTACAAGTCATCTATTCCACTTCCTTCATTTTATAGATTAGAAAATTGAGTCTAGAGAGGTGAATTAACTTGTTCCATGTAAAAGAGCAGACAAATGATAACTTACCTGATGAGACCACAGGTCTCCTGTTTCCCAGTGTATGTAATGAGAATGTTGTAAAGGGATGGCTCAAAAGTCTTGCTAAAATAGAGCAAGGAAAATAGAACCAGAAGGAGGATGCTTAAATAGCCATTAATCTTCATTCCTCTCTGGGCTGTACTCCTGACTCTCTCAGCCTTCTTTACCATGTATCATGTCCCTCCTCTGATGCACTCCTCCCCAGTTCCCCTTCCTTTTATATGTCATCTTCCCTCTATGGAAAGAAAGCTCCTTGAAGGTAGGGGCTGTCTGCTTAGTACATCATAAATGCTTAACAAATGCTTGTTGATTTGACTCAACTTGATTATATAAATTTCCATTACATTTACCTACAAATAAGTAAATGAAAACAACACAAAATGATAGCTAGACTTGGATTACAGGATGATGATTATTCCAGAGGACAGATGATAAAATATGCCACTCAAAATGCAACTTGAACACAACTAGAAGAATCAAGAAATTAAAAGAGTTAAAATTATTTTAAAAATCAAATGAGATCTATAGAGGAAAAAATAAGGGGAAAGCAAGCACTAGGGAAAAAAGATTTTTAAAAAGAATTACCAGCTTAGAAAAAAGAGGTACAAAATTTTACTGAAGAAAATAACTTCTTGAAAATTAGAATTGGAGGCCAGCAGCTAGGTGGCACAGTAGATAGAGCACTGGCCCTGGAGTCAGCAGGACCTGAGTTCAAATCCAGCCTCAGACACTTGATACTTACTAGCCGTGTGACCACTGGCAAGTCCCTTAATCCCACTGCCTAGCCAAAAAAAAAAAAATTGGAATTGGCCAAATGGAAACTAATGATTCCATGAGACATCAAGAAATAATAAAACAAAGACAAAAGGCTGAAAACAATGAACAAAATGTGAATATCTCATAGAAAAAATAACTGAGCTGGAAAACAGAACTAGGAGAGATAATTTAAGACACAGTGGACCATATGAAAGCCAGGCGCACACACACGCGCGCGCGCGCACACACACACACACACATACACACACACACACACACACACACACATTAAAAAAACCTAGACATCATTTTTCAAGAAATCATACAAGAAAACTTCCCAGATATCTTAGAAACAGAAAACAAAGTAGAAACTGAAAGAATCCACCCATCACCTCCCAAAAGAAATTAAATGAACCAACATGTTATCAAAGAAACAAAGATACCACCCTCCTCTCAGTAGAGGGTTGGGAGATGACCAGTATTCCCAGGCTGCTATGCCATTTTGGTTCTGCTTCATTGTTTTTCTTTGTGATAAATAAAGAAGGCTATGGAGTGAAGGAGCCAAGGGAAATTAATAAGAATAGCGGTATAATAATAATTAACATTTATCAAGCACTTACTACGTTCCAGGCATTGTGCTAAGTACGTTATGATGAATATCTTATTTGATCCTTGCAACAATTTGGAGAGGGAAGTGCTATTATTATCATCTCCTTTTTACAGGTGAGGAAACTAAGGCAAGTAGGGGTTGAGTGACTTGCCTACCTAGCTAGTGTTTAAGATCAAATTTGAACTCAGGTCTTTCTCACTCCAGGCACAGGGCTCTATCCTAAAGAAGTTGTTTTTTGTTTTTGTTAACAAGCATTCTAAAAATCAAGAAGTATCACTTCCTTCATCTACCACACTTGCTACTGTAATGAGAAATTAGATTATTGAGAAACCTAATTCTTCACAAAATTATTCTGGCTCTTACCCAGTAGCCTGTTCTCTCCAAGGTGTTTGATAATTGACTTGGTAATTATTTTTTTCCATATACTCAAAGCTGTTAAATTTTGCCAGTCTTGCATTCCCAAAGTCATTCTTCATACTTCCCTTTCTCTTTTAAACATAAACACTAATTCTTCCTTCTAATATAAATTCCCTCTAAGAACAAATTCACAACGAAGTCAACCAATCTAATTAAGCTGACTAGATGCAAAATAATATCCCATTTATATATTTAAAGTATATTTTATACTGATTTTGCATCTATTAATCTTTGCCAATCTAGTGAAACATGCTTTCAAAATGGGAAGAATCAGCCTTACAAATGTCCTGTATTTGGTGTTGAGCTTTGGAAGTTAGGAATTCATGAATTCTTTCCCATTAGATTGTAAGCTCCTTGAGGGTCAAGACTATTATCTTTTGCTTCCTTTTGCATCCCCAGCACATAGCACTGTGCTTGGCACATAGTAGGCACTTAATAAAATGCACTGATTGATTGACTGATGAGTATGAAAAGGTGTTTACTCCTATGTGGGCACCACAAACAGAAGTTGCCTACAGCTACCTATCAGTAATGGACCCCAACTGGGACTGAATCAGAGGTGGCTCTTGAACTTGTGCATGCTCTTGCAAATACAAGACCTGTTGCTACACCTCCTGCCAGAAAAGCTACAGCTCCTGCTATCCAGTGGAATGTGCCAAGTGTGCCCAGGGCTGCGACTGCTAAACCACCCAGACTGAAAGCTACAGCTGCTACTGATGTTCCTACTTCCCTGTGCCTGTACAAAGAGGAAACTTTACCAATATGGATTTTTTTTAATAAGACATATATAACATCCACTAAATACCTTCCCTGCTGACCAGCCCTGGATTTGAAATTGTACTATTAGTCACTCTTTGAGGTTAAGACAATGTCCAAAGAATAACAGCTAGCACTTATATAGATAGCTGTTGAAGATTTGCAAAATGTTTTGCAAATATTATCTCATCCTCAAAATAACCCTGGAAGTTAGGTGCTTTTATTTTCCCATTTTCCCATGTGCTTTTACTTTCACATTTTGCAAATGTGAAAACTGAGGCAGAAAGAGCCTTTAAGCGATTTGCCCAGGGTCATACAGCTCTTCAGTGTGCAAGACTGGATTTGAACAGGAGTCTTCCTGACTCCAAGTTTAGAGTTCTAAACTCTGTGCCACCTAGACATAAAGCAGGCTCCCTTCTGCTACCTGGGACGTGTAACGTATTAGCACCTTAATTGTCTTCTAAGAAACAGAGCCATCCTGAAATGGAACAGATAAGTCATAAGCTCAAATGGGAAAGGAGAACAGAAGAAGCTGAGAAAACATCTGAATGGTACCCAACTTCAAAATGTTCTCCCATACCAGGAATTTCTTGATATTTCTGCAAGATGGAATATATGGGAAATGGGGAGAATTGCTAGAGTTGCCTCACAACTTTCCTAACCTTTACTGAGTCTAAGGATCAGGCCCGAAGTGTCAAGGCTGATTAACTTTAAAATGTACCATTAAATATAACAATAGGAGCATGACGTGAGGTCTCTTCATCCCAGTCTTGGACAAAGGCACCAAAGGTCATTTTGTGGGAGTTGATGATAGTTTTCCCCCACAAAATAATTCTGAGACTTTAGAAATATCCCCTAGACATCACTAAATTCTTCAGAATAAACTTTTTCTGCGGTCTTGAGGTAAGGGGAGGGACAAACTAGGGAGAAAATTTGGAACTCAAAATCTTGTGGAAGTGAAGTTGAAAACTAAAAAAAAAATAGACACATTGAAAAACAGAATAAACTTTTTCTAATTTATTATCCATGAATTTATCTACATCCTTCTTAAACCTTCCATATTGTCCAAATATCAGCAACTCCTAATTATAAGATACACTCATACAAAGAGATCCTTCTCAAAGGGGGAAAAAAGGCAATACATTGAAAAATAATTACATAAATTTTTCAAGTAAACAATAGTGACCTCTTGGGAGATCCTCTTCCACATTTAAGGAAAGACATCAATGATCTGGAGAGCATTCTGAGGCAAGGATGGTGAAGGGCAACTTTACATTCTACGAGGAATAGTTGAAGAAAGAAACATTCAGAGAGGACCACAATAATTGTCTTAGAGTATCTGAAGGGCTGTTACCAAAAGAGGGGATTACACTTGCACTGTTTGGTCCCAGAGTGCTGAGCCAGGTAGGAGAAATGGGAGGACATTGCAAAATAGGGAGATTTGTGATCTGAATGTGGAATGAGTGGCCTCAGACAGCAGTGGGATCCCCCTCATTATAGGATTTCAGGAAAAAACTTAAAGACCATTTGTTGAGTGTATTTAAGGGGAATTCTTTTTCAACTGTGGGTTGGAGTAGATGGCCTCTCATGTCTCTCCCAATACTGAAACTCTATGACTGTATAAGAAACTTGTTATTTTTCCTAAAAGCAAGTAAACATGAGCAAAACAAACATGATATTCCTAGCATCTTAGCAGATTAAAGAAAACCAAGGAAGACTGGGAAATTGAGAATGTCAAAGAAAGAAAAGAAGAAAACATGCATTTACTAACTTCTTACTATGTGCCCAGTCCTGTGCTAAGCATTTTACAAATTCATAACAATACTGGGAGGTAAATTATATTATCCCCGTTTTACAGCTGAGGAAACCGAGGCAAAGGTTAAGTGCTTTGCCCAGGGTCATATAGCTACTAAGTACCGGAGGCCAGATTTGAACTTAGGTTTTCCTAACTCTACATCTAGTGCTGCCTCTAAGAAATCTGGCTTTTACACAAGCCATGTTTTGGGAGAAAATATGGCCTCTTCAGAGGATATTTGTTTTGGGGACCCATATCAATGTTTCCATCACAAAGTTTTGTGTGGTAGGGCTGATGAGGGTATTCAGGGTTCCTATAAGAAACACCTACTTCCTAATTATTCTACTCTTGATGAATGGTAAAAGTTCCCTTAGCCAGATGGCCACTCAACCAAAAGTTGATTTAGTTTAAGTTCACACCCTAGTCAGCCTTGAACTAACGCAGAAAGGGGAAACTGTGATGAAGAAACAACTTTCCCATAAGTAGACGACCAAGCAAGAGTATCTTTAAAAGTCTTACATTGCCCTTGCAAGCCATCACTTACATTTGTCTTGTGCGTAAGTGTGTACTAATAATGTTAATAGCCAAATAGGAAACTCAGTAGAGTTCCCATTTTCACATGATTATATCTCTTAGGGCTAAGATACCCAGGGCTTCTCCAAAATTGGTCAGGAACCATTTCAAAAATAAAATCTCTTGAGGGAGTAAAATTTCATGTGAATGAAAAATAGCCCTGGGATAGACATTGTTTTTCTTTTGCAAATTTCTCAGAAGTTCTTTGAATTATGTAAAATTAAATTTATTGAACTCCGCAATTTGAAGAAGAAATTATTTGGAGATGTAAAGGAATATCAAATGTTATAATTATTTCTTATTCTTTTAACATCTAATTGGAATTTAATCATTGAAGCCAGTTCTGACTACAGGTGGCCTGACAATGTATAACTTCAATGCCAATGCATAGTATAGAACCATGCCTAGGGGTAGGGACATTCCCCTTGCCATCCTATTCCCTATTCACTATAGTGTCTATGCTAAAGAGCCCACCTTTTTCCACCACTTAACAAGGAATGAAGAAAGTGAAGGAGGAGGAAAAGGCTGGCCACCCAGAGCAGTTATTACATAAGCTCAGAAAGAAGAAAAGGAGGGAACTCAGGCTCATCTCCTGCTGAGGTGGCTGTTGCAGCACCTGGAAATTCCCAAGCTACCTTGTCCCAGCAGGCATAGCCCAGGGCACCAGCTGTTGGGATTTTTCCTTACCCTTGGCTAAAATGGAAAGCCTACACTTACCCAAAATGAAAGAGTAAGATGTCATAAATTAGCCTGGAATTTTTCCTCCACCAGGCATATTAAGGAGAAGGGAGAGCTTATTAACAATCTTGTATTTGTTTTTGGTAATTAAATGTGTGGGCAGGAAGTAAAAGGATGACACTGGACCAGCAGATTTCTAAGGTCCTTTCCAGATCTGATATGCTAATGATCCCATAAGATGGGAAGTGGATTTGGGTTTTTCAAAGCACGGTGATGTGAGTTTTTCTTTAAAAAGCTTCAGCATTTGAGAATATGACAGACATCTGTGTGGGAACCCCTGGACTGGCTTGTCATTCTAAGAACTGAGACTACTGCCTCTGCCTAGTACTACTGTACCCCCCCCACCCTTACCCCACCCAAGGATTTAGTTGGTCAAATTTGGTAGACAGTTGTTTGGGCAGTATTTTTCTAGAGTCACAGATATCCTATGACTTGAGTATTCCTCTAAAGTCAGAGATATTTGAATATGCATCTAAATGCCATAATCTGACTTTGTCTCACATCCAAAGAAATACATTAACCTAACATCATTAAGATCCCACTTAAGGAAGTATAGGGAAAATGGCTACCATTGATTCTCAGAGATACCAATCATAGCATTCACAGTTTACAGAAACACAAGGGGCTGACCTTTAGACAAAATTTCAGATCCAAGAGAATGTTCCCCTTCACTTCCATTCCTGGATTCTGTTGCCTCTTTCGGCACTCTGCGCCTGACCTCTATCACAAACCCAATCTAGTTTGGCAAGAAAGTGAATTCAAATTACTTCAACTAAGGTGAGAAGGAAAAAAAGTGAGTTTACTTGGGGCCTTATGGGATTTACATCATTTCATCAGAGTTTAATATAACTTCACCCCGGGGCACTGACATTTCACAGAAGGAGGCCAAAGAACAATCTTTACTCAAAGGAACTGATCACCAGTGGTGGAATTACAGGCTCTTTAAGGAAGGGTAAAAAGGGGAGGTTTACATGTAAAACTTAGGAATGCCCAACTTTCCAGAACAATGACTAATAAGAGAAACAAAAAAACAAAACAAAAAACAAAACTTCTCCACCTTGATGAACGTCATCCTTTGAAAGCTTGATTAAAGGGGCAGCTAGGTGAAGCAGTGAACAGGACACTGGCCGGGAAGTCAGGAGGACCTGAGTTCAAATTCGGCCTCAGACCAAACACTTGACACTTACTAGCTGTGTGACCCTGGGCAAGTCACTTACCCCCAATTACCTAAAAGCAAAAAAAAAGAAAGAAAGAAAGAAAGAAAGAAAGAAAAAGAAAGAAAGAAAGAAAGAAAGAAAGAAAGAAAGAAGGAAGGAAGGAAGAAGGAAGGAAGGAAGGAAGGAAGGAAGGAAGGAAGGAAGGAAGGAAGGAAGGAAGGAAGGAAGGAAGAAGGAAGAAAGAAAGAAAGAAAGAAAGAAAGAAAGAAAGAAAGAAAGAAAGAAAGAAAGAAAGAAAGAAAGAAAGAAAGAAAGAAAGAAAGAAAGAAAGAAAGAAAGCAAGCTTGATTAAACAGAAGTGCCTAGTCATAGTCTCAAGTACAATACTAGCGGTATCTCTAAGCCAGCAGAATCTGAGTACATACATGATGCAGAATTCAATACCACTGAATGTAATGGGATATGACCACACTATAACAATTATGAACGTGAAGAATTCAGAAAAACATGAGAAGACACATATGAACTGATGCAGTACCAGAAAAACAATTTACACAATGACTACAAGTCAACAAGTGTTTCTTAAGCACTTACCATATGCCAGCTACTATACTAAAGAAGCACTAAGGATACAAAGGCGGAAAAAAGTCCCTGCTCGAGGACCTCACAGTCTAATGAGAGAGCCAACGTGCAAACAGCTATGAACAAACAAATATACACAGGGTATCACAGAAAATGGGGACAAAACCCAAAAACAAAAAGCGAACAGTATATAATGAAAATCACCCCAAAGAAGAGCTGAGAAAACGCACTTTCTCCCTTCTTCTCTGACAAGGTATGGAATACCGTGGATGATGCGGGATTCGGCTGATGTGTCTGGTTGCTGGAATTTTCCCTTCCTCTTATACTTTTTTTTTAATGGATGGTTGTTAAGGAATGGGAGGGAATGATATAAAAACAAAAGATATAAAATTTTAAAATGAAAGAAATTCAGTACTTCCTTCACTGATACAGGAGAATTTCCCCAAACTGACACAAAGTTGACCAATACCTCTATAGAACCAAAGAATCTTGTCATCTGATAGGGAGAACTCTGTCATCAAAACGATTTTGTAAAGCTTAGCTATAATCATTGTTATCATCAAAGTTACGACTGTAAAATCTGCCCATGTCAAAAGTTTGTGTCCTATATCCTATGATGCAAGAGGTCTCAGGATGTACTCTAAGATACAACAGTTCCTTTTTCTCCTGTGTTCAGCCCACTCCTTCATTCATACACCACGAAAAACATACCTGGGAAATATGCTGGGTACTCAGCAGCAACATCTCTCAGGAAGCACATGGTGAAATCCTCCAACATCTCCACATAAGACTTTTTTATACACTTGATTTAAAGCACAGCTCTTTCCTTGCACACAGATGGTGCTTAATAAATGCTTGTTTTGAACCAAATAATTAAGCACTTTTCCAGGACCACGTACAAATGCTATGGGAGAATGCTATTTTCCCCCTGCATTTGCTTCTAATTTACTTTTGTTTTTTCACTTCTAGAATAAAAATAAGGAACCCCTCCCCCCTCAAAAAAATCTTGGGCTAGAAAAATAGACTAAATACAATTTAACAGGAATAAATGTAAAGTCCTATAATTGGATTTGAAAAAATGAACTGCACAAGTACAAAAGAGAAGAGATGCAAGAAGACAATAGCTCATTTAAAAAGTGCAGTGAATTGCAACCTCAAAATGAGTCAACAGCATGATATAAGCCAATGTGATCTTTAAGTATATTCACAGATTAGTGTCCAGAATGAGCTACGTTTTAGTCCTACTAATTTTTCTGTCGATCAGACGATATCTAGAGTACTGTGTTCAATTCTGGGCACATTTTTGGAGGAAAATTATTAAATGAGGGTATGTCCACAGGGAAGTGACCAGGGGAACTTGAAACTATGTCATACAAAGATTAGTGGAGATTTGGAGCTAGAAAAGGCTTAAATGGGAACGGACAATTATCTTTTGAAATCTGAAGGATTATCCCATAGAAGAGGCATTGGAGTTGGTTTACTTTGGCCCACAAGGTAGAACTTGGAAGTTCTAAAGGTACGTGTCAATTCCATAGGAAGAAAAACTTTCCGACTCTTAAGAGCCCCTAAAAGTAGAATGGTTTATCAGGAATGGCTTCAAGCAAAAGCTAGATAACTATCTATAAGGGATATTGTACAAGAGACAAGCTAAAGGTTGGGTTAGATAGTCTGGTGAGGCCTCTATCCACCTCTGAGAATCCATGGTAGATGTTCAAAAAAAGAAACACCACAATCTGTAGAACTGTGTAATGCAGTTGTACTTAATTTTAATGACTTTCCTTTGAATGTGTAAATTTAAAAAGCATTTATTAAATGCTTACCATGTACAAAGCCCTGCACTAAGTGCTAGGAATACCAAAAGAAAAATAAGACAAAGACCAAAAAAAAAACCAAACAAGATTGTTCCTCTTCTCAAGGAACTCAGGAGGTATTTCCATAGATACAACCACATCTGATTCTGATATTGAACCATTTAATAGTGTCACGGACTTTGGTGACTTACAAATATCACTTAAGATACATAGGTACTATAGAAACCCTTTAAATTACTTAAAAGTAGACAAGGACTTTATAAACATATATAACTTGCTGGGTTGGTCAGATTTTTCTTTCTTTACCTACAAAGCTGCAATAAAATGCTTTTGTAGGCAGAGTTATCTTGTTAGGGCCCTGTCCGCACCACTGATTGAAATTTTAAACATTTTAAATAATAAGGTAGCACTCACCAAGTTGTAAATGAATTAGAAAATTTTGCCTGCTTCAGAAAAAAATGAGGGCATGCCCTAAGTAGGATGTGAACAGCATCCTGCCTGGAAGTAAGCAATCAATAGTAAATTAAAAAAAAAAAAGAAAGAAAAGCAATAAACACGAACTACTGTAGTAGGAAACCTCTTCAGCCCTCAAAGTTGTCAACAAAATGAGTGAAACGGCTGTTTTCTCAGAGAGGAAGGATGAGGTAAGTGCCAACTTGAATGGTAGAACTCCATGATCTATTTAGAAGAGGAAATATTATGAAAACACAAAATGTCATTTCAAACGAACAATTCAGATCAGCACTCATAACAACAGATTCAGCAATAACCAATGAGATAAACATTTTTTCCCAGAAGTCCCTCACAAAAAGTACAACTTTGAAGAAGAAAATTATTTTTTCACTTAGATTTCCAAGGTAATAAATCCACATGCAACTAAGAAAGCTTCAGAAAATGGTATTTTCATTATTGCTGTGAACTTAAGTTTTTATAAGCAAACTTAAGAATTGTGGCTTGAGTAATAATTTTAACTTCCCATAAATCCAAACTTCAGTAAATTTAAATTCTCATCCAAAAATCTAGCTGATTGGGGGGGGGGTTGTTTGTTTTCTTTTAAATTAGAGAAAAATAGACTGTTGAGGGAGATATCTGGATTTTCTTTGGTGAGGTGTGGGCAGGGGAACAGACTACATACAGCAAACTAGTCCAAGGAAGGAACTTAAATTTCAGCATACTTTTTATGTAATTAAAATTATTAAGCTAAACTAAACCCCACAAGACCAAAGACTCAAGCAATAGGAAAAAGAAAGTTCAGGAAGCTCCTGACCTTAGAAATGATCTCCAGGATACTTATTGAGTGAGGAGTTATTTACCTATTAGTGTGCATTCACAGAAACAAAATGTGATTGAATTAGTACCTGGCTTAGCCACTGAGGGAATGGGAATCTTCCTTTGTGGTGAAGGAAGGGAAATGACATTAGGGCATGGAACGTCAAGGAAGTGATACTACAGGGCAGGCTTAGAACTTCAGGAGGGTATTAACACCTGGGGCTCTACAAAAAGGGTCAGGATGGGGTGAAAAAAGATAACTAACAGAAAAACCACTGGATTTGGAACCATCTGGTCATTGGTTCAAATCCCAGCTATACTAATTAGCTGTATGATCTTATGGAAGTCATTTAACCTTCATTTCCTCATAAGCAAACAATTGCTATTCAAAAGTTTCAGTCATGGCGGACTCTTCATGACCCCATCTGAGGTTTTCTTGGCAAAGATACTATAGTAGTTTTCCACTTCCTTCTCTAGTTCATTTTACAAATGAGGAAACTGAGGCAAACAGGGTTAAGTGACTTTCCTATGGTCACACAGCTAGTCAGTGTCTGAGGCCAGATTTGAACTCAAGAGGATGAGTCTTCCTGACTCCATGCCCAGCCCTTTGACACCTAGCTGCCATGCAAAAAAAATAGAGGTGAAATTTCCTTTCCAACCTAAGAGATGGAGGTGAGGAAGAACATTCCAGACATGGAAAGAGCCAGTATTAAGACAAGAGATAGAGCATTCTAAACCCTGTGATTAAAAGATTAATTCCATCTATTTCAAAATTTTGCCTAGGAAGGGTTCTGCATCCAAGAAAGAAAAGAGACAATTCCTCTTTTTCCTTCATATAGTACGTGATACTCCATTTCCAGAGCCCAGATTCAGTTTTTTACCATTAATGGAAATTCAACTGTGATGTAAATTAAATAGCCTCCTGTGATCTAGCCTGAGAACTTAAATACTACTTACATTTTTGTTTCTACTCCAAAAATGCATTCTGTATTCTAAACAACTGACTTACCAACGAATTTTTAGAGCACGATGTGTAAGTTGAGTGATGCATAAATACCAAAAAAGAAAACTCACTTCTTTCCAGCTGATTAGCTAAGTAAAATTCATTAGCTTAGCTTGGTTTAGCAAGTAAGATCTCATTAGCTAATGTGACACTATAACATATACACTATATCAAACATCAGAATGGGAAGAAGTAGAAAGAAAGAAATAGAGGAAACAAACTTTAGGATTTACAGCCTGTTTGCCTTGCAGTATTTTAGTTGTGTCTGACTCTTTGTTGACCCCATTTCGGTTTTTCTTTTTCCTTTTTTAAATTAATATATTTTTAGTTTTCAACATTAACTTTTACAAAATTTCCAGCTCTAAATTTTTCCCTCTCCTCCTTCCTCTCCTAGATGGCATGCAATCTGAACCAAAGGGAAAAAACATAAGAAAAAAAAAAGAGAGAGAGAGAGAGAGAAAATAGTATGCTTCAATCTGCATTCAGACTCCATAGTTTTCTCTCTGGATGTGGATAACATTTTCCATCATGAGTCTTTTGGAGTTGTCTTAGATCATTGTATTGCTGAGAAAAGCTAAATCTATCAAAGTTGGTCATCCCACAATGTTGCTGTTACTGTGTACAATGTAATCCTAGTTCTGCTCACTTCACTCATTATCAGTTCATGTAAGTCTTTCCAGGTTTTTCTGAAATCTGCCTGCTCATCATTTCTTATGGAACAGTAGAATTCCATTACATTCATATACCACAACTTCTTCAGCCATTTCCCAATTGATGGGCATTCTTGCAATTTCCAATTCTTGGCCACCACAAAAAGAACTACTATAAATATTTTTGTACATAAATATTTTGGGTCCTTTTCCCATTTTTATGATCTCTGTGGATACAGACCTTGGATCAAAGGGTATACACAATTTTATAGCCCTTTGAGTATAGTTCCAAATTGCTCTCCAGAATGGTTGGATCAGTTCACCTCCACCTATAAAGGCTTTAGTGTTCCAATTTCCCCATATCTTCTCCAACATTTATCATCATCCTGTCTTGTCATGTTAGCCAATCTGATAGGTGTGATATGGTACCTCAGAGTTGTTTTAATATGCATTTCTCTCATCAATAGTGATTTAGAGAATTTTTTCATTTGACTATTGATAGCTTTGATTTCCTTGTCTGAAAACTGCCTGTTCATACCCTTTGACCATTTATCAAATGCAGAATGGGATTTCTTGATAATGATACTAGAGTGGTTTGCCATTTTCTTCTCTAGTTCATTTTACAGATGAGGAAACTGAGGCAAACAGGGTGAAGTGACTTACCCAGGGTCACACACCTAGTAACTGTCTTAGGCCAGAGTTGAACTCAGGAACATGAGTCTTCCTGACTCCAGGATTGTCACTGTATTCACTGTGCCACCTAGCTGCTTCGTGTCTGTGTTCCTATTTTATTGCTGAAGTCAAATGGTGAAAGTATATCAAGGAGCATCAAACAGAAGGAAGTGCCCTTGTGTTTACATTTCCATTTTCAATTTGTTCCCTATCACAACCATGATTAGAATCCCTTGTGCATCAATAAGTTTCTTTAAAAGGACAAATAGACTCATTATGTTGGTGGCTAAGTTGACTATGTTGCTAAATTGAGTTTTTTATTTAAAAATGCTTTGATGTACTAATATCTCCTAATGGGGATGTAAATTTTCAATTAAATAAACAAATCATTAAACTAGAAATAGGACTACCAACACATGCACAAACGAATAATTGGTTTGCCTTTGATGCACATTACATAATTCATTAGCCAGGCCATACACATGGCCTTTCTACTGAAGAATGCGTACCATTGTAAATCCATCAATGAGCACTTATGAGGTGTTTACTATATGACAAACGCTATGCTAAGTACCAGAGATAAAAAGGAAAAGTTGTTTTTTTTTTAAAGTCCCCACCCTAGGACATGTGGATATATACAAGATATATACAAAGTATATAAAGTAGACTTAGAGAAAAAGGCCCTGGCATATAGGGGGACCAGGCCACTCATGTAGGTAGTTCCTGAGTCTTGAAGGAAGAGAGAGAATCTAAGAGGTGGAGTTGAAGACAAAGCTCATTCCAGGCATGGGGAAGAACCAGTGAAAAATCAAGGAGACTGGGGCAGCTAGGTGGTACAGTGGATAGGGCACTGGCCCTAGAGTCAGAAGGACCTGAGTTCAAATGTGGCCTCAGACACTTGACACTTACTAGCTGTGTCACCCTGGGCAAGTCACTTAACGCTACCGCCTAGCCAAAAAAAAAAAAAGGCAACGAGACAACAGATGAAGCACTATGTGTACGAAAGAGTCAAGGGGCCGATATGGCTGGATTATAGAGTGCACAGAAGGGAGTAATGAATAAAAAGACTAGAAAATTAGGATGGAGCGAGGTTGTGAAGAGCTTTAAATATTAACTGAAGAGTTTATATTTGTTCCTAAAGGCAAATGGGAGCCAGTGAAGGTCAGTGAGTAGGGGAGTAGCTTATCAGACCTATGCTTTAGGAAAATCCCATTGGGGACTATGTGGCAGATGGAGGAGAGTGAAGATAAACTTGAGGCAGGAAGACTAATTAGAGGCTATTGTAATAGCCCAGAAGAAAGTTGATAAGGGCCCAAAGGAGAGTAGTGACTATGTGAGTAGAGACAAGGGTAAGTATACAAGAGATATTCTAGAAATAGAAATGACAAGAATTTGGGAAAAGTGAGGAGTTGGTGATCAAGGCAGACTGAAAGGATGTTGGTGCCTTCAAGGATAATAGGGAAATTCAAAAGAGGTAAAGTTCAGTATCAGGGAAAAGATAATGAGTTCTGTTTTTGATGCGTTGAGTTTAAGATGCTTACAGAATATGTAATTCACAATTTCCAGTTTGCAGTTTGTGATGTGGTACTAGAGCTCAGGAGAAAGAGATTAGGGTTGGATATATACACCTGAGAATCACCAGCACTGCTATGGAAGCTCATGAGATTCACCAAGGGAGAAAGTATAGAGAGAAAAGAAAAGAGAGGCCAGACAGAAACTTGCCATGTGAATGATTATCTAGCAAAGGAAAAACAATTCAGTCAATAAATAAACGTCAGTCAATAAATAATCGTCAGTCAATAAACATTTATTAACCACCTATGTGCCAGGCATTGAGCAGTGATCAGATCATTGTTGAAAAAGTAATGTAAAATCAAAACACTAATTAGCAGAACAGTTCCATTATATTGAAATTGCATTTTATTAATAGCTCCTAAGTATATGTGCTTATTGCAGCAAGGAACATTTCACTCTTTATACTTGTAACCCCAGTGCCTAACACAGTGCCTGGCATACAGAAGGTGATTAATATTTACTGATTACTTCTCCAAAGCCTTAGTTTTTCATCTCAAAAATGGTAGTACTGTATCAGAAGACCCCCTAACTGTGAAAACCTATAAAAATATGAAATAAAGAGAAAAGAATGGTCAAATTGCCTAATAAATGTCCCATAATGACTGAAATGCAATAGCATTAAACTTTTTTTAATTTAGCAGCATTCAGAATACTTTAAAATTAATTTTAACTGGTTTTTTAATTTATAAGTTAATACTGTTTGAAACAACTCTATTGAAAATTTGACTTTACCCCACATTTCTATGGATCTTTGTCCAAACATGAGTTCCCCTTATAAAGGAAATTGTAAGTCCTTGTAAAGGATTATTTAAATAAAAACTAACAAATAAATAATGAACGATGCTGAGAACACTATGTAACAGGAAATCTCAAAATGAATGTCTTTTTTGGCTGAAAATAAAATGTATTCTTTCGTTTAAAATCTGTTGTCTTAATTGGGAGACACCCAGAGCTCCTCCGCACAAGGCCATTATTGTCAGTAAAGGACTGCATAACCATCACTGTTAGCAATCTTTACCCTAGTCTCAACCACAGTCTGAAGAGTACAGTCTAAGACACATAGCAGTGTTTCCCAGGCTAGGTATGGAAGGGGGAGCCATCCCTGGAAAGAATGCTGGGTAAGTCACAGAATTGCTCAATCAATCATACACCTATGATGTATATTTTTGCACTGTGTTCTGACTTCTAAGAGCTTATGAGGGAGTAATATATACATATGTAAGCATATGCAGGGCAGCTATGTAGCACAGTGCAGTCAGGAAGACTCATCTTGAGTTCAAATCTGGCTTCAGACACTTCCTAGCTGTGTTATTCTGGGGAAGTCACTTAATCCTGTTTGCCTCAGTTTCCTTAACTGTAAAAGGAGCTAGAGAAGGAAATGGCAAACCACTCCAGCATCTTTGCCAAGAAAACACTAAATGGGGTCACAAAGAGTTGGACACAACTGAAACAAATGAACAACAACAAAAGTATGTGCAGAATATACACAAAATGATCACAAAGCAGTTTTGGAAGGGAGAGTAGTAGCAGCTGGGGAGAATAAGCAAAGACTTCACAAGATTTTAATTGAGTCTTGAGGGTAATTCAAAGCACTAAGAGGTAATCACAATACCACTTACAAGCAAAAACCTCCTCACACAAATCACCTCTTTTCTTAGACCCTAATTCTTCTGTTCTTTTGCCTCATCACCCTGCCACTCAACATTACCTGTGGGAAGCATCATTATGCAATGAATACATTGGACTTCAAGTCAGAATACCTGCATTTGAGTCCTCTGTTCTGATTCTCTTTATTGTTGCTCAATCATTTTTCAGTCATGTTGGACTCCTCTTGGGATTTTCTTGGCAAAGATATTGGCATGGTTTGCTATTCCTCCTCCAATTCATTTTACAGATGAGGAAACTGACGCAAAGAGGATTAAGTGACTTACCCATGGTCATACTGTTAGTAATGGTAGCCTGAGGC
Source organism: Phascolarctos cinereus (assembly GCF_003287225.1). Taxonomy (NCBI): domain Eukaryota; kingdom Metazoa; phylum Chordata; class Mammalia; order Diprotodontia; family Phascolarctidae; genus Phascolarctos; species Phascolarctos cinereus. The sequence continues at coordinate 94,636,277 of NW_027555958.1, forward strand.
TGGATTTGAACCCAGGAAGAAGAGTCTTCCTGACACCAGGCTCAGCGCTCTACCTATTTTGCAGAGTTTTGAGTCCTCTGTTTTGTTTCTTTGCCACCTACTAGATGTGTGACTTCCAACAAATTACTTAACACCCCTATGACCTATAGCCCTATCATCTGACATATGGGGATAATAATGCTGTCAGTGTGTACTACAACGTAGTTGCTGTATCAAGTGAGATTACATATAAAACATTTTATATCTCCACAGGGATAGAAAATAAGTCCATTATTATTTATGCAGTGAAGGGGCACTGGGCTATTTCCCATTGAAGCAGGCATGCACACTGGCCCTTTTTTCCTGTAGAATATGTGTTTAGGACACATTAATTTATTTTTATGTAGCTTTTGATTTTTTTCCTGATAAAAAAAATTGGGTCCCTCCATGTCACCCAGGCTAGGAGCACAGGGGTTATTTACTGCCTGATCCTATTATTATATAAATGCTAGCTATTAGCTATTACTGATTGGCCAAGCAGCTCTTGACTTGGTCTGTTTCAAACATGGGCCAGTTGGTCCCTCCTTAGGCATCCTGGTGTCTCTTTCTTTATTATATTAATACTGAATTTAGCCTAGACACCCAATCAGCATAGTGCCATTTTAGCTCAGAACTCCTAAGTCCAAGAGATCCACTTTCCTCAGCATCTGGGGTATGTGAATGGGGAATCATAATAATAATACTTCAGAGCTTCAAAGTGCTACTTCTAAAGAAAAGGAAAGGTACCACACCTGATCATCACTAGCTTCTTCTCAATGCAAAGAAAATCCTGACACTTTTGATCTTTTGGTGAAGGGTCTGAAGGAGAATAGGGGGATTGATGAAAGGAATCTGATGGAACTGTTGCCAAAACCCAGAAGTAGTTTCTGTTTAGTTTATGTCTATAAACGAAGTATACTCAGGACACCTGGATTCTAGACCTTCCTTCATCATCTCACTTCAACTTTGCTGTTCCTCAGGTTCCATCACAGTAAACTGTAAGGCCACTATCGATTTTCTAGCTTTTTAATAAGGACCTTGGGAAGACAAGCAGCATAATGTACGAGAGGTGATTTAAGTGCATCAGAAGAAAGTGGTTGCATCTTCCACTTATTATTATTAACACACTATTTACTTCCGTTTGGCTGGGATGAAATGCACATATCCAAACAACTTAAGGCAAAGAATTTAAGGGCTCAGGAAACATTTCATGTTTGGCTTCCCATAAGTGAGCTAGCAAAACTTTTACCAAAAAAAAAAATTTAAATTTAAATTAAAAAAAAACCTTTTACCACACCTTTGAGTTTAGAATGACAGAGTCTACCAGCAAATTTATCTTAAACTAGGCATAAGGTAAAACACACACAAGGTGAGGAAAGAGGGAAAAGGAGAAGAGTAAGAAGAGATAGACTATAGTAACATAACACCTTCCTTATATGACCTCATTCCAGAATGAAGTGAATTTCCTATTGAGTGAATTTCCACATGAATGAATTTCCTAGATAACAGAAGGCTACTCATTCAAGTGCGGAAGCTTTTTTTAAAAATTTAACCATTTTTGACTCTTTAAAAATTTCTAAACCACATCAGCTTCCTTGCCTCCTTGAAACAGAGGACACAGAAGAGAATTTACCAGTTTCTTCATGACCCAGGCATCATCATATATATCTATTATATTCCTAAATGGATCATGATATATAGTATAGTTCTACAGATACTTTTTGATTTTCTGACTCTTCTTTTCCAGTAAGCCACCATTTGTCAATGCTGTCATTCTACCAGGCTCTCACAGGCCAACTGCTCCCTTTGCTAATAAACTACTGTGTGCTAGGAAACTTGATTAGAAAGGTTGTGAACCTGTGTATTAAGGAACAGTCCACTGGCTCTGAGGGAGAAGAGGTTTCTCCTATAGAATAAAATATATGGTTTAAGTGACAAGACTTTGAACAGCTCTTGTGATTCAACAGAGGCTTTTTTTCCCCACTTCTTCCCATGTGGGGTTGTCGTCTAAGAGAAAAGTCTGCATTTCAGATAAGTAGAAATAAAAGTAGTATTATTGGGGTGACATGCTTTGTGGGATTACAAAGCAGAACTCAATCAAAATACTTTAACTTCCTAAAAAAAAATTCTAAACAAATATTAGGGAGAGAACGTTGAGAGAAGGCCAGGAGGTGGGAAGGAGACACAGAAATGCTCATTTTAGGAGAAAGAGTAATATGAGAAAAACCAGGATGGCACGTAGGAATGGAAGCCAGAGGATGTGTGATATTTACAGGATGTGTGAGTTTTACCAACGCGGTTTTGTTTTGCTTCCTTTCAAGAAAGCCAGGATCAAAGATCAGCTGTGCATAATAAAGTCACCTGAAATTACATAAAGAAAACAGATCTATGAGAAGAGCCGGCTATTATGATTAATAGAAGCAGCAGGCTATCACGAAAATAATGAAAATTTGAAATCAGGGGACTTGAGTTCAAATGCCAAGTCTACTATTTACTAGTTTGTGTGACACTGTGCAAACCACTGACCTTTCTGAATCCAAGTTTTCTCATCTGTAAAATGAGCAGATTGGACTACATAATCTCTAAGGCTTCTTCCAGCTCTAAATCCTACAAAACCAGCTAATTCAGTTTTTAAAAATTACTCTGGTAACTGAGTTATCTAGACCAGCTGTCTACAATGACCAAATTAACCAGATGCTTTCCACACCTGCCCTTTACTGCTGTTGCTGCTGGGCCTTCATTCCCAAAGAGGACCAATGACACCACTAGGGTGATGTCTCGACTTGATTGAGAATTGAATTTAAGTGAGGCAGAGCTGTGCAAAGTAAGCAGAGTTCAGGAATTCACTCTTTGTACCTATGTTGGTTAATGTAGATCATAATAATTAAAATAGCTTATATGTATAAGATGCTTTAAAATTTGCAGAGTTTTCCTCACAACAACCCAGTGGAAAAACCATTATAATTATTTTTGCAGATCAGGAAATTGAGGTTCAAAAAATTTAAGTGGCTAGTCCATCATTATATGCCTAATAAGTGAGAGCCCAGTCTTGAATCCAAGTCTTAATAATAATAATAATTGATATTCATGTAGTGATATAAGCTCGTTAGAGTGCTTCACCTACATTACTTCATTTGTTCCTCAAGACAACTCATTGAGGCAGGGGCTAGTATTATTATACCCATTTCACAGAGGAAGAAACTGAAGGTCAAAGAAATTAAATAAATTGACCTGGATTACATCATGAATATCTGAGAGAGGATTCAGACGCTAGTTGTAGGATCATAGAATCACAAATTCAAAGGAAGAAGAGACCTTAGGGGTCACTGAAGGCAACTCTCTCATTTTAGAGATGAAGAAACTGAAATTAGAGCAGTTAAGTGATATCCAAAGTTGTTTGGTATCAGAGACAGGATTTGAATCCAAGTCTCTTCCACCTCCAGATCTAATGTTCTTCCCACCATATCATATTTCCTCACACTGATTGCATACAGCAGTATCATTTGTTAAATTTTTAAAAAGCTATTATTAAGGTGGAATTAATTTCTGTGAATGGAAAATATACCATATCTTTAAATAATACAATGGCAAGACCTACATTCCAGATGAAGGAGATAAATCTTTACAGCTATACAAGTTACAATAAACTATTATATCCAGATGAAATTGTTTCATTATTCTTCTTGGCTCACAAGAAAGAATATTTCTCAATTAGGGTTTCTTAATTTGGAGTGTGCGGATTTGTTTGTTTTTTTTTTAACAAATATTTTGCTAACTGTATTTCAATATAATTGGTATCCTTTGTAATCGAATGTATTTTATTTTATGCAACTAAAAACATTACTCTTAGAAGGCTCCCTAGGCTTTACTGGACAGCCAAAGGAGCCATGATGTCTAAAAAAAAAAAAAAGGTTAACAATGCCTGTTCTAGAGTATCTACAACTACTCACATTATTCCACCCCAGAAAACATGATAAAGCCAAACAAAACTCAAATCTCAAATTAATTAGAGAAAGGAAAATCTATGTGGTTGCCTAAAAGACATGTGCAATCTCTTTAAAAGAAACTGGCCAGATGATTCCTGGGAAACTGCAGGTTTCTAGTACGTGTAGATTCTCTGTGGACTCCTCATGTCTTCTGAACAGCAATGACATCTCATAGGATCTGGCACAATACATCTGAATTCTTAGCTCTGCCACAACTACCAAATGTAGGACAGAAAAATGAGGAAGAAAGGTTCTACTCAGTAGCAAGAAAGGGAATAAAAGGGAAATAGGGCACTTCATTTATAAAGTCCCCTCTATGACTTTTAAAATCCCTCATAACCCAATCCTCTTCTGTCTTTCCAGTTTTCTTACAATTTACTCTCCTTCACATACTTTCACATCCAATGGCACTGGTCTCCTTGGTGTTCCTTGTACAAGATGCCTCATCTCCAGACTCCAGGTATTTTACTAACTGACTCCCATGCCTGAAATACTTTCCCCTGAATCCTGATTTCCCTAGCTTCCTACAAATCTAACCTAAAATCCTACTTTCTGCAAGAAGCCTTTCCCTATTTCCCTAGAAGGCTAGTGCCTTCCCTCTGGAATTAATTCCAAGTTACTCTGTACGTATCTTGATTCAACAGTTGTTTCAGCCATTACAATGTAAGCCCCCTCAATGGTAGCGACTATTTCACTGTTCTTCATATCCCTATCCCCTTAGCACAGTGCCTACATGTAGTAAGTGCTTAATAAATCCTTATTGATTGACTGATTGTATTTTCTTACCACCCTATTTCTGTTTAGTCGATATTCCATGTTAGGGAGAAGCCATCAAGTGGGGTCGCCTCCCAGCCACGGAACAAACACATGAAACTTCCCTTAAAAACAGCTTCCCATCCTCCTCAGTCTGGAGGAGTGTCTTATCTTAATTTTCAATGGCATGACATTTTTATGGTGAACCATTCAGCCTCTTCTGTTTAGCAAATTCTGTGGCTGGAGAGTTCAGCAAAGGGAGCTTGCCTTTTGGCATTTTTACCATTCCAACTCCCAGTCTTTTGGTCTTAATAAAGAATACAATTTGAATTGCTTCCTGGCTAGAAGAGGATGTGGATTAAATGAGAACTTGGTGTACACTTCATCTCAGGAATGGGATAACTGAGCAAACAAACAGTGAGGAGCCTTTGGGTCATCTGGGGTCTGGGAAGCACACACGGTCGCCTTCAGCACCAAGGGCTCCCAAAACTACTCACTGGCTTGAAGGTTTTCATGGTCCATTGTACCAACACAGACAAAACCAAATGCATTTTTTTCCTGGCCATATCATAATGTTATGATGGCTGAGGGCAGATTACAAGCACGGGTCAACAGAAAGTACATCTTTTCACATGCATCTACCGACAGCATAATTGCCTGTGACTGACAGAAAAACAAATATTATCATCCTAAAGAAACTAGTACTAACTGAATGTACAGAGAGCAAGGACTCTTAACCTTGAGTCCATGAACTTTTTTTTTATATTTTGATGACTGTATCTCAATATACTTAATTTCCTTTGTAATCATCTTTATTTACAATTATTCTGTGTAGGTTTCATCATATTGTTAAAGGGAGCCATGACACAAAAGAGGTTAAGAACCTCTAGTACTGGAGGATCATTCTAGAATTTAATTAAGATGGTTATCATCTGAAGGAGGAATTGAATCTGTGTCAATTCCACATCCATGAGAGACAATCTAATTCCTCTCCCTGGCTATACAACAAAACAGACAGTATAAGATTGCAAAATTTAACACTTGTGACTTATGTCTTAAAATGTCATAATGATGATTGTCACCTTAATAATGATCATGCCTTAAATTTGTATAGGACTGTATAGGACAGGTCACAAGAGCTTTTATGGGCAATATCTGCTACCCAGTAATGTCCATACAGGAAATAATTAGCATGTAAAGGCCAAAAGAAGAAGTGCCATTCTAAGAAGAGGAACTGCTTTAAATTGCACAAATCTCTGAGACCCACTCAAAAGTCACAACTTAACTTGGGGTTTGAGGCCATGAATTACCTCACTCTACATTTCAGGGAAACTCAGTAGACAGGTCAGAAAGCCAGCTATCGGTGATTCAGAAGCTATTACAAATCAAAATCTCCAGTTGGAATGCAGATTTCTAACAAAACTTTATTACCTCTTTTTTCTATGTAAGAACACAAAACATTATGTGGAGTCAAAACACATAATAATCATCAAAACAAAGATGTCTGCCCTTTGGCTAACTCATTGTTTTTGTATATAATACAGAAAGATTCATTCAGCCACTTATCAAACATTTATTAGACAAGCTCATGGCACAACCACTAGACATTCATTCATTCATTTCTTAAATCATGTATTGAACATTTATTATGTGCTAACTGTACACAAAACACTGTTGTTGGCACTGGAGTACATACAAAATTTAAATAACACGCATCAACAGAAAATACAGCAGACTCTCATCTACGTTGATTGCAATAAATCTTGAGCAGGAAAAGAAGGTTGAAATAAAAGATCTCTACATGTAGTAAATGGTTTGCTTTAAATTACATGCTATGGTAATTCTAAACTGCATTAGGGAGAAAAGATTTCAGTGTGGCATGACTAGCACTTGGAAACAGGATAGAATTTCTTTTTGCTTGCTCCCTTTCACAGCCAAACTCCTAGAAAAAGCTGTCTACACTTGTTTTCTCTACTTTCTCACCTCCCACTCACTTATCAACCCTCTGCAATCTGGGTTTCCATACATGCCATTTAACCCACACTGCTCTCTCCAAGGGTATCAATGATGTTTTATTGCTAAATTCAGGGATCTTTTCTCAGTTCTCATCTTTCTTGACCTTTGTACAGCTTGTGGCATTATTAACCAATCCCTCCTCCTGAATCCTCTCTCTTTGGGTTTTATGGGCATAGTGCTGCCATGGTATTTTTTCTGCCTTTCCTATGTGAGATCATCATTCATGTTCCCCTGCTTCCACTCCACGTGGATATATTTACCACTTCTCTTTTCTCTATATACTCTCTGTCTTGGACACATCATCATGAATTTAATGGTCATCTCCATGAAGACTCCAAAATCCAGCCCTCCAATCCTCAGCTCTGAATCTACCCCTCCTTCTACTTTCTCAATTTCTATTTCTGACAAGATCACCACCATTCTTCCAGGCACTCAGGTTCATTCTCAGCTCTTCATTCTCATTTGACACCCATGTCCAAACAAGTTACCAAGTATTGTCAATTCCACCTCTAAACATCTCACATCCATGCCTATCATCCTTCTCATACCAATATCACCAGACTTCAGACCCTCATTCTCTCTCACTAGGACTATTACCCAATGTACTTCTAATTGATTTTCATGCATTCAGCGCTTCCCCTTTCCAATCCATCTTTCACATAGCTGCTAGACTGGTAGTATTTCTAAAGTACAAGTCTGTCCACGTTCCTCTTCCTACTCAAAAAGTTTCAGAGGTTCCCAGTTGCCTCTAGGTTGAAATCAACTCTTCCTCTTTGGCATTTAGGTCTCATTACAGTCCATCTCCAGACTATCTCTCTAGGCTAATTACCGTTACTCCCCCCTTATTCACAACATTTCATCTCCCACCTTTGTACAGAACCATTATCCCATGGAATAGTTCCCTTCCTTACCTCTGACAATAATCCCTGCATCATTCTCAACTCCTCATTCTGCCTAGCCCCATATAGCTAATTACATCCCAAATCTTACCATTTTTCTATTCCATCTCTCTCAAATCCTACTTCTTTTCTCTACTCACATAGTCACCATCTTAGTTGGAGCCCTCATCACCTAGATGATAGAAACAGCCTCCTAACTGGTCTCCCAGCCTCACATCTCATCTCTCTTCAGGCTATCATCCACACATATGTCACAGTAATTTTCCTTAAGTGCAGATCTGACCATTATCACTCCCCTAACTCAGTCAACTCCAGTGGTTTCCTGTTGCCTCTAAAATCAAACATAAACTCCTCTATTTAGCTTTCAAAGCCCTACACAACTTGACCCCAGCCTAACTTTCCAATTTCTTTGGTCATTCCTCTTCCTTTCACACTCTGTCCTACAGCCAAGCTATCCCTCTCTCCATTAGGCATACACAGCTCTCTGCTTCTGGTATCACTGTGCCTTGGCATTGACTGTTCCCTAAGTCTGGAACTCAGGCCTTTCTCATCCCACTCCCCTCACAGAATCCCTCTTTTCTTCCAAGACTTAGCCCAAGTCCCACCTTTTACAGGAAACTTTTCCTGACCCCCTCTACTGCTTATGCCTTCTCTCCTTAGTTATCTTGTATTTGTTTGTATTTAAATGATAGATGGATGAACCGATGGATAGATAGACCTATATCTACATATATGAAGATAGATTGATCTATCTGCACAGATAGATATGTATTTATATATCTATCTACACACACAGATATGTATACTTCTTATCTCTCCCATTAGAATGTAACCCCTTAAGAATAGGGATTATCTCATTCTTAGTAATTCTTTCCCCAACAACTAGCAAGGTGCCTTTCACTCAGTAGACATTTAATAAATATTTGTGGATTGACTGGAATCCCCAGCCCCCTCAGAGGCTCAGATCAAGTGCTATTTCCTTCAAGAGGCATTTCCTGATTCTCCCAACCACTAAGGCCCCTATCATTTAATTAGGGCAGCTAGTTGGATAGAGTGCTGGGCCTGGAATCAGGAAGACTTATCTTCCTGAGTTCAAATCTGGCCTCAGACACTTACTAGCTGTATGACCCTGGGCAAGTCACTTCTTCCTGTCTGCCTCAGTTTTCTCATCTATGAAAAGAGCTGGAGAAGGAAATGGTAAATTACTCCAGTACCTTTGCCAAGAAAATCTCAAATGGGATCACAGAGAGTTGGACTCGACTGAAACAACTGAACAAATCATTTAATTATTTGTTTGTTTATATCTTATATTTACTTATATTTGAACATATTGTAGTATTCTCCCACCTCTCCCTCTGTCAAGCTTATTGAAGGCAGGGACTATCTCATTTTTGTACTATTTGTATCTTCAACACACAGCAGAGTACCTGGCATATAGTGGGAGCTTAATAAATGCTCGATGATTAATTTATTTATTCCCCAGACAAAGCTGTGAAGGCTGCCCTGTTCCAAAGTATCTGTCTCATATTTTTTTTTAAAAAAATGGACCTTTGATTTCACTGCTACAAGTCTACCTCTCCTATGACTCTGTGGTAAATAGCTCCCACATCAAAGGCCTAAGGCTTAAAAAACACTGGAATATGAAGGGCCTACTCCCACTGCTCCCCAACTAGGGATGACCTCAGCCCCCTCACAAAGAAATAAAAATTATTTTTAATAAATAATCTTTTTAACTAAAGAAAAAAGGTAAAGGAATGTCATACTACAGCCAATGAGCGCCCTTCAAGCTCTTAGTATTAGTCAGTATGTACTAATTTGTGGAAGCCCACACCTCAGATAGGCATCAAATGAAGAAATAGTAGTCAGGGCAGAAGAACAGCATTAAAACAACTTGACTGGACCATAAGGAAAACAAAGAGGCAGAAGATGTAATATTCTTACCCTTTTTAAAAAAATATTCTTTAGGACTTTAGGACTCCCTCTGATTCATACATATTACACATTTTCATATTGAAGGTTATTGTTATAGATATGACAAGTACAGTGCTTGAGAAAAATTATTCTGGTAGGGTATGGACCACAGAACAGGGAAAGAATATAGAAAGAGAGACAAGTTAGAAGGCTGCAGGTGATCCAGACTTAAAAGGATGAGGGCCTGAAGCCACTGATTTCACAATCAACCAACAAGCATTTATTAAGGTCTTACTAAGATCTGTACTAAGGCCCGGGGATATAAGGAAAGGCAAAAGCACGTGTCTCTGCCCTTGCAAAGCTCAAGTTCTAAAGGAGTGAGACAACCATGAGAACCAATATGCATATACAAGCTACCTACTGGGTAAATAGGAGGTAATCCCAGAAGGAAGATGCTAGGTAAGGGGACAGAGTGGGGAGCAACAAGGTACAATGGAAAAAGAGAAAAGACAAATCCCAAAAATCTACACATAGTAGGCCCTCGAATATTTTCAGAATCATCAGATGAATGAATAATTATTGCAGAATAAAATTTGGTAAACCTTGGTTACTCCGAAAATACAGTTGTGGCAACTAGAAGAACACGTCTTTGAGAGTGAGGGGAAGATGAGAAATGCCCATTTAGGAGGAATCAGCAAGTTATATTTCAGGTGTCAGTGGGGCATTCAGATGAAGGTAACTTTAGTTAGGTAACTAGTAACTTAAAAAAAAGATTGGGGGCAGGAAAGATGAGCTAGAGAGGTGAATCTGAAATGACAATAGTAGGGGAAACCCTGATAATATTAATAATCAAAGAAAAGAAAGAATACAGGAGAAGAGAGTTAAAACCAAGCCTTGAGAACCTTCATAACTATAACTAGAGAGAGAGAGAGAGAGAGAGACAGAGAGACAGAGAGAGAGAGAGAGAGAGAGAGAGCGCTCTGTTACATATGGACCTAAGTAAACTTGGGGTAAGTTACTTAGCCTCCATTTCCTCATCTATAAAATGAAGGGGTTGAACTCAATGATTTCTAAAGAGCCTTGAAACTCTGGTCTTATGATTTGATGCAAGAAGAAAAAGAACACAACAAAGGAAAAGGAGAATCACATGATACCATGTAAACAAAAGGAGGAGAGGCTTTAGAAAGGAGTAAATGATCCAAAATTATCTCATAAAGTTAAGGATGAGACATGAGAGGACATTGTATTTAGAAAGTAGGTGGCCCAATAATACATGTAGCTCCCTGTGGCCATCTCCATTCCATTTACTTTATAGCTAAAGAGGATAATTCATGTGCAAATAGGAATAACGCCCCCCAAAACAACTTCAGATCACATTAATCAAAATTTAAAATTTATTTGCACTTTTTTTTTAGGCAATTGGGATCAAATGACTTACCCAGGGTCATACAGCTAGTAAATGTCAAGTGTTTGGTCTGAGGCCGGATCAGAACACAGGTCCGCCTGACTTCAGGGCCAGTGCTCTATTCACTGTGCCACCCAGCTGCCCTTATTTGCATTTTTTGAGAAGTACCTAAATACCTAAAGTGTAATGGGCTTAAATCTCTTTCCAAGTGACTTGTGCTTAAATTGGCATAATTTTGCCTATTTAGATTTGTCTTAAGATAAAGCAAGACCCAGAGTATAGCATTTAACCACAAGACAGCTTGTTGTATGTTCTATTATCATACATACTTCCCATCCATAAACCATTTTTACATACTTTGACAACCGCTTCTCAAAGGAACTTAACAGCTTTTAAAGCCTAGTTGGAGAAAATGAGGGAAAACTATTATATTTTTGTTCTGTTCATATCTACTTTAAAATGTTTGACTTGGGAGGGGGAGACAGTGCAAAGAAAGGGAATAAGTTTTAAGAATTTAAAATGGTTTTACCAAAATCTGTAACAGATGCCTGGTTATAAAGTTTCTAGGCAAGCTACAGAGGAGCAGCAGCAGCAGCAGCATGTATAGCAGTAGTAGCATTTACAGAGTACCTACTTTGTGCCAGGCACTGTGCTAAACCCTTTACAAATATTGTCTCATTTGATTCTACGGTAACTCTGAAAAGTAGGTACTAGTATTATTCCCAGTTTACAATTGAGGAAACTGAGGCAAACAGAAGTTAAGTGACCTGCTCAGTGTCACAGACCTAGAGTCTGAGGCCAAATTGGAACTCAGGTCTCCTTGATTCTAGGCCCAATACTCTATCAAAGCACCAAATTGTATGATAATTTCATATTAACTTTTATACCAAATTTATATAGCAGAGAAATGGAGGCAGGAACCAGTCTGGCAAAAGAAAAATATTTTCTTGCTTGGAAAAATGTAATTTCAGAGCAGCTAGGTGGCACAGTGGATAGAGCACCAGCCCTGAATTCAGGAGGACCTGAGTTCAAATTCAGCCCCAGACACATAACACTTAACTACCTGTGTGACCCTGGGCAAGTCACTTAACCCCATAGCCTAGCCCCCCCTTCCCCCCCAAAATATATATATATGATCTCAGTGAAGACATTAGAAAATATAATACATATTTACCCATGATATTGCTTTTAGTTTCTTTTCTTGAAAAGTGATAGCTGTAGTCAGCTTTTCCACCTAAACACTGAGATCTTGGGTGGTTAACAAGGATGAAAAATCTAAACCACTGGAAGCTAGCCATCAGAACAAAAAGGGCCGTAATTGCAAGAGATTGTGTTTAAGCAAAGGATAGATAACAAACCACCTGTCAGTTATTGTAGAGAGGATTCCTTAATCGGATATGAAGTTGGAAAAGATGACCCTTCAAATTCTAAGACTCTACTAGCTGGGAAAAAAAAAGACACCTGAGGAACTTTGGATGTGGTCCAAAATACCCTGAGAGTAAGAGTTAAAATTTTATTTTTAATAGCAGAGTAGGGAAAAACAAGGTGATATACACTAAAACCAATGAATATTTGGGAGTGTGCAATGCACCTCAATGTACTTAGGTGTTTGTATTTCCTTAAATTTTGCTATAAACTGTGTATCAATCAATAATGGTTTACTAAGGAAGAGACTACATGTAAGAAGCAGCAGGGAAGTAATGGATAGAAAGATGGCTTCAGACCCAGAAAGACCTGATTCAAGTCTCACACCTGACACACAATGGTTGCGTGACCCTCGGCAAATCTGTTTACTTCTCCTCACCCTAGTCAACACCCTGAGACTATAAATTACAGGAAAAGTGTTGATTTGCATGGGTAGTGGAAATTTCATCATCTGGGAGCTCCACATACCAATGAAATCACAGATCCAGCTCCTATCCCTACTATGTGCTAGGCTATTAGTTGTCTATAATCGGTCCTCAGAAACTATTAAGACAACAAAATGTAACAATTTAACTGAAGTGCTTATTTTTGTAGGAAAAGATTATTTACCCTAATCAGGTGCTAAATTGTCTTTCTCAGCCTCTAATGGGAAGGCTGGCTATTCTGGGCAACGAGGCTATATAAGACACCACTTGGTGGTAGCTACTGAATTAGTGTGTAAGAAACAAATGTCCTGCCAAGTCAGTTCTATAAAGTGATGACAAAAATCCCAGAACAAATAAAAGGTATTTCCTCACAGGAAGAGGGTGGAGGAAAGCAAGGAAGGATGAAGAAGGAAGTGGGGAAAATGGAAGACCATCTGATTCAAAAAGAATTTGACCTGGAAAAAAAATGCATGAAATCATAGAAAAGAAAGTTTGAACTGGAACCAAGACTACATGTTTCCCAAAGTTTATGAATAGAACCATCAAAATACCCTCTAAACAAAATCTGAACCAAATAATGTTTCATTTAAGTTCCTATTTTAAAAGTGCTATAAGTAACCAGGTTACTTATACTTCTGTAATGATTACAAGTGTCTTTTCTTGACAATTATTTTCCACTGCAGTGGAATAGACTAGTTTCCACAAAACCTATAATCAAAACTTTCTTGGCAGAAGATAATAATTCTGCTATACAGAAATGACTGTCTACAATTATATCCACCCTTACGCTGCATAAAGAGTTTCGGCGTTTATGCAGACACGGCCTAAAAATAATTACCTAACACCACCCTAGCCAGCTAACAGAGAAAACAATAAAATTTTGATGGTCAATAATATCAGAAAAGTTTTATTCAAAAGAAGTAAAGAGTGGCAGCTAGGTGGTGCAGGGCACAGAGTATCAGCCTTGGATTCAGGAGGACCCGAGTTCAAATCCAGCCTCAGACACATAACACTTACTAGTTCTGTGACCTTGGGCAAGTCACTTAACCCCACTGCCTAGCCAAAAAAAAAAAAAAAAGGAAGTAAAGAGTTCAAAGCCAAGAAAATAGGATGGGAAACTATCCTAGTTGTTGTTGGTTATCATATAACATATATGTGTGTACATATGCCACAAGGTACTTTGTATTTTCAAAGCACTCAATTAAAAAAAAGAAGTACAATTGAGAGATCCCTGGACTTAGTTGCAGGAGAAATGAGAAATATGTCCTTTCCTAGCTTCAGCACTGGCTTGTTGAATAACTCTGGGGAAATCGCCATTCCTGCCTCAGTTTTCCCATCTATATAGTTGGGTGGATACTATCTACTAAATCACAAATGTAGGCATTTAAAAGAATTAGTTAGAAAAATATTCAAATCATTTTTATTTTCTAAGCCAAAGAGATTTCATAAGAGTATGATTTCTATATCTTATTACTATTTTTTATAAAGACACTGAACCACAAGTTAAATTACTTCTGAAATACATCATTATTGCTATTTTTCTCATTAATGTGAATCAATAAACAAGCATTTATTAAGTGCTTATTCTGTTCCAGCCACTGTGTAGTGTAGTGGTTAGGGTTAAAAAAAAAAGAAAAAAAAATAAAACAATTTCAGGCCCCAAGAAGTTGATAATCTATTGAAGAAACAGGTACATACACTCTTATACATACATTTATATGCAAAATACATACAATGTAAATGCAAGATCATTGTTAGGGTGGGGCATTGGTAATTGGGGGGGGGAGGAATCATAAGCACATGTATTCTAAGCACACATATTACCGTATTAACACCTGCCATTAACACTGAATCAAAACTGTTTCCAGTTTATTTTCTTTATTCACCATGCTACAAAGATAATGTCCACTGATCTTTCCAAATTGTAGTTCTCAGAGTGTATGATTGACTATGCTGCAGAGAGATGCTCTGACAATCCACACAATCAACTTGCTCAGATGTCCTTTTAAAGATAGTTATGATTATATCTCTGAAATCCTGTCACATTTCATCAGCACTCCAATAAGTTTCATTTTGTTTGGAGGCAGGGGGATAAAAACAGCCCTTCTGTCCTTGAAAGAAGCTCCAGGAATACATAATGAAATCCAAAAAAATGGAGGTGAGATTCTTATTATTGTCTTTGTAAAAGATCCAGGTCTTTTTCTGTGTTGAGCTGGGCTGTCCTAGAAAATGATTAAAGTGTCTCTGTCATATCTGTAAATAATCCTATTCTTTCAGTGATAAGAGTGGAGCCACAGTCACTGCTTCCCAGTACCACTGGTAACATGAATGAGTTCATATAGCTACGCTCTTCACACCTGTACAAAAGCCCTTCCTCTAGGAACAGAACATGTAGCTTTAGACTGTGTATTTCACTGGCCAGAAAGCTTTAGTTTTGAATTCTGGATCTTTTCCCTTAATAGCTAGGTGACTTTAATAGCTAAGTCACCATTGCTGACCTCCAATTTCCTCCAGTAAAATTAGGAAGAGGAAGAGTAGATTATCTTTCAGGTCCCTCCCAATTCTAAGTCTAAACTCCTTGAGAGCTGGGGCTATAGATTTTAACCCTCAGAAGTTAGCCCAGTTCCTAGCAACTGCTTAATAAATGCTTTTGCATTCCTGCTTCCTGTGATTTCTTCATTTGTACCTACTATTCTGACTACTCTCACATATGATACTAAGTAATCTTAGTGAAAAGAGATATCAGTTTTCAAGAAGTCCTTTCTGAAATCCTTTCACTGTCAGAACTATTAGCTGGGTAATAATGAATCTATCTCTATCAAACCTGACTGGACAATTTTAAGATTTAGAGTTCAGGTCAAGTTGCAACAGGAAGTGATCAAAGAAGTTTGATGCAGAATAATTTGTGGAGTGGCTACAAATTTTGGTTTTCTCATTCTTTTTAACAATTTGGTATCTCCATTCCAGGCAGAGTCTAATGTTGCACAGTGGAATTCTATTAATGTTAAAGATATCTAGGGGGCAGCTTCCTGGCGCAGTGGATAAAGCAGCAGTCCTGGAGTCAAGAGGACCTGAGTTCTAATTTAATCTCAGACCAACACTTGACAGTGGCTGTGTGAGCCTCAGCAAGTCACTTAACCCCAACTGCCTCTCAGAAAAAAAAAAAGATATCTAGGCATAAAATGTAGGTACCCTCAGCATCTATTGATCTGTAGCATGGACATTCTTGTAGATAACTGCTATATTTCACTTCCACAGCATCATTCATTTTTTCTTCCAGGTCCCATGAAATTGATTTGGCTAAAGTTATTTGATTTCATTATGCCATTAGCAATTAGTGGAGGACATATGTGAATATGTAAGCATATGTTCTTAATGAAAAAAAAATCAAGTTTCCATGGACCCTCTGAAACCAATAACTTCCGTATTTTCCAAAAGTAACACTTCTCAACTGCACCATTATTTCAAGGATGAGTGACCTGGTTCCTTGAATTTCAAAGCTACCTAACCAAACTCAGGAAGAACATACACAGATAGACATGTAGCTGGTATTAAAATGTTACTGCAAATAGTAACTAATAAAATCCCAGCACACGCTTTTATTTCTACACCCACCAGTTAACACAATGCTGACGCAGAGCAAGAGCCTAACAACCTGCTAGTGAGGACTACGGGGAACTCTTTACTTAGAAAAAAACATACCCTGCAGTATGAGGAAATATATCAAGAAATGAAAACAAATTTACAGCCGTGTCATTAGATGTTGTGCTTAAGAAGGCAAAATAAAAGCTGGTAAGTAATAACTTAGGACTCCCTAACCATGTAGTGGAGTTTTTAGTATATATGACATGAAATATTTATTATTTTACATCAAATGTGTTCATAAACAAAGCTCAGCATTATGGTCTTTGTGACCATATTAACAAATCTATATGCTTGGAATGGCCAGAAATGTAGATGAACCAAAACAAAGATTATCTCATGTCCATTTTCTTATGAACCTACAGAAAACAGATCTTTTGACATGTGATCTTAAATACAGGTGATCTTTCAGACAAATTTCACACAGAAGTTATTAGTACAATGAATTCTGTCTAATAGACCATCTATCAAATAGATGACTTTTCCATGGAATTATGGAGGGTCTCTACTTTTCATGTGCTGTTGTCCTTAGAACTTAAATTCAAAGCACTTAGTAGTTTTCATAAAATTTCCTGTGTATGGCTCCCTTTTTCACAGGTTTTTTTTTTTAAAGAACAAGTAACTATCCTAAGTTTACACAGCAAGGTAGTAGCAGAATCACAGCAGAACAGCTCCCTGGTCTTTGATTCTAATGAGTTAGTTACATGGCCTCTTCTAGACATGCCACCAGTCCTCAATCAGCATTCCTACTACAAAAAGATACCGTTGTTCTAATCATTAAACTCCAAGGAAACACTTGGAAAACTCACTTAAATTAGAACTTTTTGTTGTTTTGAAGATGGGGATAGGAGAGAGCAGAGCAGATAGGAAAAAAGTTGAAGGGATGGTAATGGTAATCTATCCTAACTGTATCACTTTTAAAAAATTTTTTTTCAGCTTAGAATTCTCAAACACAAATTATTTCACCTCAGTAATTTAGATGTCTCTATATGAAGGTTACTACTCTGTCAAGAGTTCATTCACTTGCACTCAATGCACTCACATTTAGTAAAGCAAACACAGGGTACAAAGCCATTCTACTTATCAGGGCCCAAAGTAAACATTGTTGATTTAATTAATCTGATCCAACTGAGAATCTGTGCTTACTGAAACAGTACCATCATGCCTGCAACAGCTCAGCTGCTGAGGCTAAAAGAAAATCTATCTATATCTCTGTTTACACACATGCATATGGATAGATACACTGTAACCACAAACTGGCCATAAGCCCTCCGATCATCTGGGGCTCAATTTAAGAATCTATCCTCATATTACTGAACTCCATGATAATCATACAGTTCTAGAGCATAGTTAAACTGTTTTACCTAATACCTATTAATAAATTAGAAGACCTTCTGTAAGCTGGCACCAAGGGCAGAGTTGCAATTGGCCCAATCTGGTTTTCCTGAAAATAGCAAGCAAACCACATGCATTCTGTTCCCAGACCAAATCACAAAGTCCAACCAGACTGTTTCTAGAATAAGAAGTTTCCCCTTCAGTTTCATCCTTGTTAATAGGCCTGAAGTCTCTATAATCACCTGTTCCTGAAGGTGATTTGTTTCTGAAACCTATTGATAAGTAAAGAGGCAATTGTCTAGAAATATTTTTAAGGCACAAACAGGAGCAAATAAACTGGTAGCCAAATTTAACAAATATTAAAACCAAAATCAAATACATGCATACTGAGTTGGTTTCAGTTATGTACCTGAAATAGCAAAATCTCCCATTATGTCTTGGAAAGCACAGGTTTGATGCTCAGTGAGGGCCATAAAATGCCCCAAATGTCTTTACCTATCAGTGAATTTTAAATACTTTTATAGTCGGCCAATTCCTGGAAATAAAGGGTCAGTTACCAGTGGCTCTCCATCCTTGTTCATCCTGAGAACAGTAAAGCCACAGGGAGTTAACTAAAGTGTGGCCCCTTTGCACTCTCTCTCTCTGTTCTCAGAAACCTGCCACAGTAGAGCATTCATTCTGTCGATTCAAAAACAAACATAAATAATTCCCACTGAGATTGGTTATATAACATATACAGCTTCTAGAAAACGAAAGTAAATAAAAGAGGAGTGAGAAGCATGCGCCAGAAGAGGGAAGATAGATTTCCATGGTCCACTTACTCGAATGCGAAGAAGAGTCCGCTAGTGACCAAGATGAGGACAAGGGTCAGGTAGAAGACGCCCGTCTGCCGAGCCATCATGATCCTCCCATTACAAAAGAATTTGTTTCTTCCTGGGAAAACCTCCCATTTCCTCCGGGCCGCGATTTTCTTTTTCTTATGGGGTGACTCCATGGGAGAGGAGCTGTGAGTGCTGATCTGACTGTACTCGCAGTCTTTCATGGGCCCACCGCCTCCAGGAGTCATCAAAGAGGGTAGACAATTGGGGGGCTCAAATTCCCCACCCCGCCCCCCAAAAAAGCACAAACCACTTAACTAAAACAACCCCACTCTCTAAAGCCCCTTGGCCACCAGCACAAGCTCAAATTAAAACTCCCCAAATAGGTTACCGTTCCAGTGATAACTTTGCCAAGCAGCCCAAGTTAACCCTTTGGAGACCAAGGCTGTCATAGTAGAAAGATTCCTCAGAGAAGGAGCTCCCCACCACCCACTATTATTCCTCAATTCTATCACGTGTTGGAGGGGTCATGAAATTAAGTCCAATGAAGGAAAAAATGACACCCTCTACCACACACAAAACATACACGCTCACATACACACACACAGTCCACACCACACCACAGTGCACTCGCTTTCCTTCTCCGTGCCCCTCTCACTGCCACCGGTAGTTGATTTTTAATCCCTCTTCCAGATGACCCCTGCTGGGGGATGTCTAGGGTGGCGGGATCTGAACTCGACTGTAGGGGCAGCGGCTGTGGGCGCGCAGAGAGCTTCACTAGCTGCTCCTCTCCCCTTCGCCAGGTTTATTATAATCCATTCTCCAGGCAGCAGCTCTTCCCCCGAGAGAAAGAGATGGAAAAGAGATGGTAGTCCGAGCCACCCCCAAGCTTCCAGGGGGTGGGGGAGGGAAACAAGAACAAAATCCAAAACAAAACCACGTTGCTTTTGTCGGAATAGATCCTTCTGAAAGCCCAGGCACTAGTCCAGCTAAGAGCCCCCAATCTACCCAGCTGTTTGTAAAGCGGACTTCTCCACACCCAGCGCCGCCGCGGCAGAGCTGGGACTGTGGGACTAGGACGAGCAGGAGGACAAGATCTCGGCAGCGGCTGCTCACCGATTGTGTGGCGAGTAGCTGAGTATCTTCCGCTTGCCCGAGTGAGGAAGAAACGCCAGCGGGGGTGGGCCTTGGGTAGACAGCGACAGACACTTGTTTGCAAATGCTCTCCCCAGCGCCGGCTGCAAGGATCCCGGGCCGGCGCTTCAGAGATTTTCCACCTCCTCGCGGCCCCGGTGTGGGCGAAGGGTGTAAGCGTTTGTGGCGCGGGAGTGGTTGGTTTGCTTCTACACCCCGGGGCTCCTCCTCTTTCTCCTCCTTCTCTGGGGTTAAGCCCCTCAGATGGGGCAACCCTCCTGCCCTAGGCTGGTGCTCCGCTCCCTCGGTCTCAGCATGCCCATGCTGCCACCCATCACTTCAGGACTCCCTGTCTTTTAGGGTCTATCACATTCGGCACCTCCTTGCTCCAGGGCTGAGCGTGGTACTGAAGCGCAGCTGCGGGGGTCCTCAGCTCGCGTAGCCCCCGGGAGAAGCAAAGGTCACACCCCCAGCAAGCGGCTCTAGGAGGCCGCCTCCAGAGCAGCTTGCACTACACACACACACACACACACACACACACACACACGACTTCTGTCCGCCTTCCTCCTAGGGAACCTCTTTTTCCAGGCAGCAGCTGCCACCGGACCAAAAATATTAAAAAGCAAAAAAGCTGACCGAGAGACCAGCTCGTTCTTTTGACTTCTAGCGGAGTGAGGGGGAAACCAAAGAGAAGTATCCAGTCCCCTCACCCCTCATACTCCAGGCTGTTTCCTGGAGCCTCCACCCCAGTTACCAAGAGATTTACGGACACATAACCCTCACGTTCCTTATCTGAGACGGGGGAGGAGTCCACACACTGAGGGTGACCGGGAATTGGGGTAATTAAAGAAACAGCCAATGCTCGGAATCGCAGAAGGAAAAGCAGGGGAAGCTCGCTTCCTCTTTCTTTCACCAAGGAAATCAGTTCTATAGGGAGAGGTCTCTGCTAGACCAGCCTCTCCCACTCCTCTCTGAGGCCACTAAAGACTCCAGTCTCTTTTCTCCCAGCACGGGGAGCGAAAGAAGGGGGGAAGGGAG
Organism: Phascolarctos cinereus; assembly: GCF_003287225.1. Taxonomy (NCBI): domain Eukaryota; kingdom Metazoa; phylum Chordata; class Mammalia; order Diprotodontia; family Phascolarctidae; genus Phascolarctos; species Phascolarctos cinereus. The sequence goes on from NW_027555958.1 coordinate 94,657,082, forward strand.
AGGGAGAATGGAGTGGCTTCTATTTTTCCCTCCCAAAATAACAGATTCTGTATTATCATTAGCTCTATCTGTGCCATGCTTTCCCTCTTTTTGTACCCCTCATGCCCCAGTACTAGACCTCAGTCTTTGTTCCTTTTATTCCTGTCTGTTGCTGTCTGTCTTCCTTTCTTTCTTTGTGGAGTTCCTACACCAGCCGGAATGGGAACTGCCTCCCCTTTCCCTCCTCTCACGCCCATCCATCCTTCCACTTCCCAGCCTAATAACCACAGGGTAATCTCCCAGCAACTGGGAAATGTGTCAAATCAACCCATTCCCCCAGTTGACATTAAAAGAAGCGGGAGGAGCTAGTCTCGCTTTCTCTCTCCGCCTCCTCCTTTCCTTCTTCCCTCGCTTTGCTGCCGTCACTCGGCTGGACGAATAAGCGAGCCTGGGAGATCTAGGAGACCTTGCCACAATTCACAAAGCTGTGCGTACTTAGATAAAAGGATGGGGGTGGAGAAGAGAGGGAAGAGACTTCTGTCCCTCCCACTTCTTATTTTGCACTTTCCTTTCTCGACCCTCTGGGATTAGTAGTTCATTCTTTTGCGTCTGGCCCCAAAAAATTACAACTTGGGGAACATAAAAACTACAAACCCCAGCATTCCTCGCAAAGAGAATGAGACGAGCAATTGCTACATTGCATTCTCCTCGGAAGAGTTTGAAGTGTGACTTGCCCCTCGTGGGTAGAGCGAAGTGCTTGAGATTGATTTCCGATGGTGAAAAAATGAGGCGGAAAGTTGAGGAGAGATAGTTGTGACAAGAAAAAAATAGGCAAATAGCACCTGGATTATTAGGGGGAAGGGGGAACGCAACAGGCTAGGGTTTTAAGAATGAAGATGAAATGTACAAACGTCCTTTTCTAATCTGGTTAAATTCTTTGATTGGGAAGAGACACAAAAATAGAATTAGATTCAAAAAGAGCGGTTTTTTTTTCCCAAAGCAAAGCAGAGAACCATAGGGATGATTAAGCAGTTAATGACTTCTTAAAACTGAATGATGTGGATGTTCCTAAGAAATGTAGCATGAAAAATATCGACATTCCCCAACTTCTCAAAAGGTTTCCTAAAAATGCAAATATTAGTTATTTGGAACTCAATGTATGTTCCCATAGAAACAATGTTATATTTGTTGGGTTCCTTAGCCACTCCACAAAAGCTTATTTAACCCTTTGATGTCCTGGATGTAGAATACTGTACACTATTAACCCTAATATCAAGACTAACAATGTTGCTTTCAGAAAACATAATCCCATTTGGGAAACCTGGAACAAATCTCCACCTACTCCAGCAGGTGCCCTACTAAGCAGCCTAACACTGGAAACAGTAACCTGGAGCAAGAAATTCAGCAAAATTGCTTCACATTTATAATGAGTATCATAATTGTTTGCCTTCTGAAAGGGTGGAGGAGGGATCAGAGGAAGGGAGAGCATTTGGAACTATTTTTTTACGTGTTTAAAATAAATAAGAAATTCAGCAAAATATGGCCTAGAGGGAAAGAAGGGAGGGATGAGCAGTAGCGTTCTGGGGGAAGGGGGACCTAGCTGCAGGTTTTTAGTGAAGTATGAACCTAGATTGGGGTGGGGGTGGAGAGGAGTCTTTGGTGAAGGAAAGGAGGAAAGATCCACTAATCCACACACAGGGAAGAGAAGTTTTGCTCAATAGGCCACCTACCCGGAACGTACGTGAATTGACTTCGGTAAAGTAGGGGCTGCCTATATTTTTTTTTTAAATTATTTGGGAGTTAGAAGATCTATACACACAAATATTTTTGAAAATTAAAAGACACTATATGTTACCAATATATTGGTGAAAATCAGGATGATGACAATGCCCAAGCATCAGTGGTTAAGGGGTAGAAATTCTAGACAAAATAGTCTTTGTGATTCAAATTTAAAGGGAATTCAAATCCAGTCTCCACCACATTAAAGTGACAGAACCTTGGGCAAGTCCTGAACCTCAATTTCCTTCTCAGTGCTGTGGGGGTGGATAATTTTAATTTTTTTAAAAAATTATTTATAGCATTCATTTTTAAAATAATATTTTTATTTTTCCCAATTGCAGGTAAAAACAAGTTTGAACATCCTTTTTTTTTTTAAATTTTGAGTTCCCAGGTAACTTTATAAGGCAACAAATTATAAAAACCATATAGGGATAATAATACTTGCATTAGGCAGTGTGGTACAGTAGACTTGGAGTCAGAGGATCTAACTTCAAATCTTGGCTGACAGCTAGGACTTATGTGATCTTAGCCTAAGTTTCCTAGTCTGTAAAATGAGAGTGCTGTACTAGATGGCCTCTCAGCTCTACAGCCTGTGACCTCACAAATTATTGTGAGCAAAGTACTCCGAAAGCCCTAAATTTGAGTTTTTATTAGAGCATTATTTTCCATTTATTCACTGCAAAGAACTTGTGTTAGATCCATTGATTTTGCATCTTTATAATGACAGAAAATGTTAATTTAATTGTTAATATGATTACAGAAATTAACACCAAATGTCATATGGACTGCCACTCTCTTAACCCTGGTAATGTCAGAATTTCAGTAATGTCCCTACATTCCTACTCTTGAGATATTTACTCTTGATTAGGTTGAGCTGAACCACACCCTAGGTTCCCCTACTCAGGGATTTTGCCTTGTGGAGGAGCCCAGCCCAAGTTGGATTCGGTGTCCTTGCTCCCTTCCATTGGGATTCATGGCATGAAGGGCAAAACAGCCAGAATGAAGTGGCTTTCCTTGACCAGATTGCCAAGGGTCACTGGGGTCTCATAATCAGGACTTGCTACCTCTTACTGACTCCTTGCCCCTCCTCCTAAAGGTATAAGAAGCTTTTGCATGAGCCTGGAGTTAGGAAATCCACTGGATATCCCCCAGAGAGACAGGTTTGCTACCCTGTTATTTCATTTAAAGACGATTTATTCCTCAATTCATGCCTTTATTTCAGGACCTGACTGTAGTCACACCTATAATTTCATTAATCAAAGTTACTTTTAAAAATTATCCCTTCCCCTTGCCACTCCCCTACCCCTCCCCCACCCACAAGTTCTTTGTACTACATGGATTTCTATTCCTTTGATCTGGGCTCCTTTTCTATTGTTTTGCTAAAGGCTATTTAAATTCACAAACTTCACTTTTCAGGTCTAGGTATGTCAATCCATAAATTATTCAATAAGTGTTTATAAACAAGTACTGTGGGACAGCTAGATGGATAAAATGCTGGGCCTGGAGTCCAGAAGTCTCATCTTCCTGAATTTAAATCTGGCTTCAGACACTTAGTAGCTGTGTGACCCTGCACAAGTCACTTAATCCTGTTTGTCTCTATTTCCTTGTCTGTAAAAATTAAGTGGAGGGGCAGCTAGGTGGCACACTGGATAGAAAATGGGCCCTGAAGTCAGGTGGACCTGAGTTCAAATCCGGTCTCAGACCAAACACTTGACATTTACTATCTGTGTGACCCTGGGCAAGTCACTTTGCTCCAATTGCCTAAAAATAAATAAATAAATAAATAAAGATTAACTGGAGAATAGATGGTGCAGTGGATAGAGCATCAGCCCTGGATTCAAGAAGACCTGAGTTCAAATTTGGTCCCAGACACTTGACACTTAGTAGTTATGTGACCCTGGGCAAGTCACTTCACCCCATTGCCTTGACCAAAAAAAAAAATTAACTGGAGATGAAATGGCAAACCACTCCAGTATCCTAGCCAAGAAAACCCCAAATGGAGTAACAGAGGCAGAAACACAGCTGAAAATTACTAAACAACAGTGTGCCAGGCACTGTGCTGGATTGATAGGGTTGCAAGGACAAAAGTGACACAGTCTTTGCCACACCCAAGGAGCTTAAATTCTATTGAGAAGGATAACATATATAATATATATATATATACATATATGTGTATGTATATGTGTCTATGCCAAATAAACACAGTACAAGATGATTTGGGCAGGGAACCACTAATATCAGGGTCCTCAGATCAGGAGAGGTCTTTTATGAGATGGCAGCCTGTGAGATGAATTTTGTGAAGGAAACTAGTAACAGCTGAGGAGGAAGGACATTCCAGGAGTGAGGGACAGTCTATGTAAAGCCACAGAAACAGGAAATGGGTTGTCATGTATGAGGAAGAGCAAGGAAGCCGTGTCTGGAGTAATATATGAAAGGCTAGAAAAGTAGATTGGATCCAGGTTGTGAAGGGCCTTAAATTCCAAACAGATGAATTTGTATTTGATTCTAGAGGAAGTAAAGGGCTTCTGACATTTGTTCAGCAGGGTGGTAACATGGTCAGACTTGTGCTTTAAGAACAACACTTTGACAGCTAGTAGGGATGGATTGGAGAGGAGGAGAGACTTATAGCAGAGAAACCAGTTGGCAGGGTTTTTTTAAATATATTTTTAAAATTTAGTTATTTATTTTCAGTTTTCAACATTCACTTCCATAAGATTTTGAGTTCCGTATTTTCTCCCCATCTCTCACCTCCCTCTGATGGGGTACAGGCTCAAGCCGAGACCGTTGCCCCTTACCTCAAAAAGAATTTGGGTCCTCTTTGTCTATGGCATTCTCCTTGAATTCTCCTACTTGATCAAGGAAGTCTCTGGAGCTCGACTGAGGCTACAATCCTATCAGTTGGCCTTTCACTATGGCCTATGCCCAATCTCCGAATTCTGTAACCCCTAACTTAGTCTAGCCCTCCATTGTCTTACCTCCAGAGGGCCCCAAGCCACTTCTCACCCTTAATCCTATTTAGACCCCATTCTCCCTGGCATTCTATTCACCCCAGCCTACTGGCCACTCCCATCAAGATCTTTACTAGATCCCTCCCACAGTCTTTCTGTGTATAAGGTCCATCTTGTCTCCATTAAGGTGCTCAGATTCTTTAAGAGTTTAGCCAAGGGCTGAGATTCTTACAATCTAGCCAATAGCTCACAAATGTTCAGATTCCTTAAAAGTCTGGCCAGTATGGCTGATCTTTAATAAACCTTGTCTTTGGCTGAAAGAAGGCTTGAGTCAAATTCATTCGGGTAGAACCCGTGGGTCATGATTTTGGGGTCCCAGTGTAAGAAAGATTTTAGGGGGTTAGGCTTCCACAGCAGGGTAAGAAATTCCAAGATCTTGTGGCTAGTCCCTCAACCAATCAGAAAGTATAGCAAACAACTAGTTCCTTAAGAAAGAGCCCTGGAGTCTAAACAGTTGCAACTCGTCAGGTTCAAGGATGGGCTTCGACAGGGCAAAGGCTTTTCCCCACTGTGCTTGCTTAATAAGCTTATTAAATATTAACTGACACACCCCAAGGGTGGAGATAGCCGCCATTTTTTAACATGGGACCCATGAAGTGCACAGACTTAACAGAACATGGACAAACACTCGATGGGCTGTTCAGGAAGGGCGTAGCTCAGATGAACCAGACCAATAGTAGCCCTGATGTATGGAGTATGGATCTTACTAACGGTTTAAAAGTTGATTCTGCCACTGAACCAGTGCCCACATGCTACTAAAGTGTGTTGTGCCCGCTTCTCTCTTGAGAAGCATAATAAAGACTTTTCTTCATTCACTCACAGTAGTAGATTTTTGTTTCAGATTTTTCTAACACCAGCACCCCTAAACTTCTAAACCTCAACACCCCCTCCCCAAGATGGCATGCAATTTGATATAGGCTCTACATATACATTGACATTGAACCTATTTTAACATTAGTCAGGTCATAAAGAAGAATTAGAAAGAATGGGAGAAACCACGAGAAAGAAGAAACAAAACAAATAAATAACAGAGAGAGAAAGAGCAAATAATATGCTTCCATCTGCATTCATCCTCCAGGATCAGGACAGCCCCAGAGGATGGACTCTTTAAAGGAGCTGCAGTTCTCCTTGGCCTATATCCACAAGCTGCCAAAGCAACTCAACCTCCTTTTGATTGTGATAGCTAACATTTATATAGCCCCATAAGGTTTGCAAAGTGCTTTACATATGTAATCTCATTTAATCCTTACAACAACCCCATGAGGTAGGTGCTATTAACTCCATTTTACACATGAGAAAACTGAGGCTAAAAGAGGTTGTATAAATTGTCCAGATTCACAACTGTCTGCGACAGTTTTTGAACTCAGATCTTCTTGACTCCAAATCCAAATTTCTACCATATTGTTGAGGTTTAAGGATGCTGGGGCCTCAAAATCACAATATACAGGTCCTGCCCAAATGAATTTGACCCAGGCCTTCTTGCAGTCAAAGACAAGGTTTATTAGAGATCAACCATGTTGGCCAGACTATTAAGGAATCTAAACATTTGCATTGATACCAAAAGTGGGCCAGATTTTAAGAATTTGAACCCTTGGCTAAGCTCTTAAAGAATCTGAGCCCCTTAATGTCAGCCAGATGGACCTTATATACAGAAAGATTGTGGGAGGGATCTAAGAGTGGCCAAGTAGTTTGAGGTGACTGGAGGCAGGGTCTGGAGAAGGGGTATGTTGATGGGAATGGCCAGTAAGCTGAGGTGACTAAAGGAGGGGTCTAGGGAGGATCTTGATGGGAGTGACTGGGAAGTAGAATGAGGTCTACATAGGATCAAGGGTGGGAAGTGGACGGAGGCCATAAGGAGGTAATAGACAATGGAGGGCTACGCTATGTTAAGGGTAACAGAGAATTGGGAGATTAGGCATTAGGGATAGTGAAAAGCCGGTTGATAGGACTATAGTCTCAGGCAAATGCTAGAGACTTCCTTGATCAAGTAGGAGAGTTCAAGGAGAGTCCATAAACAAATGGGACCCGAATTCTTCTTGGGGTGAGGGGCAAAGGTCTCTGCTTGGGCCCGTACCTCATCAGTATCACCTCTCTGCCTATTATCTAGATAGAAGCCCCACACATTTTTTACAAATACCTCTTCTATCTCTTCACTTCATAGGTCTTGTCTTCTGGCTCATAGAGACATGGCTTTCCCCTGAAGTATTTCATTCCTTTGACACTCTACAGTTTGAGCTGCTTCTTATTTCAAGTCCACCCAAACCAGAAATGTGTTAGAGCCAGCTCAGACTGGCTTATGTGAGCCAATTGTTCAATGTGAGCATTTACTTCACTTTGTTGATTGTCTAGACTTAAGAAAATTATGGAGAAAATGTATCATATCAAAGATTTAGAGCTCAAAGGAATCTTCAGAATCACATAGTCTAATGCACTCATTTTAAAGATGAAGCAACTATGGTTCAAAGGGTTAGGCAGCTTTGTGAAATCATACAGGTAGTTACTAGCAGACTGAGGATTCAAACTTCTGTCTTCTCCTTTCAAGCATTCTTGACGAAAAGAATAGAAAATTTGACTTTCAAATACAAGACTTAAGAGAAGCATAAAAGGGTAAACAGGAAAGGGAAATCATAAGGGACTTAATAAGGTTAAACTGTTTACATTCCTACATGGGAAGATGATATTTGTAACTCATAAGACCTTTCTCATTATTAGGGTAGTTAGAAGGAGTATATATATATATCACAGGTGAGTTGAATATGAGGGGATGATACATAAAAAATAAAATTAAGGGGGAGAGAGAGGAATGTACTGGGAGAAAGAGAAAGGGAGAGGTAGAATTGGATAAATGATCTCATAAAAGAGGCAATAAAAAGTTTTTACAATGGAGGGGAGGGAAGGGGGAGTGAGCGAACCTTACTCTCATCAGAATTGGCTCAAAGAGGACTAACATAAACACAAAATTGGGTATAGAACTCGATCTTACCCTACAGGAAAGTAGGAGTGGAAATGGATAAGAGAAGCGGGGAGGGATGATAGAAGGGAGAGCAGATTGGGAGAGGAGATAGTAGCAAAACACTTTTGAGGAGAGACAGGGTGAAAGGAGAGAGAAAAGAGAATAAAAGGAAAGAGGGAATAGGATAGAGGGAAATACAGTTAGCAATATAACTGTAAAAAAAACCATTTTAACCACATTTCTCTGATAAAGGCCTCATTTCTCAAACATATAGAGAACTGAGTCAAATTTATAAAAATAAGAGCCATTCCCTAATTGTCCTCTCACTTGAAAACTGTGTGGGACAGCGACCCCAACCCAAATTAAACTCAAAGACTTCTCAAAGTGGAAAGCAAAGGTTACCTTTATTACAATCTCGAGATATGGCTGTCTGCTCCTCCTAACAGGGGCCACCTTATAAAAGCAAAAATCCGCCCACCATGAAAACAAGTCTCCACCCACCACTATCCCCTACCCCCTTAACTGGGGGTAGGCTTACATTCTAAGCTTGAAAGTTTCTTCTTATCCCCTTAACCGGGAGGTGGGACTTACATTCCAGGCTCGAAATTCAAAGCCAAGGACAATCGGCTCAGGTTGGGGGTGGGGCAGGGCTTATTCTTTCTGTTAAGTGCTTAAAGACAGGGTCTGAGTTGGGGAGGATTTTGAAAGTAGTAATCAAGAATTATTTGACCCTTTGAGGAACCTTCACTTCTGAGAGTTCATTTCTCACACTACCTTCTGAACTCATTACCTTAATTACATTGAGAAGTCTTCACTGGGACATCCCATTCAGTCCCTCCTCTTCTTCTATACTATCTGAAGACTTCTCACATCCCACTAAATCTTAGTAACCATCAGGGTGGTCTCAAACTGGCACTTAACCCTGACTCTTCAGAACCATGAGCTTGATTTCTTTCCCTTCTATCTTAACCAAAATGGGACAAGGAGTCCTGCATAAAGGGGAGACACAGCGGAAAGTAGGATAATTCCCTTCAAATGTTACAATCTAAGTGTTTTTAGAAATACAATACAATTTAGAAACAGTAATAACTTTTGTAATGCTGACAATTAAGATAACATCACTTACATATAATCACATATAGAAATTATCATTCTTATGATAACTTTAACACTTGGCACCTTTTACATTAAATCTGAATTCAAATTCTTCTCAGCTCTCTTTTCCTCTCTATCACCCCTGTAAATATAGGCATTGACAAATCAAGGGGGCAGCCCCTTCATAATACAGATACAGAGACCCAAAAGAAAACAATAATAATGCAATTGTCCCTTTAAGATTCGAAAAGTCTTTTCTTATACAGCTATCTGGCAGGGAACATCATTAATGAAGTCCTCTGGTCCTTGGTATTTGTTCCAGCCATCTCCAGCGCAGCATCTCAGCATCTTCTTCTTATCTTCTTGTAGGAACCAGCTTTCTGTCCATTCTCCTACAAAAGTGATCTTCAAGAAAATTCACATCAGAACCCAGTGTCCACAGGCTCCAGTACATACACAAATATATTAAGTAGGATCTTAAATTTTTCAGTCATGCCATGTTTCTCTGATGCCATTTACAAAATAAACCACAAGCCATTCTATTATTAATTGTAACAAAACTTTAAACAAGTATGATATTATCCAAATAACAAAATAACATTCTCACAAACCCCTGACCTAACTGTAAAGAACCATAACTCGTATGGAAACACACACAGGAACACTAGTCCCAGTTCTATAGTAACCTAAGATGTTCCATAATCTCACATTGCCTAAGGAACATCTCTAAAATGAGCCCCCTTTCCTCTCTATTCCCATCAGAGTATGACGACCCTACCTCCTTCTATAATAAGAAAACAAGGGGCATCTAGCAAGAGTTCTTCCATCTCTTTCATTGGAATCAACCTGTATAGTGGAAAGACTTCTGGATATGAAATCATCAGATATATGAGTTCAGATCAAATACATGTGTGATAATGAATAAGTTGCTGAATTTCACTGAACCTCAGTTCTCTCCTCTTTAAAACTGGAGCAATAATACCAATAGCATCTACCTATCCTTCTTATAAGACTAAATGAGATATTTGTAAAGTGTTTTGCAAATCTTCAGATATTCTAAAATTATCAACTTGAAACCTCTCTGCATCTTGACTCATCCACTCCTCTTTGCTCCAGTCTCTGAGGACAATTGTTATTTCTCTCAATCATGTTTTGTCTGTCTCTCTTCTTCTCTCCTCTTCCTCCTCTTTAACATCCTCCATCTTCCTATCAAAACAAAAACCAAATCCTACTCATTCTAATTCCATTCTAAGCCCTCCAATATACTCCCTTCTTTTGAATTGTACCTCCACCACATGATTTCAGTCCTTTTCAAAGCCCCAGAGGTTTGTTACTTGCCACATAGGCATAATAAGTGCAGGAATTTGGAATAAAGGATATAAATAGTGGACTTTGCCCAACACTCACGTTCCATGGCTTTTAAAAATGTGTATCAATTTTGCCTTTCTCTTTTTCCTTCACTTGCATGGGAGACGTAAAAGAACTTTGAGAGTTAAAAGAAAACTACAATGCTTCAATCCCTCATAGTTCTTGTAGGCTTTCTTTGTCATAGTTCATGAAATTAGTTTGGAGGAATAGGAGTTTCTAGGTAGAGGCTTGGAACAAAGATATGGGTCCTGCTAACAGAAAGAAGTCAGCTCAAAGACAGGATAAATGCCTGAGAGCTCTAATTAGCTGACTAGCTATGCTATGTTCCAAGAGAGTCAAATCCCTGGTAGTAATGATTTTAGGAGCTGGCAAACTTTTAGAGATAAAAGCCATTGAATACTTCTTCCTAGTCTGATAACTAGATGTATGAATAGTTTGCTATTCTCATTAAAAGAGCTCTGGGCTCTAAGCTAAACAAAAGATGGAAGAGCCCACTTCTCTTATGAGGGAGGAGATGGCACCTCAGCTAATAACTAGTTGAGATCCAGGAGGACTAGCACCCCTGTTGTGAGGGCTGCTGAGCCTTTTGGTGTCCACTTATCACCCAACTCTCACCTGTGGCTCCAAGAAGCCATAGCATATGCAGCAGCCACATCCCAGCAGGCCATCTTGACAAACAGGATAAACCAGGTTGAGGGCAACTGATAAGCCTCATACCTCTTGGTGAGTTAGGGGGATGTCTATCCCAAGCACGTGAAGACTTTCCCCTGGCAGAATGGGCAGATGAGAACAATTTGTTTCAACAGCCATGAAGGTGGCTGAAGCAGGCACTCTGGAATGCTTAGAACTTGGTCCGACATTGAAGACACCAAGGTCATCTGCTGCATCCTGGGCCAATGCCAATAGTTTTTACTTTTGTTTTGCCACTGGACTTCTATGACTCAGGAAGAGAGAGTGAAGCGGGTGACTTCGTGCAATTCTGCCTCTCTTAAATCCGATTCACCCACCCACAAGTCAAAATAGCACCCCATATTGTCATCAGTCCTCTTGGAAAATGAAGGACAAACAAAACAATTGAGATCCAGAAGGTGGCAGTAGTAGTAACATCCCTGTACAGAGAAACAGAGCAACAAAGGCAGAAGATACCCAAAGAGAAAATGAGAGAGCAGCAGAGATATGACAAGATATGGTACAACCAACAGAGAACAGACCTTCCCTGCTGGAACAATGCAATGGCATCACTAGCATACATCAGATGCCTCAAAGCATCAAATGCATGAGTTGAACTTCCATGCATGTCCATGTGTCCCCTCCACATAGGTGCCCTGTCATACATGTGTGATCTCCATCCATGGGCCCTGGACATATTGCTCTTTGTGTGTGTGCCTCTATGTGTGTGTTCTAGTTATGTTGTTCAGTTGTGTTTGATTCTTTGTGACCCCATTTGGGGTTTTCTTGGCAAAGATAGTGGAGGGGTTTGCCATTTCCTTCTCCATCTCATTTGACAGATGAGGAAACTGAGGCAAACAGGGTTAAGTCACTTGCCCAGGGGTCACGCAGCTAGAAAGTGTCTAAGGCCAGATTTGAACTTGGGAAGATGAGTCTTCCTGACTTCAGGCCTGGAACTCCATCCACTTTGCCACTAGCTGCCCCACGTGTGCATAAACATATGTATACACATATACACACATGTATCTATACACATACATATATGTACATATAATTATGTACAAAATAGATATAAATTAATGTAGTTGTCAGAACTTCAGTTTTAGAGTAGTCTTTGTCTACCACCATTTACAAGTGGCAATAAGGATTTGGACTTTGTTTTCTCCAAATGAAAGAACTTCAGAGAAAGCCTGAGGGCAAGATGTCTTGATAATCCCCTCAGAGTTGGTCATGTAACTTCTGTTTTGGCCTGGCTCCTACTTTAGAGAATGGTGGCTGCCTTCACTAGAATGTGAGCTACCTGAGGACTGATCTGTGTTTTTGCCTTTCTTCAGCTCTTAGCACAGTGCCTGGCACATAGTGGTACTTAATAAATGTTTGCCGACTGCTTTTTGTTGTTGTTGTTGTTTCTTTTCCTTTTTTTTTTTTTTGCTATTTGGTGAGGCAGTCAGGGTTAAGTGACTTGCCAGGGTCACACAGCTACCAAGTGTCATGTGTCTGAGGCTGGATTTGAACATAGGTCCTCTTGACTCCAAGGCCGCAGTTCCATCCACTGCACCACCTAGCTGCTGCATCCTTTTATTCTTTTTTAGCTCCATGACCCATCTTCTAGTTGGCTCCATGATTTGGCCCCTCCCCTGGGCAGATGTTCCTGGCTGCTGCCCATATGTTCCCTAAATGGGGAGGATATCAATCAGTACCGTGGAAACTACTCAGTCTGTCCCATGATAGATTTTAGGTTTTGGCCAGGGCCAAAGAGAATAGTACAGTCTCTTTTATTTCATGAGTTCATTGGCACCTAGCAATGCTATTTTAGGAAATCAGGTTTTCATCCAACTTGGGCTGAACAGGTATGGGTGGAAAGTTTTCTGCTATCCAAATTTAAAGGAAGCCAATCAGTTCATCAGAATGGCAATTTATCTAGAGATGGTAATAATCTGCATAGCTACCCTAACCCACAGTGTTTTGTAGTAATACTGATAGTATATTACCATCCAGTCCCACTATAGTGGAGTAAGAAATATTATAACAGGCTGATCTAGAGGTAAAAATCTCCTCTACCCTTTGAATAGTAGAGAATAAAGACTAGCCCACATAGGAACCTATATTATTTAATAATCAGAAAAGAGCTGCTGGATGAACCCAAATTGGTGTCTGTCTCCCTTGCCCTACTCTACCCCCTTTCCTTCTCCTGAACTCAAAAAGAGAGAAGAGAAAAAGAGAGGGAGGGAGAGAGGCAAAGAAAGAGACAGAGACTGAGACAGACAGATAGAATCACAGAAAAAGAGGTGCTGTGGGCTATTTCTCCCCCTAGGGGCCATAGGAAGCTGTAGAAGGAGGCTATAACTATGTGAGGACCCACATGATGAGCCTACCATAAACACAGGAAGGAACAATAATCAATCAACAGACATTTATTCCATGCCTATGACGTGTCAGGCATAGTGCTAGGCATGAGGGAGGCATATTCAAAGACTAAGCAATCCCTATAATGAGGAGCTTGCATTCTAATAGGATATACACATACATACATATATACATATACATATACATACATGTTCACATGTGTGTATGAAGCCATTCTCCCTAGCCCTCACCCTGATTACCAGGGGAGAAGTCCCTGAGTCTTTGGGATAGGGGAGAAAAAAATTGTGGGGGAAGGAGAGATAATATGATAAACTTCAGGTTCTTGCTTTACATGAGAAGGGTTAAATCTAAGGACTTCTCAAAAGTCATTCATTAACTCATTCCTCACCGAGTTCTCTCTGGGAATCTCAAAATTTAATTCATGCCCAGGTTGCTAGAGATGCTGACAAAAAGACCCTCAGCCTTCATGTAAATACTCAGCTAATATGCACTTTGGATACAGGACAATCACCCTACTGAAAATGCAAATGTAAAGTATGTATGTCCACATGGGCTACCTAGATGCAAGGCACAAAATGGATACATAGGATCAAGGAAAACCAAAATGTTGAGATTTAGGGGTGTTAGAGTGCTGGGACCCCAAAATCATGCGGGTCCTGTCCGAATGAATTCAACCCAAACTTTCTTTCAGCCAAAGACAAGGTTTATTAAAACATTCACCATATTGGTAAGACTCTTAGGGGCAGCTAGATGGCAGTAGGTAGAGTACTGGGCCTGGAGTCAGGAGGACCTGAGTTCAAATCCTGCCTCAGACACATGATAGTTACTACCTGTGTGACCCCAGGCAAGTTACTTAACCCCATTGCCTCACACACACAAAAAAAGACTTAAGGAATCTAAGCATTTGCATCGCTACTGCAAGTGGGCCAGATCTTAAGAATCTGACCACCTTAATGGAGACAAGTTGGGCCTTATATACAGAAAGACTGTGGGAGGGATTTAGGAGTGGCCAAGTAGGTTGGGGTGACTGGAGGAGGGGTCTCAGGAGAATCTGAATGGGAGTGGCCAGTAAACTGGGGTGAACAGAACCCCAGGGCCAGGGACCTGGATTAAGAGTGGCCTGGGGTGAATGGAGTCTAGTTAGGATTAAGGGTGGGAAGTGGCCAGGAGGTAACAGAAGAGATTTGGAGATTGGGTTTATACCTAATGGAGAAAGGCCAGTTAAGTGGATTACAGCCTCAGGCAAATAACAGAGATTTGAGAAAGTCCAGGGTTTTTCACTTTTTGGGGTCCAGATCCCAAAGACACGGTCTTTTCCTTTTAGGGGTTCAGATCCTATCCCCATCAAAAGGTCCACTAGCCAGAGGAGAGAGGCAGACAGACCCCAGGACTGCCTTCAAAGCTAAGAGCTCTTTTCTTCAGTCTCTAAGAGGGATATTTGGTTAGAATTATATCTATCTGCCTCTCCCAGATATCTCTGGCCTAGGAATTTCAGTCTTCAGAAGGAAAGCTGCCCACAGGGTCACTATTAATGGGGAGGGTAATCTTTAGTTTTATGTTAAATTAGCTTAGTCTCTTTCTACGAAATGCTAGTAACACAAAAGACCATATCAAATAGTGAATAGCAAGTAAACCCATTTATCTAAGCAAAATAGCAAATAGAAATTGAAGAATTTATACAGATTAGATTATTGCAGAGAACACACAGGAGTCACTGAGCTTTGCATTTGGGAGTGAGATAAGATCTCAGCTCAAGCCAGGAAAGAAGGAACAATATTACCCAACAAGTCTACTCCTGGAAGTCTGTAGAGAGGCAAGCTGGAAATCAGGGACCTAAAGACCTAGCTTCCCCTACATCTCTGTACCTTCTCTCTCTCTATGTATCTCTCCCAAAGAGTGTCTGAAACTGTTCCAAGTAAGTCCCTCATGGCCAGTACAGCCCTGCACTCAGTATTCTATACCATTCAATAGTTGTGTCGCCCTCTGCATACTCAGCAACATATAAAATGTACTCAGGCTTGCTTGGAAGATCAGTTACTGTAAAACAGACAGAAAAAAAAAGAACTCATAGTAACCCATCAATCAAAATAATCAACATGATTTTTCTTCCCTCTCTTCTGAGTTTTCCCCACCCCTCCATGGGTCAACATTACTCCATTCCTACTCTCCACGACCCCATTTTGGGGTTTTCTTGGCAAAGTACTGGAGTAGTTTGCCGTTTTCTTCTTAAGCTCACTTTATAGATGAAAAACTGAGGCAAAGGGTTAAGTGACTTGCCCTTGTTGACACAGATTGTAAGTGTCTGAGGCCGGATTTGAACTCAGGAAAATGAGTCATAACAGAAGTTTCAACCATTCAATTAAATAAGCATTTATTAAGTACCTCTCTGTGTCTGCCTCTTGAACTATGCTTTGAAGGAAGCTAGGATTTCTAAGGGTGAAGCGTGAGAAAGGAGAACATTCTACATATACGGACAGCAAGGGCATCAGGGTAGGAGATAGAATGTCGCCCCCCACAGTTCTCTTCTTTATCCTTTAAAATCTGGGTTCTGACCTTATTACTCATCTAAAATTTTTCTGTCTCAAATTATGAATAATCTCTTAATTTCCAAATCTGATGATTCTTTTTTTCAGTCCTCATCCTTCTTGATCTATCTGCTGCCTTCAGTACTGTCAACCACCTTCTGCTGGTTACTCCTTCTTACTCTCTTCTCATAGGAGCATTCATGGCACGCTTCTCTCCTGGTTCTCCTCTTACCTGTGTGGCTGTTTCTTCTTGGTGTTCTTTGATGCATCTTGATCTATGTTTTGGCTACTAACTGTGGGTGTCCCTCAAGGCTCTATCCTGGATCCCATTCTTTTCTCCCTCTATACTATTTTGATTGGTGATCTCATCTGCTACAGTAGATTTAATTATCATTTTTATGAAGATGATTCTCAGATTTACTTATCTAGCCCTAGTCTCACTTTTGATCTCTAGTCATGCATCTCCAACTGCCAAATGGACGTCTTCAACTGGATGTCCAGTACTTAAATTCAACATATCCTAAACAGAACTCATTATCTTTCCCCCCAAAACCCTGCCCTCTTCCTAACTTCCCTATTATTGTTGAAGATACTGCCATCATCCTGGTCACCCAAGCTCACAAACTAGATATCATTTCTATCTTCTTATTCTCTCCACCCCCTGTTTTCTAAGTCCTATTGATTTTACCTTCTCAACATCTCTCATATATTCCCATTTCTTTCCCCTGACACTGCCACCAATCTGACCTTGGCCCTTATCACCCTACACTTGGACTATTGCAATAACATTTTGGTTGTTTTACCTGCCTCACATTTCTTCCCTCTCTAATCCATCCTCCACTTAGTTGTCAAACTGATATTTCTAAAAGGCATATCTGACCATGTCACCCCACTCTTCTCTATTCAATAAACTCCTGTGGCTCCCTATTATCTCCAGAATCAAATGTAAAATCTTCCTTTTGGCTTTTAAAGACCCCTTCATAACCTGGTCCCTTCCTGCCTTTCCAGTCTTACATCTTACTGCCCACCACATACTCTATGATACAATTTCATTCTTTGTTGTTCCTAACACAAGATACACCTTCTTCTGACTGTGCATTTTCACTGGCTGTCCCTATAGCTGAAATTCTCTCCCTCTTCATCTGTGCTCCCAAGATTTCTTCAGTTTTCAGCTAAAGTTCCACCTTCCGCAAGAAACCTCTTCTGATCCCATTTAACGACAGAGCCTTCTCACTATTGTTTCCAATTTATCCTGTATATAGCTTGTTTGTACATAGCTTGTTTGCATGTTGTCTCCCCCCATTAGAATGTAAGCTGGGATGATTTTTTGTTTGTTTTTTGCCTTTTTTTTTGTATCCCCAGCATTTAGCACAATGCCTGGCCCATAAGAGATAATTAACAAATTCTTCTTGACTTGTTGACTCTGAGATCGCCTCCAATTTATCCTGTATATATCTTGTATGTACATAATTGTTTGCATGGCTTCTTCCCCACTAGAATGTGAGCTCACTGGGGGCAGGGACTGTTTTTGCTTTTGTTGGTATCCCCAGCCCTTAAGCATAGTTCCTGGCACTATTAGTTGATTATTAAATGATTATTGCCTTGACTCGTTAGCATTGCTGTAGAAGGTGTAGGTATGGGTTAGATGGCCTCTTAGGTCCCTTCTAACTCTAAGGTTGTATCATTGTGAATCAAGATAACCTAGCTGTGACAGGAGGAAATGGTGAAGCAAACCAGCTGAACCCAACTTACTTTAATGTCAAATGTAGCCTGAATTCTATGACAGAAATATATTAGTTGCTAGGCTGTCCTTTTGTTCTCACAGAAGTTCTTGTAAGTGCTTATATTATCAAGGTCTTTGGTTTCTAGGTGAAGTCTTTTCCATTCAGAAGAAACAACCAGCTAAGCAATAAATCATAACAGTCTGCTCCAAGAATATCTTAGGGACAGGACAGAATAAAAACAGCTTGGTACAGGTTGCTAGGGTACTCTTCTTTGAGTTTCTAGGGTAACTTCTATTTCAACAACCTGTTAGTATTCAAGCTATTGCTGTCAAAAATGGTGGGATTCTACTTGGCGCAGTGAATGGAGCTCTGAGCCTGGAGTTGGGAAGATGTGAGTTCAAATCCAGTCTGGCTGTATAACATTGGTCATGTCACTTAACCTTTGTTTGCCTCAGTTTCCTCATCTGTAAAATGGGGATAATAATAATACCACTTCCCAAGGTTGTTGGAAGGACCAAATAAGATAATAATAGCAAAGCACTTATCACTTTGTGCCTAGCACGAAGTAAGCACTAGATAAATGTTAGCTATTATTATAGCCAAAGGATTTCAACTAAATTAGTCATTCATGGTCACTGGAAACCCCCAAAGTCAGACACGATAGCTTTGCTCTGCTCCCAGTTCTTCAGATTCAGTCTTGATGTCTTTTCATCTTCCAAGTACCTCCTTTTTTTTCAGCTGCATACTTTCTTCCTCACCACTCTCCATGAGATGGAAAGCTCTGGTGAATGGAACAAATGGATTTGGAATCAGAGAATCTGGGTTTGGATTCTGGCTTTGCTAATTCTTACCTCTGCGGAAATGACACAGCATTATTATTAATTATTAATAATAATAGCTAGCATTTATATAGCGTTTTAAGTGTAAGCACTTTACAAATACTTCAATGATGCTCACAACAACCCTGGGAGGTTGGTGCTATTATTATCCCTATTTTGAGTTGAGGAAACTGAGGCACAGGTTAAGTGACTTGTCCAGGGTGACACAATTAGGAAGTAGGTGAGGCCAGATTTGAACTCAGGTCTTCCTGACTCCAAGCCAAGTGTTCTATCCACTGTACCACCTACTTGCCTACAAGAAGTATGTGGTTAGCATACCTATACCATAAAAAAAATCCTAAAAGTCTGGTAAAAAAAAGGTATGTAAGATAAACCATCATTTCACCCGCTACTCCTTTTCTTGTGTGTTTCTCTTGACTTCCTGGCTTCTGTGTAGTCCTATGAACTTCTCTATGAATTTCATACAAAATTTCTCTTCCTCGGTCTTTGTTAATTACCCCCAAATAATCAAAATTCAAAGTTCTAGAGTTGAAAGGAAGCTCAAAATTCATCTAGTTCAACCTCTTTATTTTACAAATATTGTTGTTGTTTGTCCTTCATTCTTGGAGAGGACCATGACATTAGGGAGGGGATGCCATGACATGTAAGTGAATTGGATTTAAGTGAGGGAGGACTGTGCAAAGTCGCCAGCCTCCTTTTTTTTTTTTTTTAACAAATAAATAAAACCTTGAAATACATAGAGCTTTAGTCCTTTGTCCCTGGTGACTTGGGATTTGAACCCAGGTCTTTTGTCTTCACCCTCCAATAGATTTTGTTATAACCTATCCGGTGAGACAGGCTGCCTCCTGAGAAACAGTCCAATCCCATGTTGGAAAAGGCAGAGGAATTACTTCATGAGTTTAAGGGTCTCTGGACAACCCTCTGTGATCCGAAATCACCAACCCTAGATTTAGCCAAGAGCAAGGGACCCTGGCAGAAGGGCTAATTCCTTCTCAACCTTAATCCAAGGCTTATTTTGGAATGTCCCTAGTCCTGCTGACCAATTTTTGGAAAGTCTTGATTTATATAGCCATGATTATAGAAAGGAAAGAAACAAGCATTTATCAAGCACCTACTATGTGTCAGATTATTGTGCCCAGTAATACAAATATCATCTCATTTGACCTCACAACAGCCTTGGGAGGTAGATGTTGTTATTATTAACCCCATTTTACAATTGAAGAAACTGGAATGACAGAGGTGAAGTGATTTGCTCCAGATCACATAGTTTGTAAGTGTCTGAAGTTGGATTTGAACTTAGGTCTTCTTGATTCTAGGCTTAGCAATAAGCATTACCTTGCTGCCATGATCATAAGATCATGAGATCATAAATGTAGAGCCAGAAATGAAATTTAAGGTCATTGAGTTCGACCCACTCACTTTAAAGATAAGTTTAAGTTACTTGCCAAATGTCAACACTATAATAAGTGGCATAGATAGAATTTGAACCCAGATCCTTTCACTCCAAATTGAACACTTTCTACACCACCAGCTTGCTTGCTACACTCATCTGGTCATGTGTTCACACTGAATTCTAATTCCAGTTTGGGCCAACACAGTGGCAATCCCTCTTGTATTTGTCCAGTCTGTCAAGGTACTTCAAGTTGGATGGGGGGGTGGGAAGGGGCAGGGAATAGAAACCATAATTTAATCAATCACTGAATCATCAATTCACTGCTTTCTTCACATTGTGTTTTCTCTGACTTTTCTATGCTGACCTCTCCATCTTTGGACTTATTCAATGTCCTCCTTCCTACCTCCTGGCATAGCCCACAGATTTGGTCACCTTGTGAACTCTGGCTGGGACACGCATAGTATTTTGTCTTCCCTCTCAGATAACAACTTGGGCCACAGCTCCTTTTCCTAGGAATGTTACCTCCCTTAGTCCCTATTAATTGTTCCTTATTTCAGGGCTAGGAATTGACAACAGCAATTTGTGTGAGACAAAATGAATGTCTCCTTGAGGTTCCTCCCAGCTTTATAATTCTATATGTGTCTTTTATAGGGCACAGCAACAGTTAAGTACATGTAATATACCTATAGAAACTAATTTTCCAATGTCTTTTCAGTTATTTTAAACTTAAACAAAATGATGACAAAAAACTCGACCCTCTGCGGCCTAGAGTAGTATCCCTTCCCAACTGTAAAGAATATTATTTTCCTGATATTTTAATATTTAAGATTTCCCTCGGTATATCTTCAACAACCTTATTTTGACAGGATGGGATATATTTTATTGAATATGACTGTCTTTGAACCTGGGATGGCATAAATCCAGTATTCCTCAATGTTCAAGCTGGGCTGCCTCTGGACTCATTCAGTGAAGCTATAATCATGCTCCCCAGCAGCTAAGCAGACAAAAAGAGCTCATTTAGTGCCCTGAAAATCATCTTATAGAAATTCCTACCCCGGTGAATTGCAGAAGACGCGGGGAGCTGAATTCTATAACTGATTGATTGTAAGCATGAGCTCGGTTGAGTCTGCCTAAGGTCAGTTCTCTAAGTGGGGCTGTGTGAGCAGGGAATACAGGCCTTTCAAAGAGTCACCTCGCCTGGGCACAGTTGGAGAGAATGTGTATCTCCTGTGACCTACAAAAGTCTAATTTCTAACAATCTATTCTTCCTGGAAAATGAGAGGAAATGAGTATTAGTTCTGTCCTTGGGGCTCTTCTCTCACACACTTTCTCTCCCTGTGATTTCATGTACTCCCACTGCTCCAGTTCAGTTTTAATAACCATCAGATAAATCTCTTTAGCTCTAATCTTCTTTGTGAACTCCTATTCCATAGGTCCTAATGCTTTCTGGATAGGAGAGGTAGTGTGCAGTCAGAGAAAGAATGTTAGATTTAGAGTCAGGAGAGAAATGTGTACATATCCTGAAACTTACGAATTATGTAAACATTAGTAAATAACCTCTCTGAACCTGTTCCCTCATCTATACAATGGGGATAATATTTGTATTGCCTACCTCCACAGGCTTATTGTGAAGGTCAAATAAATAAATAATTGTGATAACAGTAGTAATAGCAGCTAGCATTTATATAGAGCTTTAAGGTTAGCAAAATACTTTACAAAAATTTCATTTCATCATCACAGTAACACTCAGACATAAAGGCTATTATCCTCATTTTAGAGATGAGGAAACTGAGGCAGATAGAAGTTACGTGTTTTAACCTGGGTCCTACTCCTAGTAAGTATTTGACATCAGATTTGATCTCAGGGCTTCCTAACTCTATGTCCAACAACCTATCTGCTGTGTCACCTAGCTGCTCAATAATATATGCAAATGAGATAACACATGTAAAGTGCTTTGTAAATCTGAAAGCAACACACACACACACACACACACACACACACACACACACATACATGCCTATATGCTCAGTACTATTTTATTTCTACCTAGATATCCCACCAGCACCTGAAACTGTTGAGGGCCAGCACCGACAAGTCAGAGGATTCAGGCCAGTCCAGATTTTACTTATTGATTTCCTGTGTCCAATGGTTGCCTAAGTCAGAAACGTGGGCTCTCCAATCCCCCTTGCTCTGTCTCTTGAGAACAGAAGGACCTTGAAGATAACAGGGAGGCAAGGAGATGGTTCAGGGGGGACTCCCCTTAGTTACCATTCCCATGAGAAAAATTATTGTTGATACTTTACTTTTGCTACTCTGGGTGCTGGTCCCATGAGTAAAGTATAAAAACCCTAACCCTCAGATTAATATACGGAGCTTGCTCTTTACTTGCTACCCACCTGGCCCACGTTTTTCTTTCTCTCTTCATACTCGACCAGAATATAAACACAGCGGCAGACGCAGGCGCTTGTGGCAAAACTCAACATTTCTCAAAATGTATATATACTCATCTTCAATCCCTCTATCCTCAAAAGCAAAATCAAAACAAACAAACAAACAAAAAACCCTCATCTTCCTTGACTTAGGGATATAGTCAAATTGTGTGTGCTAATCTTATCCTTCCCTCGCCTACTTCCCCAGGTAGACACATTTCCATCTGTGTCTGTAGGCCAGCCATAACTAGTATAAAGTAACACAGAGCAGAGGTGTTGAGGGATAAGGAGAACATACGTCCTTCTCTGTGAAGGTCCTCCCTTACCTACATGCTACCCGACATGTCTTCTACTCTCTCACTGGCCTCAGTCCACCCATCCCCTAGGGCTTCATCACATCACTCCCTTCTTCCCCAACTGAAGCAAATCAGGGCAGACTTCCTGGGTTGACCTACAGGGCCTTGGGACCATGTGGGATGCCTCAGGGTTTCTGCCTCCTTCCATCGCCCCTTTGCTACCTTACCCACCCCCAACCTGTCCCACTCAACTCAGTTTACCTCAGCTCCTAGAATTCCTAGTTATGGCCTTGTCTATGCGATATTGTGTCAGAGACTTTCATAATATGAATGGTCTAGGCATACTTTGGGAAACCTTCTTTCTCTCTTGGCTCATAACCCCCATCCAGAAAACCTAGGGAAATATATGCACAGAAAACTCCATACATGCTGCATGTGTGCATATGCACACATACCATACCTATTGTGTATGTATATATGTGGTCTCCCCACATGTAGCATGGGGTGTGTGGGGGTCATTGTGTGGCTCAAAGGGAGGCATAATACATATTTCTAGCCTCTTCTCTCCCCACCTTTCTCCAAGGGAGATTTTCATTCCTGTCAGGAGGGGAAGCAGGAGGTTGGGGCCAGAGACTACTCTGCTCTACTCAGAAAGGGTACTAGGCTAGAATTATGTTTGTCTATTCTCTTAAATATTGTTAGCCTAGGATATGATCAGGTTCAATCTAACTTCTGACCCCTGTGTTATTATTATTGAGGGAGAAGGATGACCCCAAGCTTTATATCCATGGTTTGACTCGTTTCCCACCAAATGTCAGTTTCAAAATGGACATAGGTAGCAACAGCAAAGAGACACATCTACCCAAATCATAGCAAAACAGAAATCAGAGAAAGTATACATAGGAGAAGATATACAAAGAAATAACAGAATAATGGAGCTCTCTCATTGACATTAAGGTGACTCAGCTCAACTGAGAGTCCCAGATCTCATCCAAAGGAGAAACTCCCTGAATTCTCTAGTGTAGCAAGCTGGGGATGGGGTATGATGGACACTTCCAGCTCCTCTCATGTCTTTCCAGAATCTTTTCCTTCAGCAATCTGAAGTGAGATTGGCTTCTTTTATCTTCTTTCTCTAGGCTGGAAGCTAGAAGTGTCCAAAGGAACTCAAAGAAGACTTGAGTAAAACTGAAGAAAGCTGGAGCTCTCCTGATTTCACCAACTCCATCTGTTCCCTCACATAGGGCAGGGCATTAATTTCCACCAATGAGGAGAGTCCCATACCAATGTGCTTTGGGAAAATAGGTCAATATAATGTAAATTAACATAAGCTACCTATAAAGTAAATGTGTATGTAGATATCCCTATGTATATATACATATTCATAGATGTATGTATATATACATATATATATACTATATATGTGTATAGACATATATAAAATGTTTTATGCTTTTCTGTTTGATCCTTCTTATTCAATTCCTCATGTCTAATTTATATTATGGTTTTCTATTAACATCTTTCTTCCTCTCTTGTTCAGTCTTTTTCAGTCATGTCTGACTCTTTGTGACCTCATTTGGGGTTTTCTTGGCAAATACACTGGAATGGTTTGCATTTCCTTCTCTAACTTATTTTACAGATAAGGAAACTGAGGCAAACAGGGTGAAGTGACTTACCCAGGGTCACTCAGCTAGCAAATGTCTGAGGCTGGATTTAAACTCAGGAAGATGAGTCTTCCCAACTGTAGGCTGACATTCTATCCACTGTGCCACCTAGCTGACTACCTCTTCTTCTCTACCAGATTATAAATTCTTTGAAAGCAAATACTGAGTGAATCTTTATTTTTGTCTCCAGGCTCTACACCTGGGGCCAGAAAAATTTGCATCATTGATAAAGGCTTGGTGCAAGGACTCAGGCACCTAAATGAATACCCAAAGAACCAGAGGCTTAGAACCAGGCCCAACACAGAGGTAAGTACATGTTCCACCTGTGAAATAGTTTCTCCATGGGCCTCACCTCCCTGCTATCTTGGTATATAACTTTTGAGCTGGTGCCATGTGTGAATTCAGTCCAGCCCCTCCAGATTTCCAGTCTATACTACCTGTGACACAAATCCTAGAGCCCTGGTGTTCACAGGAGAAATCAACACTCTGGTCATCATCATAGGACCCTGAGATCAACTGGTACCTCTGGATAGCAAATTTGCACTTGCTGTCCCCTGAAAACAGAGATTCAGAGTTGACGTTTTCTAAAGCAAAAGTCTCCTTTTCCTACTCTCTCTTCTCATCCTCTAGTCCTCAATTGGCTCATTCCTACCCCTCCCCAGACCCTTTCCTCCTTTGCCCTCTGTTAGAAATAAGGCCTTAAAGAAATAAAGCCTTCTAGTTAAAAACGAAACTAAGCTCGGAATGAGAGAAGAATCGTTTATTACGCTTCTCTTGAGAGAAGCGAGCACAACGCACTTTAGTAGCACATGGCACTGGTTCAGTGGTAGAATCAACTTTTAAACCGTTAGTAAGATCCATACTCCACCCATCAGGGCTCCTATTGGTCTAGTTCATCTGAGTTACACCCTTCCTAGATAGCCCATCACATGTTCATCCATGTTCTATTAACTCCGTGCACTTCATGGGTCCCATGTTCAAAAATGGCAGCTATCTCTGCCCTTGGGGTATGTCAGTTCATATTCAATAAGCTTATTAAGCAAGCCCAGTGGAGAAAAGCCTTTGCCAGGTCAAAGCCCAGTCCTTGAACCCAGCTGGTTGCAACTGGTTTAACCTCTAGGGCTCTTTCTTAAGAACTAGTTGTTTTTGGAGTACTTTCTGATAGGTTGAGGGACTAGCCACAAGATCTTGGAATTTCTTATCCTACTGTGGAAGCCCAACCCCCTAAAATATTTCTTACACCCTCCATCTCCATTGGGTCTTATGGAATACTAGCTCAATTGTTACCAAACTTTAGCCCTTACCAATAATTTTGGCATCTGGGAAAAGTTCTACAAAGTACACTTGAGGAAATCAAGAGAATGTGCCTTTTAAGATACCTTCTAAGCCTTCTTGATGTCCCCTGATGCTAGCGTCCTCCTTTCCCTACTCTGGGGGGGAAAATGTCCCTTGCATTTGTTTTGCATCTAAATTGTACATCCTTATTTATACACTACTGTATCCCCAATTGAAAAAGCTCCTTTAGAGCAGGGACTCTCTGACTTTTGTCTTTGTATCCCTAGAACTGATACATAGTAGGTGTTTAATAAAGGCTTGTTGATTGATAGATTGTGATCTCACAGTAGGAGGATATAGAGGTCCTGGAACAGTACAAGACTGCTTGCTGCTCCAGAGGCTCCCCCTTCCCGGCAATGTCTTCATTGTGTCCCAGGGAGCAGTAGTAGGATCTACTAAGGAGGTTAGGATTTTTGTTTGTTTTTAAGGATGGGGGGGATTTGTGGGCCACAGGGGAGTCAGTAGATAGGGAGAGATTGAAGATGACAGATGAAAGGAATCTGCTGGAGAAGATAAGAGAGAATGGGATCAAAGTGAAGGTGTATTGGAAGGAGGCAGCTTGAACATGAGAGAGAGCCAATTGTTAAATTTTCCATGTGAGGATTTACACCTCAGAAAATGGCAAATACTACAAATCAGGGCTTGGTTTGTTGTTCTGTTAATTGATTCAATTAAGTTAGATTAAGAAAGCGATGGAGAAAAATTTAATAATGCAGGTTAAATTTGCACGTGTGTCAGCAGGTATACATTTCCCCCCATAGAGTTGGTTGCTAGATATTTGCCAGCCCCACCCATGGATCAAGGGTTCCGGGAGAAGTATTGGCCTTGTCAAGCCAAGGGCTACCTTTTCATCTGAAACTGTCATGAATGAGGAGATAGTGTGTCTGTGTGTGGGGTAGGTGAGGAGAAGAGGGAGTTCTCAGTGAATGACTATTGTTTTCTGTAAAGTATGAACTGAAGAGCTCAGCTAAGAGGGTGGAAGGAAAGGGAGCTCTAGGCAAATGGCCTCAATTTTTTTTTTTTGGTAAAGTGTCGGGTAAGATCTTCAACAGAGAAAGCAGATGGTCTTAGGCACGTGGGAGATCTGAAGAGAGGAAAATCAAAGGTCCAGTCCTTATAACCAATACCTAGCACATAGTGGGTGCTTAATTTTTTTTTCACTCATATGGCAGCTTGCACACATGTTAATGTTACATCAAAGATATATGCTTTCATTAATGTGAGGATTTTTCCTCAATCAATATAGATCTGAACCTGTTTATAACCTACTAGATAAGTATAAAAGGAGTTGCCTATGGATCAGATAGTTTAAGTAACTTGCCCATCATTATACAATTTCAAGTATTAGAAGTGGCATTTGAACCCAGGTCTTCTTGACTCCAAGTCAAGCTATGCTTCCTCTCACCTTGCATATAGCAGGTGTTTAATAAGTATCCATTGGATTAGATTTACTTCCTCAGTCCTATTAATGGTATCACTATTTTCCCAGTCACTCAGGTAGAAAGTTTGTATCACCATGTGCTCTTCCCCCATATACACTTGTTCACAAGTCATGTCAATTATGGAATCACAGAAATTAAAAGAGATCTTGAAAAGACCTAACAAATTTAATCCAAAATCCTAATTTTGCAGATGAGGAATGCAAAGTTCAAGGTCATATAGTGAATGACAGAGCCAGGATTAGATTATTTTATCCCCCACTTTAGATTGTAACCTTCTTGAGGGCAGGCACCATTTTTTTTCCCCTTTGTGTCCCAGCACTAGGGCTCTGTAGGAATTGCACGTGAAACTCACTCTGGGTGAGGAAATCTGTTCTACCAATACAGATTTGCAGCTTCTAGTGTTAGAACAGTGGGGTCAAACTCATATTGAAATGGGGGTCACTAACCTGTACATAAGGATTCCTGAGCAGTTTCAAAAGTCCAGACCTTTGCCCCTTTCCCCAAAAGAATTTGGGTCAAATTTGTTTGAGGGGGGAATGATAGGGTGTGGCCCAGCCAAGGTCTTTGTCCCTTGCCCTAAAGGGAATCTGGCTCCCCTTGTCTACAAGCCCCAGCCCCTCATCTGCCTTTGAAAGCCTTAGCCTATCTTTTAATCTCATTCAGATACCTTTCATTTCCTTCATTATCTATTCCCATTGTCTATTCAATCTCTTAGACATTCCAATCTCTGGGAATTGTCACCCTGACCCTTTTCCCAGACCATTTTCCCAGACCCTTCCCTGATCACCTAAAATATATAAGATCTACCCTGGCCCTTATTCGGGGCTGAGGATCTCACGCTCAAAAGGCTGAGAACCTCTCATGCATGCTGGTCCTTACAGGCATCACCTGGCCCTAAGTGTTTTATCACTAATAAACTTTTTCTCTGGCTGAAGAAAAAAAAAAAGGATTTCTGTGGGCCCCCTGTTGACTTAGAAAACCATGAATTAACACTATCTATGTTTTATTGTATTTTTAAAAATATTCCCCAATTATATTTTAATCTAGTTCTAGCAGCACCCTTGCTTCAGGCTTCATTTGACACCTCTAGCTTAGAGAATTGCCTGGGGCACTCAAAGGTTAAGTGGACTTCTCTAGGGTCACTCAGACAGTGTCAATAGGAAGCAGTACTTTAATCCACGTCCTTCTGGCTTCAAAGATGGCTCTCCATTCACCATCCCACGCTGCCTGTGTAAGTATATAATAATTAGTAAGATCACAGAAGAAATATCAGTGTTTCCATAAAGCGTGGGACTAAAAATGCTAGAACCACCTTGCAGATTAAACTGGGGTAGTTTAGGAAAGAATGTGAAGTAGACAGCTTTTGCCCTTGACCCCTTACTTTCTTCCCGTCCAGTGTTCATTTTGTGGCATTTCTCTCTACCACAAGGTGGTATCTATGCTCTGGAGCTCACTCCAAACTGTTAACTGTTAGGGATGAAAGGTATCCAAACTCTCAGGGGCATTTTCATTTTAACTGGGGAATCTCAGAAGAGTCAAAAGTCTTCTTATTCAAAGGAATACACATCTTGATAGAACTATGGCCTATTGGTTGGTTGAAGGCTATATTTTGAAACAGATGGCCCTATCTGAAGAGCTCTCATATCATACCCTTTACTTTTAAATATCATTTGCTTAGAGGCATCAAGGTGGTATGGTGGATAGAGTGCTGGACCTGGAGTCAGGAAGACCTGAGTTCAGATTTGGCATCAGACACTTACTAGCTGTGTGACCCTGGGCAAATCATTTAACTTTGGTTTACCTCGGTTTCCTCATCTATAAAATGGGGATTGTAATAGTACTGACCTGCCAGAATGAGGATAAATTGAGACAACATTTGTGAAGTGCTTTGCAAACCTTAAAGTGCTATATAAATGCTAGCTATTGATTGTTATTGATTATTTGTATAGGTCTAAATCATAAAGAACTGCCAATTGTACTAACAAAATGGATGTCAATACCAATTTACTAAATATCTTTTCAGGGGCACTTTGCAATTTGGGATAATGGAGTTAGTGACCTGGATGGTGTCCAATCCCTACCCTCTCTAGCTCTCCCACAATAGAGATACCTAAGGTATCACAGTGGTTAGACACGGTGGCTAGTGGTTACAATGTTGGGCTAGGGGTCAGGAAAGCCTCAATTCACATTCTGCCTCAGACACCTGATATCTGGGCAAATCACTTAACCTCTCTAAGACTCAGTGTTCTCATCTGTAAAATGAGGATAATAATAGTAGTACTTCCCCAACATAGTTGGGAAAACAAGATGAGATAACTTCTATAAAGTACTTTGCAAACCTTAAAGTGCTATTTAATGCTAGCTACTATTATTATAGTAGATCTTGATTTCTTTTGCCACATTTTTATGCTAGGGAGATAGTATCTTTTAAAAATGAAACACTTCTTTTATGTGGTGATGATAAACTTCAATGTTTTTCCATACAATTTATTTTCCTATCCATCATGCCTTTGGTTTTATAAAGTATTTCTTGATTCAAAAGCACTGGCAAATTTCCAGCTGTTATATAGGGGCCTGTAAAGGGTTATAATGACAGATGATTTTGAAGTGAGAATCTTTTTTAATGTTGCAGAAGAGTGAGTTTAAAGGGCTATAATAAGTTAAACTGAATTACTGCCCCTGGCTTGACGCATTTAGAAAGATCACAAATAGTAGTAAATCAGAAGTAGCTTAGCAAAAGTATTCAATAGTATTAATTTATTTTGAGAGTCACTTTATCATAGATATTTTGCCTTCACCCTACACTCTACAAAGGATAATTATCCTTCTTTAGGAATCCAACAACATTTAGTCATTCAGAGAAACAAAGAATCTTAGAGTTGAAAGAGAAATCATTGCAAGAAAGAAATTCTGATGACAAAGAGAAAATGAGATAAGTTAAGGAAGAAAAGGGGAGTTGTCTGAAGAGATTGCTGTGGGTAAACAGGGAATTCACTGACCAACTGAATTTGTTTTTAATGACTTGCAGAATGTGGAAGCAGGGGCAGGTAACAGAGCATGGCTATGAAAATGTGGCACAGGCCTGAAAGATTGTTCAGAGCACTACAGCTCAGAATGAGATGAGGATGCTGAGGAAAGCGAGGGGCGACCACAAAAGGGTGGAGCATTGCTGTTGTTGGGGAAAATCTATTGGGGAAAATCAGATGATCAAAGAAGGTACAGGAGAGCCTGCTGCTTTAAGTGGTTTTGACAGTGAGAAGCAGAAGGCAGAACTGCTCATAACTTATTTTGGGTTTTGGTTGTTTTTTTTTTTGCCAAGGAACACGGTTTCTGGACTGGAGAGCTTTGTAACCAAAATAAGTGAAGAATATATTAAGAACACCTGGCTGCCTTTAAAGAAAGGTGAGTGAGCAGGTTCAAATAAACCATATCCACAGGTACTAAAAGAACTTGCAGAAGATAAGGTACTGGACCTGGAGTCAGGAAAGCCTTAGTTCAAATACCTCCTCAGACATTAGCTGTGTGGTCCTGGGCAAGTTATTTGACCTCTGTCTGCCTCAGTTTCCTCAAATGTAAAATAGGGATATAGCATACACATCTGATGGCTGCTATGAGGTTAAGATATCTGCTAAGTGCTTTGCAAATTTTAAAGTGCTATATAAGTGCTAGTTGTCATCATCATCATCATCATCATCCACTATTGGTGGTCTTTGAAAGATCATAATAGCAAATGGGACAGGTACTTTATTCAATTAGAAGATAGCAAATTGTCCTGAATGGGAATAAAAGAACAAACAGAAGTCTACAAACTACAGACCAGTAAATTTAACTTGCATTCAAAAATTTAGAATGAATCATTAAATGGATGTTCAGTGAAGTTTTAGGAAAGGAATTGGTTATCACAAAAAAATCAACATGGCTTCACTGAGAGTCAAGAAAAGACATGAGGTTAATATGGTATGACCTATTCTTCATGAAACTAGAACAGGGGAATATCATACATACGGTCAACTAGATTTTCACAAAGAATCTGGCAATCTTTCTCATGTTCTCCTTGTGGAAAAAATAGATGTGAGCTGGAGGATATTCAAGCTAGATGGATACAAATGTGAGCAAACAGAAAGACTCAAAGAGCAGCCATTAATTGTTCAATGCCAGTTTGGAAGGATGTCTCTAGAAAGGGTCCTAGAGAGGGGGAAGGTGAAGGAGGGAGGGGAAAAATTTGGAACTCAAATTTTTAAAAAATGAATATTAAAAATTGTCTTTGCATGTAACTGGGAAAAATAAAATATTATTTAAAAAGTAAAGACAAGGAAACTAAAAAAAAAGGAAGAAAAATAAAACTTAGTTCCAGAGATCTATGTTTGTATCTGTGTTGTATAACATTTCCACAAATGCAGGCAATTAGGGTTGAGTGACTTGCTAAGGATCATATAGCTACTAAGTATCTGAGGCTGGATTTGAACTCGGGTCTTCCTGAGTCCAGAGCCAGTGCTCTATCCACTGTGCCACCTAGCTGCCTCTCACAATATACTTTTAAGTTTAATCTGCACTATTAACATTTTCTCCATCACTTTCTTAGGTCTAAAAATCAACAAAACAATAAATCAAGCGCTGATCTGTCGCATTTGCTGATTTCCAAAATGTAAAACTCCAGTTGCCAGACAGTTTGAGCTGACTCCAGCACGCCCCTGTTTCTCTCTCACTGGAGATAGGTATCCAAAGGTTAGATGATCACTTGTTGAGTATGTTAAAGACGGGATTTCTGTCCAGATATGACCCGGACTAGATGAGCCCCGAGACTGCTTCCTACTTTGAGAGTCTGATTCTGTGGCCTTAGGGAAGTCATCTTGTACGATCTCCTTCCCAATTTAAGAATCCTTTCTCTAACTTTCCTGACAAACAGTTATCCAATCTCTTTTTTTGAACACTTTCAGTGACAGGTACATCACTCTTAATGAGGCAGCCCATTCCATTTTTGCACAGTTCTAATTTCAAGATAATTCTTACAATACGTTGACATTTACCTTCTTTCCACACATTGGTCCTAATTTTGTTCTCTGAAGAAGCACAGAGTAAGTCAACTCTCTCTTCCGCTTAACAGTCCTTCCAACCTTGGTAGGGTCAATACATCAAGATTATTTGGTTTGTTTTGGTGAGGCGATGGGGTTAAGTGATTTGCCCAGAGTCACACTGCTAGTAAGTGTCAAGTGTCTGAGGTTGGATTTGAACTCAGGTCCTCCTGATTCCAGGGCTGTTGCTCTATCCATTGACTCAGCTAGCTGCCTCTCATCGAGATTATTTTGGATAATGATTTAGTGATACAATGAATTAGCTCCTACTTTCATGTTGATTGGCTTCTATTAGTCACCATTTCATCTTCTAAGTGCTATTATTAGCTATCCACTATTTGTATTTAACTGGCCTTTTAAATCTGTTTCTTCCCTAAGGTAAACACCCCCCTCCCAACACTTTCACACCAGCTAATCAACTGTACCTCATATGATATGGGATATGTCCCTTCCCCATACTAGTCATCTTCTCCTGGATAAGTTAAAGGTTGTCAATGGTCCCCTTAAAATGTAGCACTAAGAGATAAACAGAGTTGTAAAGATGTACTATGACTAGTGCATAATGCAGTGGGACTATTTTACCTTTGTTGTGTTATAAACTATCCTTTTGTTGATGTCTATGATCATTATAGCTTTGTGGGCAACCACATCTGAATTTTCAGTCTCTTTAAATCCGTTTCTCATCACTCTCATCATGTATTTGTGTTACTGCTTTTTTTTAAACCTAAGCACAGGACTTTAATTTCTATTAAATTTTAGCTTGTAAGGCTTAACTTAGAAAGGTCATTTTGGATCCTGATCCAGTGATTCAATGAATTAGCTCCCAGCTTCACGCCAATTTGACAAGCATGTCATTCAGGTCTTTTACCCATATATTAATTAAAATGGTGAATTAAGACAGTATCAAGGGCTTAGTCTTATGGCACAACACTGAAGGCATCAGTAGACACTGATCTCACAGTCAAGCATCAACTCTCTTTGGATTCAGCCATTCAACCAGTTATTAATCCATCTAATTATACTATTAATTACCCCACAGTTGCTACCATGTCCTCAGGGGGTTGTACAAGAAATGTAAAATCCAGATATACTATGTCTACAACATTCTTTTTATGTACTAGTCTATATTTTTCACTTAAGTCCAGACCTGTGATTTAATTGGTGTGGGTCAACTGTTTTATAACTGTAGCCTGGGGGACACTGAGAAGTTAAGTGACTTTCCCAGAATAATAGAAGCAGTATGTGTCAACGCCAGGACTTGATTCTGAAGTTCTTCTGATGGATTCTTCTATCTACTGCATCATTACTGAATGGTAACATAACCACGCTAAGAAAGGAAATCTGGTTATTTGGGCATGACGGTCTTGGTGAACTCATTTGGCTTCCAGTAGTCACTGCTTGCCTAAATGCTCATATATTTTCTGTTTAAAAATCTATTCTAGATATGATGGGATAGGTTCTCTCAGGGTTTTCCTGAATAATAAAAAATTCATTAAACATGTTGTCTGAAAGGTAAATTTTTGTGATGTCAAAGAATATATTAATTTTTAAAATTCAAAATGCATAGGAAATTGGTTAAAAAAAGAAACTAAAAAAGAATGGACAAAGAATCTTGATGAGGACTTGGATGGAGCTACTTAAAAATTGTTATGATACTTTGTGCCTTGAAACTGATTCATTTAAATATATGTAGTTATAGTTACAAAGCAAGTTTATCTAAGCAGGCCAGACTCTGGGGCCTTACTCTCCCAACATCCATGCCCATTGGCAGGTCAAGTCCCCAGAGGAAAGATTCTTCATCTCCTCAGAGTCCTAGGGTATTGTGAGTACAACTCTAATGTCAGCACCCTTTCAATTCAGGTTTAATTTTGAGATGAAATGAGGCACTTACAAGGCATTGAATATTTAACAAAGGAAGTTTATTTTGTACCAACACAGCAACACTATGAAACAAGGATATGGTGGTATTTAGCTTCTCTGGATGGGGCCTCATGCTCATCATCTGGAAAGAGTCTGGTCAGTAGGTCATCAGGGTATGTGATCTTAGGCACCTACCAAATCTAAGAGACCCAGACTACATGAAGTTGGGACTTTTTATGCCTCTACATGATCAGGAGGCTGCATCAGGGAAATTGGTGTCAATCAAATCTTGGGGCAGTTTGTCCTAGGTCTACCCTAAGAGGGAAGAGAGGCAGAAGAGGGAAGCAGGGAAGGAAACTGTATCAGGGAACCTGAGATCAATCAGTCCTCAGAGGCAACTTTGTCTTCTTTCAGGTAAAGCCCCCCTTTTGGGTGGGAAGAAGCTGCATCATGGAAACACTGGTCCTTTCATGTAGAGGGCGGCCCTGAGGGATCTCTGGGTGCTTTGCTTAGTAGGATAGCTCACTAGCTCCTACCAACGTGCTTCCTAACGTGATTATCATTTAATGGCACAGATTTTGGCTGGGCTCTTTGTAGAGAGCCTAGAATCTATGTCCATTCTGTCCTTGACTCATGATTCAGACACTGCTATTGATTCAGTTCATGGGAAGATACGAAGATGGGAAGTACTCAAGACCTCCAAAGGTGATAAAGTCTTCCTCTGGTTGGTGGGGAGGAAGGAAAGACAGATCAATACGAAGACGGCCCGAAGGCTCTGCTATTCTCTCCCCACAATTGATTCCTCAAGATTTTAATTGGAACACTCTCTCCCCTTGGCTTGCAGAAATCTATCTCTGGTACTGAATTGCCTCCCTGGTTTTATACAGCTCCCTCAGGGTGTGACCAAGTTATCTCAGCCAATCCAAACACTCTTCCTGTGCAACATGGCTCTAACTGATGGAGAACTTTTTTCCCATGTAGTCTCTCTAAAGTCTATGACTGATAGATTAATTAAGATATGATCTCACTTGATTAAGGTACCAGGGTATAGCATTTAGCACTTAATTGAAAGGGGATAAGGTAACTTGATTAATTTACTCACCTCCCACTCCTATGCCAAACTTTACTTGATAATCAGTGTAGTTTTTAATAAAATCTTTCATATTTTTTTTTCCCAAATGCAGTTAGCTTTTGGATTCTTTCAGTTTCCTGACACTGAAACAGGTGGGTGATGGGTAGGATGAATGTCAACGGAGGAAAGAATAGAACGAAGACAGATTTGATTGTTCAGGGATCTAGGTAAGATTTTTTTTTTCTGTGCAGGTGTGTGTATGGCAGAGTATAAGAGTAAGGGGTCATTCTGTTAATTAATCAACAAGCATTTATTAAGCACCTACTATGTGCAGGGCACTGTGCCAAGCACTAAGGACACAAAGAAAGGCAATAATTCATTACTTGTCCTTATGGAGCTTACATATTTACAAGGAGACAACATGCAAATAACTATGTACACACAAGATATATACAGTGTAAATCAAAAGTAATCTCAGAGGGAAGGCATGGGGGGCAGTGTGGAGACGAAACTGAGAAAGTCCTCCTACAGAAGCGAGGACTTGAGCTGAGTCTTTAATGAAGCCAGGGAAGGCAGGAGGTGGAGGTGAGAAATGAGATCATATCAGGCATGGGGAATAGTCAGTGAGAAAACACACAGTAAGGAGATGGACTGTCATATGTGATTAGGCCAGTGTATCAAGTAAAAGTAAGCATCACAGATTTAGACCTAGAAAGGACTTTAGAGATCAGCTAATCTAACCTCCTGGTGTTATACCTAAGAAAACAGAGCCCTACATGGGTTGTGACTACTTGCACAGGTAGGATTCAAACCTAGGTCCTCTGACTCTAAATCCACTAATTTTTCCATTGTTACGTGTGTGTGTGTGTGTGTTTCTAATAACTACTCTTTATGGTCACAGACAACTGGCTCTCTTCGACAGAAATTAAGAATACAGTCAATCAATTTTTCAGAAGTGAAGAACAAAATTGGGCCCAGGGCTAAGAGCTACCTGATTTCCCATCCCTAACTAGGAGAATTTTGTTGAAATTCTGTCTCAAAGTAGGGTGATTTGATGATTCTAAATGTTTGGGGGTGGGGGGAGCAATCCAGTGAAAGACTTCCAAATAAGGACAAATGTACAGTAGGGCTTTAAATAATAAATTATAGTCCTCTGTTGTCATTCTATTTTTGCTCCTAGACTATACTAACCCAGAATGTATTTTTAGGGGAACTGAGTTTTCTTTACACTAATTGTTTGGAATGAAGAAGGGGTTTACTAGATGACCACTCAGTTCCCTTTTGGCTTTACAAATCTAGGAATTGAAGGCTTTTCAGTCATGTTTTGAATTTTTCTAAGCAAATAGCTGCCTCTCATCTTCTGTCAAGATGTGAAAAAACCCTCAAAATTAGCTATTGGAAAGTGAGGCTTCCTGGATTAAACCGGTACTGATGGCCTAGCACTTCCACCATTCCAGGCACACCCCTGGTTTCAGACAGTCAGTACAAAGTAGAGCAATTACTTGTAGTTTGACCACACACTAAAGGAACAAGGAAAGGGCTGAACTTACAAAGAGAGCCCTCAAAGATAACCTCATATCCCAATAGTGACCTTAGAATCAGAGAAACTCAAAGGAATGTTAAACAGCATTTAGCCCAAACCCTTCATTTTGCAAAAAAGGAAACTGAGGCTCAAAGAGTAGGTGTGACTTTCCCAAGATCACAAAGCTTAGCTAGTAGCAGAACTAGGATGGAAAATAAGTTCTGATTTCCATCCTAGGGAATTTTTTTTACTACTTTGTTAGTAATCTTTAAATACAATGGATTTGAGATGTCACCAAAATATTTTAACTAAGTGAAATGTGTAGATGGATGAATCTTTTAATTTTTGTACAATGCTTTCAGCATGGAACCCATCAAATGCCTTGAATTCTCTTGTACAGGGCATTGGGCCATGTAGACATAACACAAACAAAGCACTATCTTCCAAATGGCCGTGCAATTTACTATATAAAGCAATTTATTGGGCTATATAGTCACAGCCTAAGACATTGTTATATTCAAAAACAGAAGTAAATCAAAGAGAAGAAAAGAAGATAAAATCTCAGTGAACCATAAGGAATACTTACTGAAAAGTAAATACACCCTCCAGGAAGAAGTAACCACGGGTACCTATCATTTAATACGGAGGGTCAGAGGTGGAGAGCTGAATGAATGAAGTTTTATCAAAAAGCTTTGTTTCAGGAAGAAGCATTAAAATCACTGCACAACTCCCCAAAAGATGATCCAGACTTCTTTCTTTTCCTTCTTTAATTCTGGGCCAGCTCATTGTCCATTCACAGTATCTCTTCAGACATATATGTTCTGATGGATTAGTGCCGTGTGTTGTCCATTCAACTGTACATAATAGTCCGGACAACAGTGGGGAACCTGTGGCCTCCAGACCATACGTGGCCCTCTAGGTCCTCAGGTGCGGTCTTTTGACTGAATCCAAATATGACCTCAGACATACAACACTCACTAGCTGTGTGACTCTGGGCAAGTCACTTAACCCCAATCGCCTCACCAAAATAAATAAATAAATAAATGTCCGTCTTTTCATGTCAATATTTTTCTGTTGATGCCACATGGCTATAAATCATGGAATACCACAGTCTTTGGAGAATTAAAACTGCAGGTCACTTGAAGAGTAATGTATAGGTGCCTGGAGGAGGCAGGAATAGACTCTAATACAGTATCATTAAAAAAAAAACTGAGCAGAAGTGGCATAAATGTCATCCATCAATTCATCAGATATTTAACTAGAAAAGAAAGTGGGCCAGTCCGGCAGTGAGGGCAAAGAATCATTGATAGCCTGATTGCTTATCTGGTATCCTCGCAATGTCAAGAGATCTAGAGGAAGGTGCCCAGCACTAGAGGACCCCTTTATGGAGGATTTCTAGGTGGATATAGACAAGAATCACAAATTGAGAAGGCATGACTAAGTTGAGATCCGCACTACAATGGTGTATCAATCCTTATAGGGATTACCTACATTTGATGCAGTCAAATCTATCATGTTCAAGTTATTTTTAAAAAGCTGCATATGTATGTATTTTCAAATATGGAGATATTTGAATAATTTGAATATTGCTTATACTCATCAAATCATGGTTTTATTGCCCGAGTTTCAATCGCACTTACAATCTGTGTCACATTTGATTATACAGCTTTGTTTTGATAGCTACATTTTGACTTCCTGACTAAATGGAGACATTTTTCCTCCCCAGGGAGCAGAAATCTCTTCCCCTCCTTTAACTCTTATATTGTCAAGCATTGGGTGCCATGTTTAATAACTGTAGTAGAACCTCAATTAACCAGAAATTTCAGGAAGCTAGATGAATTACAATTAGTTGGCAATTTTAGGGGAAAAGATGACATAAGAAAACAAACTGACATGAAGGATTTGGTTAAAAAACCACCACCACCACAACAACCATCTTTCATAGGATGTCTTGGGCTCAATGTGGGAATATTCAATCCAGCCTCCTTCTCTATAGTCCTGGTTTTGGGTATCTCAATTTAAGCTGCAAAGTTTCCCCTTAAATTGCAAACAAACCAAATAAAGACCTATTGCTTTAAGCATAGAATGACTGCTCTAATTCTTCTTCAAAGTCTCCTCTAAGCCCCAAATGGATTAGAACTACATTAGTAGAAACAAAAAGGGCTTTTTGTATAACTCTCAGTTAACCAGAAAATTAAATTAACCAGAACATGCCATTCCCTAAGCATTCTGATTAATCAGAATTTGATTGTACTTACTGACTTACCCATTTCATAACTCCAAGAGGCAGTGGACTTGGAGTAAGGAGCCCTTCTCTGGCACTTACAACATCTGTAACCTTAAAGAAATCATTTAACCTTTCTGTGACTCAATTTGTCCACAGGCAAAATGAAGATAAATACTCTCCACTAACCCATAGGGTTGT
The DNA here is from genome assembly GCF_003287225.1 of Phascolarctos cinereus. NCBI lineage: Eukaryota > Metazoa > Chordata > Mammalia > Diprotodontia > Phascolarctidae > Phascolarctos > Phascolarctos cinereus. The sequence continues at coordinate 94,695,895 of NW_027555958.1, forward strand.
GGTAAGGATCAAATGGAATAATATTAAAACATTTTTTAAATTGTAAAAATGAAATGAAATTGAGGGCATTATTATTCAGTAGTGTATAATTTGCAATTTTTATATGGCAAAAGATCAAATTTTGGTGTATTCAATATTATATGCTACTCTCTTCAAAGAGTGAAAAACTGAACTACGCGGGTAATACTTTTGGAATAATTGAAATAACTCATGTTTGTGGTTGAAAGTTGCTCCTGGTAGAAAGGATCGTTAATAAAAAGATGTGATTATTAACAATTCCAGGGGCAGCTAGGTGGTGCCGTGGATAGAGCACTGGCCCTGAAGTCAGGAGTACCTGAGTTCAAATTTGACCTCAGACTAAACACTTGACACTTATTAGCTGTGTGACCCTGGGCAAGTCACAACCCCAACTGCCTTAACCAAAAAAAAAAAAACCCAAAAAGCAAACAAAAACAAAACAATTCCAATTGATACATTTAAACAGCCCCTTAAGGTTTCCAAATCATTTTCCATATGTTACCTTATTTAAGCCCTACATTTACCCCTGTAAAGAAGATGCTACAGAAATTATCCACGTTCTTAATAGCCCACTAAATGATAAATGTGAGTGAAGGTATTATCCCTGTATATGATTATTTAGGAAAACTAATAATACATGAGTTGAAATACATTTTGCTGTGGGCAATACTTATGATTTTTCTGTTATCAGGAAACACTTAAAAAGATAAATAGTCATGAAAAGCAGTTTGGCACCGAACATAGTACATGGAATTGGGACCAAGGTTTGAATCTTGACTCTGCTCTTCAGCGCTTCTGAGACCTTGAATAAATCACTTAATCTCCCTGGGCCTAAGTTTCCTCATCTGCAAAAACAGGGGTTTGATTAGACAACCTCTTTTGTAAGAGGACAGTATGCGGCTAAGGAAATAAGACAGCTTTCAGGAAACTTTGGGGCTATTATTAACAAAAATCATTCCCCTGGGATAGAAAGTGATAGGAAGACTGCACTCTACAATTAAGAAAAAATACTAGAGCAGGAACCAGAATGATAACTTTCATCTACTTACTGTGGTAAAGACAAAATTATATTATTCAACATGGACACTTAACCGAATAGGTTTCTACAAGATAAGTAATGATACTGGTAATGAATAATGAGGCTTGAGCTGCTGAGGTCTATTCTCAGCTCATTGCAAGAGGAAATATTATCATTTATATTGTACTTTATTGATTATAAAGCACTTCAAAGATACTTGCATCAGTTGGATATAGAGACCCAGAAGGCAATGGATGCCTGGGTGGAATGCAGGAGACACATGCCAGCTAATGGAGAAACATTTGCAAGAGTTTTTTCTCATGAAGTTAAATTAACCCTCTGTTCCTTATTTCTTTGCTTTTCAGGAATGGTGTTACTTAGTGGTTTCCCTAGAAACTTACACAATATTTCTATTCAAATAGTAAAGCCATCTTTCAAATTGGGTAATGACTTTTTAAAAAATCCCTAGCTAGATTATTTGACAATTATCATGTACCAAATAGAAAGAATACTGAAAGCACAAAGTAAAGACTCCATATGTAGTGAAGGTCTTTCAGATGCTTCTTCACAGAGGATATTGTGTTGATTACATCAAGCCTTAGAACATTGTGAAACCTCCAGAATGAAAGGAGGAAGAGAGACATGGAGGGAGAGCTAAAGGAAGGAAAGAAATGAGGGAGGAAGGAAGGAAGAGGAAAGGAGGGAATAAAGGAAAAAGAGATGGAAGACGCAAGGGAAGGAAAGTAGAAAAGGAGGTAGGAATGAAAAAATGAGGGAAGGAAGGTAAGAAGGAAGGCAGTGAGGGGGAAAATGAGGGAAGGCAGGAAGAAAGGAAGGCATGAGGGAAGGAAGGTAGGAAGGAATGAAGGAAGAAAAAAGGAAGGAAGGAAGGAGGGAGGGAGGGAAGAAAGAAAGAAAGGAGGGAAGGAAAGAATGAAGGAAGAAAAAAGGGAAGGAAGAAAGAAGGAAAGAAAGAAAGGAAGGAAAGACAGAAGAAAAAAGGGAAGGAAAAAAGGAGGAAAGGAAGGAAGGAGGGATGGAAATAAGCATTTATTTTTTTGGGGGGGGTTGCACTTAATAGTATTTTATTTTTTTCCAATTACATGTAAAGATAGTTTTCAACATCCATTTTTGTAAGATTTTGAATTCCAAATTTTTCTCCCTCTCTCCCTTCCTTCCTCCCTCCCCAAGGCAGAGGCAGCAAGTAATCTGATATAGATTGTACATGTACCATCATGTTAAACATATTTCCACATTAGTCATGTTGTGAAAGAAGAATCAGAACAAAAGGGAAAAAATACAAGAAAGAGAAAACAAGCAAAAAAAGTGAAAAGAGTGCGCTTCCATCTGCATTCAGACTCTGTAGTTCTTTCTCTAGATGTGGATAGTATTTTCCATCACAAGTCTTTTGGTTAATCTTTTTTTTTTTTAGGCAATTGGGGTTAAGTGACTTGCCCAGGGTTACACAGCTAGTAAGTGTCTGAGGCCAGATTTGAACTCAGGTCCTCCTGACTCCAGGGCTGGTGCTCCACTGCGCCATCTAGCTGCCCCATCACAAGTCTTTTGGATTCGTCTTGGATCATTGTATTGCGAGAAGAGCTAAGTCTACCATAGTTGATCATTGTACGATGTTGATGTTGCTGTGTACAATGTTCTCCTGGTTCTGCTTATTTCACTCAGCATCAGTTCATGTAGGTCCTTCCAGTTTTTTCTGAAATTTGCCTGCTCATCATTTCTTTTTTTTTCTTTTTTCTTTTGGCTAGGCAATGGGGGTTAAGTGGCTTGCCCAGGGTCACACAGCTAGTAAGTGTCAAGTGTCTGAAACTGGATTTGAACTCAGGTCCTCCTGATTCCAGGGCCGGTACTGCTCACCATTTCTTATAGCACAATAGTATTCCATTACATTCATATACCACAACCTGCTCAGTTACTTCCCAGTTGATGGGCATCCCCTCAATTTCCAATTCTTTGCCACCACAAAAAGCTGCTATCAATATATTTGTACATGTGGGTCCTTTTCCCTTTTTCATGATCTCTTTGGGATACAGACCTAGTTTTGCTGGATCAGAGGGTATGCACAGTTATAGCCCTTTGGGCATAGTTCTAAATTGCTCTCCAGAATGGTTTGACCAGTTCACAATTCCACCAATAATGTGTTAGTATTCCTATTTTCCCACATCTTCTCCAACACGTATCATTTTCCTTTTCTATCATATTAGCCAATCTGATAGGTGGTTTTAACCATTTAACCATTAAAACAGAGCTGTTTTAATTTGAAGGAAACAAGCATTTATTAAGTGCCTACCTGGTGCCAGGCACTATGCTAAATGCTTTACAAATATTATCTCATTTAATCCTCACAACAACCTGGGGAGGTGGGTGCTATTGTTAAACTCACTTCCCAGTTAAGGAGACTGAAGAAGAGAAGATTAAGTGACTAGTCCAGAGACACACAACTAGTAATTATGTGGGACCAGATTTGAAATCAGGTCTTACTGCCTCCAGGAACAGGGCTCTATCTGCTCCATCCTACAGGACTTGTATTTCTTTATTTGTTAATGAGAATTCTAGAACACAGAGGGGCAGTATAGTAGAGGGGATGGAGAAGTAGCCCTCAAAGTCAAAGAGACATTCATTCAGGACTGCTTATGATGTACATTAGTCATACAACCACGTCATTTAAAATTCTGCGAGTGAATCTCGATTTCCCCCCTCAATCTTCCTTGATCTTAACGTTCTTGCTGCACTTGACATGGTTGTCCTGGATACTCTCTCTTCCCCGGGTTTTCATGACATTCTTTTTTCCTGGTTAGCTTCTTACTCGCTATATTGCTCCTTCTTGGTCTCCTTTTCTGGTTCATGATGCATATCACACTCTCTAACTGTGGGTACTCCCCAAGGCTCTGTCCTGGTCCCATTTTGTGACCTATGAGTTCCCATGGGATTAATTATTACCTCTCTCCAAATGACTCAATGACTACATATTCAACCTCAGTCTCTATTCTGAACCACAATCCTGGATCACTACCTATCTGTTGGACATTTCAATCTGTATATTTCAGAGACATCTCAAATTCAGTCTCCCCCCTGCCCCCTCCCAAAACCCAACCCTCTTTCTAAATTCCCTATTTCTAAATGATGCAGCAAGGCACTCTGAAGAAAACACAGGAGGCAGTATGTGCGAGGCCAGTCAGAATGTCACCATTCCCCTTAGAACCTGATGGAGACAGCTTCAAATCCTAAATGCAGGAGCCTTGGGAGTAGAGATGTTTCCTGCCTGGTGCCCTTAGCTGTTATCCTGGGAAGCAAGCCCTGAGGAGACGTAGCCTGGCAACTGTTCCTGCAGGTGCTACAGCTACTGAAGACCAAGGAAGGAATGTTCTTGCCACCAAAGTCCTTGGAATCGTCAGAAACAGTCCTTGGCATTGGTTGACAACAGAAACAGATGTGCTTTTATCAGTGGAAATGAGATTACAGAAGTGGCATTAATATGTGTGTTGTAGCTGCACCCCAAGGACCATGGATCTTTTTCATCTGATTTGTAGCTGAAACCTTTTGCATATGTTGTCTCTCTCATTACAAATGAGCTCCTTGAGAGCTGGGACTGTCTTATTAATCTATTTGTATCTCCAGTGCTTAGCACAGTACTATGCACAGAGTAAACGCTTAATAAATGCTTCTTTTATTATTTTTACCAAGTACTTTTAATTGCTTAGTCTTTCTCCCTCCTTGCCTGTCCCTTCCTTCCTCCCTTCTTTCTTTCCCTTTACTATTCTTGTAGTTTCCTAGGTTTCTAGACATCATCCTCACCTCCTCACTCATCCTCAACACACATATCTAATGAGTTGCTAGATCTTGCAGTTTCTACCTTCCAAACATGTCTCACATTTGCCCTCCTTCTCTACAGTCATAGAGTCAATATTCTAGGACAGCCAAGTATTACCCTTCACCTGGCCTATTACAATAGTTTCCTGATTGATCTCCTTGCCTCAAACCCTTTCCCCACTGAAATCCATGCTCCATATAACTTCCAAAAGTGATTTCCATATGTCCATAGGTGACTCCCTACTCAATAAACTCCACTGGCTCCCTATTGCTTCTAGGATCAAATACAAATTCCTCTATTTGGCTTTTAAAGCTCTTCATATCCTGGTCCCAACCTTTCTTTTCCAGCTTCATTATATATATTCCTTCTCTCACTATACTCTACAGTTTAAACAAACTGACCTCTCTCTCCCCTCTATGTGTCCCTCATATCCAACACTCCATCTCCTATACCTGTGCCTTTGCATTAGCTGTCTGTCCTCTCTGGAATGTACTCTCTTTTCATCATCACCTCATAGAATCCATCAATTCTTTCAAGACACAGATCAAGGACCACCTTCTGCACAAGCCCTTCCTGATTCTCCCAACTGCCAGTGCTTTTCCTCCCTAATTACTGTGTATTTAACAACTTTGTATTTATTTCATTTATTTTCTATTATTTCATTTATTCTATATATATTATAAATATAAATATATGTGTATGTACATGTAGTTTCTTCTGGTAAAATGTAAGTTTCTTGAGAATAGCACTTGTTTCTTTGTCACCTAGCACAGTACCTGGCACAAAGTAAATATTTAATAAATAGTTGTTGATTGATTGTATTACCAGGGTAACCCTCTACAACTCTACATTAAAGATGAACTGTCAATCTGTGTTGGTGGAGGGAGCTTCTACACTAGGAATTTCTTCTGTGTAATAGAGATGTTAGAATATAAATGACTGCTTGACACATAGAAATGGCTAACTCTCATGTGGGATACATAGATAGATATATATATATATAGATAGATAGATAGATAGATAGATAGATAGATAGATAGATATCTTATTGAGAGTCTAGCCCACCCTATATTGTCTCTGGGATTCTATCACTGTGGAGGGTAGGTGGATTGCAATGTCTAATATTACAGCCAGTAGCTTGGCTTAGGAAGGAAAGGAAGGATTCAGGACAGTCATGGCTGGTTGATTACTCCTTTGTTCTCCTGTCTCCAAAAGGGGATATTATACCAGAATCTCTCTCTCTCTCTCTCTCTCTCTCTCTCTCTCTCTCTCTCTCTCTCTCTCTCTCTCTCTCTCTCTCTCTCTCTCTCTTTTGGTTTGTTTGTTATGGGGTTAAGTGACTTGCCCAGAGTTACACAGTTAGGAAGTATCAAGTATCTGGTCTGAGACCAGATTTGAGCTCACGTCCTCCTGACTTCAGGGCCCGCACTCTATCTACTGCACCACCTAGCTGCCCCCAGAATACCTCTCTATCACACCTTAAATACTTGTAGCATAGGGTATGATGGCTTTTTAGTGGCTTAGAAAAAAGCCAATTTCCCTGGCCCCTCTGAAGGGAAGAGTAACACATTGGCTAGTTTAGTTCTCCTCTCTCCAGATGCTACTTATATCCAAAACAATCTTGAATGTTGAGCAAACACATTGATTCAAGGAAATGGTAAAAAGACATTGTGGGAATTATTCAGATTAGAGCAGAGGAAAGAATACACAAGAGTAGATGAGCTCTTAAAATGAGAGTGGAATAGAATTTTAGCTCAGTCAAAGAGAAAACGATCTCATCTATGAAGTCTGCTCTTAGCATTTTTAACTGTGAGTCATGACCCCATATTGGGTCATGTAAAATTTGGCAACAGCAAAAGGTTGCCAATGCAATGCGCAATGACCAAAAATTAATTAAAAATCAAATGCATAATGAATCCAAGGTGTTTCTGGCAGCACTTGCCCATGTTGCATTGTGCAACTTCACTGCAGCTTGGGTTCTGAACACAAAGCAGGAGCACTTTGCACTGCACATGCCCTCAGGCCACCAAGGAACCAAAATGTGAAAAGGGGTCTGGAGTGGAAAAAGTTTAAGAAGCCCTGCTCCATGGGCAGCTAGGCAGCACAGTGGATAGAGTACTGGGCCTGGAGGCAGGAAGACTCTTCTTTCTCAGTTCAAATCTGGCCTCAGATACTTACTATGTGACCCTCAGCAAATCTCTCAATCCTGTTTGCCTCAATTCCCTCATCTGTCAAATGAGCTGGAGAAGGAAATGGCAAACCCCTCCACTATCTTTGCCAAGAAAACTTCAAATGGGGTCACAAAGAGTTGCACACAATTGAAATGATCAAAGAAGGGCAGCAGGCTCTGGAAGTCAAAGGATATGGTGGAGTCAAGTGTGGCTCCAGAGAGATCTCTAATTGGCCATTCAAAAGTTTGCGCCTTATCTCTTTCACTTGGCTCTCTAATCAAAAGTTTGTATCTTGTTTCTCTCACCTGTCAGTCTTTCTCTGGCTTGGCAGGATCAGAGATCTCTCAGTCAGTCAGAAGTAACATCCCTCTCCATGTATGTTGCCCTCAGCTATCATAGGGTGAATTTAAAAAACCCAGCATATTATTTTACTTTATTCCTTCGAAGAGGGAGAAATCAAACTATGGAAGCAATGCTTTTGAGGAAGGTAAAGTAACCTAGAACATTCATGGTTGCAAGTTGCTGCTGGTAAGGCCACCAGGATTCTGGGAAATGCAGTATGTTAGCAGGTATAGCTGTCAGAAATGTGAAATAAAACCTAGAGAGGCCAAAAGGTTTGAAATAAGAATGTGGTTAGATGCATAGCTTTTATGAACTTCCAGCAGAATGGAATCATACATCAAAATAGCAGCATACCCTTTCTCTGATGGGGTTGCTTTCCCAACAGCTTCTACCATTTTCCATCAATTTCTATTTCAGTTTCCAAAGTGAATTACAGCCTAACAGAAATAGCTGATGTTTATTTGTTGCATGGAACATTTGAGCTCTGTATCATTCTAGGCACTCTGATTCCTATTTGCAGAGTCTCCCTGTGAGTGGCCTTTGGACTACTTTAGGAATCTTTTTAAATACTTGTATTGGATTTTCTTCTGCACTGGGCAGGGTTGTTTGATGGAATTGCCAACTTGGGTAGGGCTGAAGGGAGGCAAAAGAACTGCTAGATAATCTAGAACCCTTTTACCTGATATCTTAATTCAGGACATTTGTACATTTGCAGCTTTTCTGCTTTGGAATGCAACTTTCCTCCCAAATTTGCATTATCCAGGCAAGTGTCTTCTATACTAGAGGACTTGGGGAGGGGGTGATTTTCTTCTAAAATTAGGGCTACCTGTTGATAATCACTTAACTTTTCTGCATCTTAAGTTGACCATTGGTTTAACTGGAAAAGAGTATGGCAGAAACTAGGCATAGACCCAAATCTCACACCATATACCAAAATAAAGTCAAAATGGGTTCATGACTTAGATATAAAGGCCGGTACCATAAGTAAACTGGGAGAACAAGGAATAGTTTACCTATCAGATCTATGGAGAACAGAAGAATTCATGACCAAACAGGAGATAGAGAACATTATGAAAAGCAAAATGGATAATTTTGATTACATTAAATTGAAAAATTTTTGCACAAACAAAGCCAATGCAACTAAGATTAGAAGGAAGGTAGAAAATTGGGAAAGAATTTTTACAACCAGTCTCTCTGATAAAGGCCTCATTTCTAAAATTTATAGAGAATTAAGACAAATTTATAAGAATACAAGGATATGAACAGACAGTTCTCAGATGAAAAAATTAAAGCCATCTATAGTCATATGAAAAAATGCTCTAAATCATTATTGATTAGAGAAATGCAAATCAAAACAACTCTGAGGTACCACATCACACCTATCAGATTGGCCAACATGACAAACAGGAAAATGATAAATGTTGGAGAAGATGTGGGAAAATTGGAACACTAATACATTGTTGGTGGAGTTGTGAAATGATCCAACCATTTTGGAGAACAATTTGGAACTATGCCCAAAGGGCTACAAAAATGTGCATACCCTTTGATCCAGCAATAGCACTTCTAGGGCTATATCCCAAAGAGATCAAACAAATGGGAAAAGGACCCACATGTACAAAAATATTCATAGCAGCTCTTTTTGTGGTGGCAAAGAATTGGAAATTGAGAGGATGCCCATCAATTGGGGAATGGCTGAGCAAGTTGTGGTATATGAATGTAATGGAATACTATTGTGCTATAAGAAATGATGAACAGGCTGACTTCAGAAAAACCTGGAAAGACCTATAAGGTCTGTTGCTGAGTGAAGTGACCAGAACCAAGAGGACTTTGTACACAATAAGAGCCACGTTGTGCAATGACTAATATTGTTAAACTGAACCCTTCTCAGCATTACAAGGATCTAAGACATCTCCAGAGGCCTTGGGATGGAAAATGCTGTCCACATCCAAAGAAAGAACTATGGAAGTTGAATCGCTATCACTTATTTTTCTCTTCTGTTGAGTTATGTTTCATCTTTCTGATGGTTCCTCCTATTGTTTTTAATTTTTACTTACAACTTCACTAATGTGAAAATATGTTTAATGGGTATGTAAATGTAAAGCCTATATCAGATTGTGTGCTGTCTTGGGGAGGGTGGTGTGGGGAGGAAGGGGGAGAAAAATTTTCAACTCAAAAGCATATGGAAGTGGTTGTTGATAAATCAAAATAAATTAATAAAATTTTTTTTAAAAGTTGACCATTGGTTTAAAAAAAAGGGACAGTAATACTTGTGCTATTCACAGTGATGCAATAGCTTTTATTGGTTGTTATTATGTGTTTTTTAATTACTTTTTTTAACTGTAAAAGTAAAATCAATGCTTTGTTACCAATAGTTGAGAAAGATATTCAACCTTTCAAAAATTTTAGAGGTGAGGGAAAGTGGTGGTGGTGGGGGAAATACCTTTGGTGCTCTGCTTTTGAGTTGGGTACTACAGAAGTAAAGAAAACAATCAGAACTCTAAAGAAATCTTACTATGTTTGAGCTTAACAAGTCTGACCATGTCACTTTCCTGCTTAAGAGCCTTCAGTGATTCCCTGTCACTTTAGAATAAAACACAGACTCTCATCTTGACCTTTAAACTCTTTCATGATGTAGTTCCAAGCCATCTTTCTGGCATTATCTCACACTACTTCCCTTCATACACTCTGTGCTCAAGCCAATCTGACCTGCTTGCTATTCCCCCAAGCCAGCATTCCTTCTGCATCCCTGCACTGATACAGGCTATCCCTTATGCCCAGAATGCACTCACTCCTCACTTCTACTTCTTAGAATTTACAGCTTCCTTCAAAGCTTAGCTTATGTGTCACGTCCTGTTGGAAGCTTTCTTTGATTCCTCTATCTCCTTGTGTTAATCTTCTTTTTAAATTATTTTGAGTTGACTTATATCTGTGTAATCCTCATCCCAGAGCCTATTGACATGGGACTCTCTTCTCACTGGTGGAGATGAATGATCTCTGTGAGGGCTGGGGTGGAGTTGGCAAGGGTGGGAAAACTCCAACCTTCTTCAGCCTTCTTCAGGACTATTCAAGCTCTGAATTGCTTTAGGTGCTTCTGGACTCCAGCTTTGAGAAGAATGACAGTAGAGGCCAACCATACTTAGGCTGCTGAAGAAAAAGATTCTGGGTAGATAAGAGAGGAGCTCCATCACACCTCTATCTCCAGCTGGCTGTACTAGAGACTTCAGGGAGTTTCCCTCTGGGTGAGATCTAGAAATCTCTCTCAGTTGAGCTATTAACTCAATCCCAGTGAGAGAGCTCCTTCATTCTGTTTTGTCTGAAGTATATTCTCCTATGTATACTTTGTCTGATTTCTGTTTTGCTATGATTTGGACAAGTGGATTTCTTTGTTACTTTGTGTATTCATTGTGGAATTGGTATTAGGTGGGAAAAAATTAGCCCTATTGGTTATAGTGCTTAGGTCCTCCTTACCCTGAATATAATGACATAACGATCAGAAATTAGAAGGAACCCAATCATATCCCCTAGACTAACAATTTGTAAAGTAGCAGATAGATATAATTCTAGCTCAGTACCTCCTCTCCCTGAGGACAGCAGAGTGGTGGCCTCTGGGACCAATTTTCTGCTTTCCCTCCTGGAAGGAATTAAAGCCTCCCTTGGAGAAGAGTTGGGGGAGAAGAGGCTAGAGATGTCTATTCTGCCTCCCTTTGAGCCACACAAGGATGTGGGAGGGGAGAGAACAGCCCCATGAAACACATGGAACATTGCCCCATGTGGGGCTTTTCCTTACATCTGAATATATATGTTGTATCCTCCAGTTCTGATAGGTAAGTCTTTAACTTTTTCTAGTTGGGAGCCAAATCATCACACTGCTTCCTGCAGCACTGTTCATTATAACTGCATAGGAGGCTGGGCATTTAGCTGCTAATACTGCTCTGAAGCTTATAGAGACATTTCAGAATTTAAATAAAGTGTCAACTGTTTCACTGTCTTGGAAGTGTTAACAGTCCCTTAGGTAGAGAGTATTGTGCCATGAAAAGAACCTTGGACTAGGGGTGCAGACCTGGGTATCCCCATCCACTCTGGGAATGCCTGACCACATGATCTTGACCAACTCATTAGCCTTCCTAGGCCCATTTACTTATCTTCAAAATAAAGGGTTGTAAGGGGAAGCTAGGTGGTACAGTGGATTAGAGCACCAGCCCGAGTTCAAATCCGGCCTCAGACCAAACACTTGACACTTACTAGCTGTGTGACCCTGGGCAAGTCACTTAACCCCAACTGCCTTAAAAAACAAACAAACAAACAAACAAACAAAATAAAGGTTATCCAAAATAAAGGTAGTTATCCAATGGAAGGACAGCAAATGAACAAAATGGGGTTTATCAATGTAATGGTATAATACAATTAAGAAAGATGACTATAAAGAACAATATAAGTACACAAACAAAATACTGTGAAACAGAAAAGCAGAATGACAGCAATTGTATATATATATATATATATGTATTACATATATATGTATTTTATATATATATATACATATATATATGTATTACATATATATGTATTTTTTATATATATATATATACATATATATATATGTCTATAATTCCTTCAACTATGTAAACAAAAAAAACTATATGGAAAAAGAATTGAAAGGATGAAAGATTGCAAAGAAACAAAAGTTTTATTTAATCATAAAAATATACATTATGGTTGGGCTTATTTATATAACAGAATTGCAGAGTTGGAAGTTCTACCTGCTAGTCTAATCTATGCATGAAAAAAGAATCCCCATTTACAACATATCTACCAGATCTCTGCTTGAAGACCTCTGAAGAGAGGGAACCCATTACTTCTTGAGACATCCCATTCTATTTTTTAAAAGCTCTAATTGTTAGGCAATTTCCCCTTATATCAAGTCTAAGTTTGTCTCTGGGGCTTTGACCCATTGTCTCTGGATCAAATATCCTGATCTCAATCTCTATTTTCTGTTTGGCTCTTAAAGCCCTGCATAATCTGGCCCTTTCTAACTTTCCGGTGTTTTCACTCTTTTCTTCCCAACCTTTACATATGCTATAATCCAGTGATACTGGCCTCCTGGATTTTCTTCACACAAGACACCCCATCTCTCTGCTTTAGAGAGCCATTTTCCCTGGCTGTGTTCCATGCCTAGAATGCTCTCCCTCTTCATCTCTGACTCCTGGCTTCCCTGACTTTCTTTAAGTCTCAGCTAAAATCATCCCATTTTTTGCAAAAAGCCTTTCTCTGTCCTCTTCATTGCTAGTGCCTTCACTCTGAGATTACCTTCCATTTACACGTATAGACATAGTTTTATGCTGTTTCTCCCCTTGACAGCAGGGACTGTTTTTGCCTTCCTTTGTATCCTCAGTGCTTAGCACAGTGCCTAACACCTAGTGAGAACTTAATAAATGCTTAAGGACTGCCTGATTGGGGTTAAGAAGAACAAGTCTTCTTATACAACTGGCCCTTCCAAAATTTAAAAACAGATGTCACATCATGCCCAAGTCTTCTCCTTTCTAAGTTAAACAATCCTAGTAATAGTAACAGTAATAATAATAATGATGATGATAGCTAGCCTTTTCATAGAGCTTTAAGGTTTGCAAAGTGCTTTTATAAATATTATCTCACATTATTTTCACAACAACCCTGAGAGGTAGGTGTTTACTGGGATAATAATTTTGCATCTGAGAAAAATGAGAGAGCTGGAGGTTAAAGATTTGCCCAGGTCCATGTAGCTAATAAATGGATTTGAATTCAGGTCTTCCAGATTCCAGGTCCAGCACTTTGTCTACTGGGCCACCTAGCTGCCTTCACTATCTTTGCTTGAACCTCTCCAGCATATCCATGCTTTTCCTAAACTATGGTGCCCAGAACTGAACATGGTACACCAAATACGATCTGACCAGGGCAAGCAGGCAATCAATGAAGGCAAGAAGCGTTGAGTTAGTGCTTACTCTGTGCCAAACAAGCAAAAAGACCATGCTATGCCCTCAAGAAGCTTACATTTGAATGGGGGAAGACAATCCATAAAAGGGAACTGAAAAGGATGGGGGTGGGTAGCAAAATTGGGAAAATAAGAAACACAGGTGGGAATGGAATGAAGCAGGCCAGGTCCGGGCCAGGAGGAATTCACCAATGGGAGAAAGAGGTTGGCATGATAGAAGGATGTTCCAGGGTGAGAAGATAGCTGAATCATGGTGGCACAATATAGAACTATCACCTCCTAATTCCTGAACACTTTCTTAGTGTAATCCAGGAATGAATTAGCTTTTTGGCTGACATACAATACTGTCGATTCAATTGATTTATTGACTTGCAGGCCATTTAAAAAAACAAAACAAAACCCAAATGTTTTTCAGACAAACTACTGTCTCACCATGCTTCACCCATCATGAACCTGTGAGATTTTTTTTTAACTTGGCTGTAAGACTTACTATTTATTCTAATTAAATTTTGTCTTACTCAGTTTGGCATATTATAGTCTGTCAATATCTTTTTGGATCCTGACTCTGTCATCTAGGGTTAGTTTTACCCTCTAGTTTTGTGTCATATGCAAATTTGATAAGCATGCCATCTCTGCCTTTATCCAAGTCACTGATAAAATGTTAAACAGGGTAGGGCCAAACATATCCCTGGAGCACCCTCTTTTCTAGTTGACATTGAACCTCTAATGACTATTTCTTAAGTCAGGTCATTCAACTAAGACTGACTGATCCATCTCTTTCATAAGAATAATATTCAGGCTTTGCTAAAATAGAGGTAAACTGTATTTACAATATTCCACAGATATACTGACTTGTTAACCCAATCAAAAAAAGGAAATAAGGCTAGTTTGATATTTGTTACAAGGGAGGGCTTTTATTCAGTGGGAGAGGGATGAATAGGTGTTTAGTGATTGAGGAGGAGAAATGGAAGGAGAAAGAGATTATGATGATGATGATGATGATGATGATGATGACAGGATAATAGGATCATAGGATAAGAGAGTTAGTCCTAGAAGGAAATCAAGAGATCATCTAATCCTGCCACATCAGTATATGAAGGAGTCAGGAACTCAGTCAAACAGGCATCAAAGACCAAAGACCTTGCTCCCTGCCTTTAACTTTTGTTCAGGGGTGGGAACCTGCAGCCTTGAGACCACATGTAAGGATTTGTTCTGTAAAACTTGGACTCACTCAAAAGGCCACACCCAAGGACCTAGCAGGCCAGATGTGGCCTCAAGGCCACAGGTTTCCCACCCCTGGTTTACACCTTTTCTGTACCCATTCATCTACCTGGGAGAATGGAAGATTTATACTTTTAAAACTGAAGAACCCTTGAAACTTTGAACTGTTTGGTGGCTATTGGACTAATAATCAGGACCTCCAGTATAGTTAAATGTTCAGAAATGAAAATTAGATAAGTAGATAATCTCCATATTCTAGGGTGAGGTCTCTAAATGGGGAACCTAAACCCTGAATTAGGAAGAATATTCCAAAGAAAAGGCTAAGCCTGAGGGCAGCAGCAAGCTGGGGCAACCACCAATTTATTCTAAAGATCTTGGCACCTAGGACTAAGAACCTCCAGCTAGATAAAGGAAAGGAATCCCTGAGGCTCTGAAGGAACTGGATTCTGTAGGGTTTCTGCAGGTCTCAAGGGTCTGCCTCTTCCAAAAGTCAGAAAAATGCCTATCTATAGGTTTTAAACTAAGAACTTTTGAGAATTAAGGACTCTTCTTGGATTTAGTGTCTGTTATTGCAAATTTATCAAGAACTACTATGCCACCGCTAAATCACTCCGTAGTCCATTTATGAAACCATCTGACCTCAGGCCTTCCTCATTACTTACTTCTTACCTGGATTATCTCAATAATTTGTTCACTGGTCTCTTCCCCAACCTATTTCTCCAACCCCATCCCCCTTCATTTCCCACCAGCTGCTCTGCTTGGTATCTTTGAAACGATGAAATAATAATAATTATCACCAGAAAATCTTGTCATGGAGATTACTGGAGCTTTGGTGCTCAATACTTCATCAGCACCTTTAGTTGCCTCTCCTTCTGACTGGGGACCCCTTCCCAAAACCCTGCTTTATAAAGAGCTCAGAATTTCCAACCACCTCCCCAGTTTTCTGCTTTGGTTCTTCTCTGCTGTTTCCCTCCCCACCCCACTCCCCTTTTACAACTTCCTTTTGTGCATTATCTTCCTCCCTTAGATTGTAAACTCCTCGAAGGGAAGAATTTATGGCCAAACAAGAGACAGAGAACATTATGAAATGCAAAATGTATGACTTTGATTACATAAAATTGAAAAGGTTTTGCACTGATAAAGCCAAAGCAACCAAGATTAGAAGGGAAGCAGAAAGCTCGGAAACAATTTTTATAACCAGTGTCTCTGATAAAGGCCTCATTTCTAAAATATATAGAGAACCGAGTCGAATTTATAAGACTACACGTCATTCCCCAACTGATAAATGGTCAAAGGATATGAACAGGTACTTTTCAGAGGAAGAAATTAAAGATATCTATAGTCATATGAAAAAATGCTCTAAATCACTACTGATATAGATTGATTGATTTATTTGATGCAAATAAAAATGATGCTGAGGTATCATACCACACCTATCAGATTGGCTAACATGACAAAACAGGAAAATGATAAATGCTGGAGAAGATATGGGGAAATCAGAACACTAATGCATTGTTGGTGGAATTGTGAACTGATCCAACCATGCCGGAGCACAATTTGGAATTATGCCTGAAGGGCTATAAAAATGTGCATATCCTTTGACCGGCAATACCACTTGTAGGTGCGTATCCCAAAGAGATCATAAAAATAGGAAAAGGACCCACATGTACAAAAATATTTATAGCAGCTCTTTTTGTGGTGGCCAAGAATTAGAAATTGAGGTGATGCCCATCAATTGGGGAATGGCTGGACAAGCTGTGATATATAAATGTAATGGGATACTACTGTGCTATAAGAAATGATGAGTAGGCAGACTTTAGAAAAACCTGGAAAGATTCATATGAACTGATGCTGAGTGAAGTGAGTAGAACCAGGAGAACATTGTACACAGTAACAGCCACACTGTGCGATGATTGACTTTGATAGACTTGGCTCTTCTCAGTAATATGATGATCTAAGACAACTCCAAAAGACTCATGGTGGAAAAAGTTATCCACATCCAGAGAAAGAACTATGGAATCTGAATGCAGATGGAAGCATACTATTTGCTCTCCTTTTGTTTTGTTGTTTTGTTTTGATTCTTCTTTCTCATGGTTCCTCTCATTAGCTCTAATTCTTCTTTACATCATGACTAATGCGAAAATATGCTTAATATGAATGTATAAGTAGAGCCTATATCAGATTGAATGCCATCTTGGGGAGGAGGAAGTGAGGGAGGGGGAGAAAATTTGAAACTCAAAATCTTATGGAAGTAAATGTTGAAAATTAAAAATTAATAAATAAATTCTATAATTAAAAAAGAAGAAAAAAAAGATTGTAAACTCCTTAAGGGCAGGGACTGTCTTTCTTATTTGTATCCCTGGGGTTTAGCACCATGGTAGGAACAGAGTAGGCACTAATAAATGTTTATTGACTATGACTATTTATCCTCTCACCAGCTGCCAAATTGATAATCTTAAACCACAGGTCTGACACAATGTTTCATTCCTTATCTCAAGACACCACAGTGGCCCTTAGTTCTTTACTTAAATTAAATTAAATTTTGTTTCTGATCCACATTTCCCCCCTCCTACCTACTTTTCCCCCAATGAGAAAGCCATTGGATCTTTATTACCCCTAAAATAAAACAAATTCCTATTCATCTTAAACTCAACATGCCCCAAATTGAACTCATTACCTTTCTCTTCATACCCTCCCCTCTTCTTAACTTCTCTATTACAGCTGAAGGAACCACCATCCTCCTAGTTGCCCAAGTTTTCAACCTACCTGTCAACTCCTCACTTTCCCTCACCTTCCAAGTCCAATCTGTTGCCAAGGCCTGTTGATTTTATCTTTGCAACATCTCTTGAATTCAACTCCTCTCCTCTGCCACTGGCTTGGTACAGGCCCTCATCACCTCAAGCATGGGCTGTTGCAATAGCCTGCTGGTTGGTCTTCTATTTCTCTCCAAACCAGTTCATTCTCCACTCAGACGTCTAGGTAATCTTCCTACAGTATGACTATAATAATAAATAAAATAAATATTAAATAAATAATAATAAAGTCTGACTATATTATTCTCCTCCCCCTGTTAAAAAAATTCCTAACACTTCCAGGATAAAATATAAAATCCTTTGATGGGTGTCAAAATCCCATCCTAATCTGGCCCTCCTACTTTTTTTTCCACACCTTACAAGACCTCTAAGGTCTTCTCACACCTTACAACCTCTCCCCCCCACAGTACTCTGTGATCCAGTAACACTGACCTCCTAGATATTCCTCCATCAAAACACTCCATCTTCTGACTGAGCATTTTGGCTGTCCTCCATACCTGGAAGATGCTTCCCTCCCATCTCTGCTCCTGGCTTCCTTCAAGTTCCACCTTCTACAGGAAACACTTTCCTGATCCCCTCAATTTTAGTACTGTCCCACTGTAGATCATTCCAAATTTATCCCAAATATAGCTTGTATGTACACAGTTGTTTATATATCGTGTGCCCTATTAGACTGTGAACTCTTTGAGATCAGAGACTGCCTTTTACCTTTCTTATATCCCCAGGGCTTAGCACCGTGCCTGGTACATGGTAGGAAAATAATAAAGGTTTATTGACTGACTGCTTGACATTTAAAGTTCTTTACAGCAAGGCTTCAACCTATATTTCCAGGTTGGATTACACATCATGTGCTCAGCACTTCTCTCAAGCTAGCTCACTTGCTGGTCCATACACACACACACACACACGTGTGTGTGTGTGTGTGTGTGTGTGTGTGTGTGTGTGTGTATATATATAGGGTTCAATACAATAATAACATTTCTAGGGATTGGAGGGGGAGAGAAAAAAGCACTGAATTTGGAACGTGAGCACTGAGTTTAAATCCTGGTTCTGACACTTACTATGTTTGTCACTCTGGGCAATTTTTTTTTCCCCCTGGGCCTTAGATTTTCCATCTGTAAAATGAGAGATTGCACAAGATTGACTCATTCTTCATTGTGGAGAAGAGTATCATTTTTCTTACTGCCCCCAGCAGCAACTGCCAATCAACTGCCACCAATAAGCAGATGAGTATAGGAGTACTGAGAGGGGCAGCAGCTTTCCCTCCTCATCTTTCCCACTTCCACACTAGCCCTCACAGCTTTCTTCTGGGGAAGAAACTCCTGTGGAGAAAGGGTCAGGCATGGCCACCAACTCCCACCAACAAGGCAGACCAAACAAGCTTACCTGAAGCAACAAAACACCCTGAAGGAGAGCAAGAGGCAGCATATGACCTGCAAGTTAGACCACCATCACCACCTTGACCCCCATTTCCCCTCAGGCCCTGATGGACATCGCTCAGGACCCCAAACCTAAGAGTCTTGGGAATGGCGATGCTTCCAGTCCATTGCCTGAAGCAACTCTTGTGGAATGAAGCCTGGCCACTCCTTCTGTAGAAGCTACCGCCACATCTATTGAAGATTTAGAAAGGAAAGTTCTTGTTACCAAAGTCTTTGACACTGTCAAATGATTCAACATCAGAAACTGACAGGATCTTATCAATGGAAATGACATTAAAGAAGAAGCATTACTTTGCCTCTACACCTTAAGGACCCATAGGACCTTTCCATCTGACTTATAGCTGAAACCTTCCATATGCATTGTTTTCCCCTAATGCAACCTCCTTGAGAGCAAAGGGCTGTCTTACTTTTCAAGACTCCTCAGCATTTGGTGCAAGACAGTGTTTGGCACATGGTAAATGTTTAATAAATGCTTTCTTCATTCATTTATTCATCCACCCACCAATCCATCCATCATTCATCATTCCATCTACTCATCCAACTATTCATTTATTCATCCAACCATTCATCTATCCAACTGTTCATTTAGTCATCCATATAATCATTCATCTATCCATTTATCTATCAATCCATCCATCCATTCATCTAGCTAGTCATTTATTCATCTATCCATCCAACCATTCTTTCATTCATTTATCCATCCATCCAACCATTTAGTACACCATGTTAGGAGTTCAAGATGTCTTGGACTCTTTTTGCTAGGCAGACAAAAGATTTTAGGGTTAAATTCATGCAGTGCCCAGATAATACCAGATCTTTGAGGTCTAAGGCGCTAGCCTACTAAGCAATATATACTTTACATTAACATGTCTGCCCCTCCTCACTCCCAACCCACAGGACCCTCTAAATGGAGGAGACGCGATAGCGCGTCTGCGCAGGTGTGGGCATGGACTGGCGGGGGGAGAGGTCTTAGGGGCGGGGCCAGAGCACACAGAGCTCAGGCTCCGGAAGGGGAAGGGCGGAACCTTGTAGCCGGAGCCCTGCCCGAGACCGCATTCCGGTTGCACCGCTCCGGCACTTCTCTCTCCGGTTTCGTTGTTTCCACCCGGGCTCAGTTGGTGGACGGCTCGGCCGCCATCGCGCTATGGAGCCTGTGGGCTCCGGGCCCGAGGGCCTTCCCGGGTCTTTGGAGCAGCTCCCAGCCCCGGACAACCGGCTGTTTCTTGTGAAAGGTGCGCGCGACAGCTGCGGGTCCCCGGGAGCCTTGAGCCTGGCCCTGGCGCGGCCTGTCCTCCGGGCCCCCGCCGCCCCCCGAGGACGAGCGGGTTGTGTTGTGATTGTGGGAGGCGTGGACAGGGGAGGGCCCTTATGCGCCCCTCCCCCAGCAGACCCTCCCCTCAGCCTGGCCCAGCCCTGCCCCTAACCTGTTGGACCCGCAGTCCGAGACTTCTCAGCTCTGAGCCTCAGTTTCCTCGTCTGTAGAACAACCAGATGATCTGAGGACCCTTTCAGCCAGCCCCAAAGCGCTTGGTGCTTGGGGGGGAGCTTTCCGTGTAACCTCCCCAAAGCCACCACCCCGCGCTGACAGGAGGGTCCGGGGTGCTGAAGGCACTTCAGATGTAATCGTAATATTTCACGTTTTTATAGGGCTTTAGGGCTTACAACAACCCTGGGAGGTAGGTAGGTGCACGTGCCGTCATCTCTGTGGATGTTGCAGCTATTGATGTATCCTTTTCTGCAACACTGGCCCAGAAAAATTAAGCAGTTTGGCCAAGGTCAAAGCACTACTAAGAGGCAGAACCTAGATCTGAACCCAGGGCTTCCGACTCCCCATCTAGTGCTTTTTCCATTAAACTTAGCTTTATTGCGTGTTTCAGAATGAGTTTAGTTTAATGGGGAAAAAAACCCTCCAAAATACTTCTTTTCAAATGTATGGCTTTGCACAAATGTCACTGATCCTAAACAGTTGTAATTACTTTCCATTTTCTCCTTTTCAGAATAAATGATTAACATTTTTTTCTCAGGTTTTTTTAAATAAATGAGAGTAGAACATGTCTTAAATTTTCTTTGAAACTTTCTTGTTTAAGCTCTTTGAGATTCTTAATTTTTTTTTTATTTAATCTTTGGCAGGTGGAATTTTTCTTGGTACAGTTGCTGCTGCAGGAATGTTCGCTGGTTTTGTTACAACTTTGTCACTGGCTAAAAAGAAAAGCCCTCAGTGGTTCAATAAGGTTTGTGATCTGCTAAGTTAATTTGCATCTATTTTTTTTTGTTAAAATTTTGTTATAGGGAATGAGGATGGAGTATGATTTTTGTTTTTATGGTGTTTCACATTGATTTAAGAGGACTTTGAATATATGCATAGAGTCTAAAATTCTTTTTTTATTGCTAGTTTTAAGCATCTACTTTGATTTTTGAGGGGGCCCTGTATCCTCACCTTTCAGGTATGTTTTATTTCATTTCCTTTTGATAAAGTTTTACTAAATAGTATTACTAACACAAAAGACCAGATATTTGCCAAGTGCTTTACAATTATTATCTCACTTGATTTCTAAGTAAAAATACTTAGAAGTACATCCTTTTAAAAAATGGGGATAAATGTATATCCTGTTTCCAAAGAGGATTTCAGTTCTGAATACAAGGTAGAGAGAGATGTTGTCTAGATATTTATAGTTAGGCGGATTTGGAATTGCTTAAAGGAATAGATCTGAAGATTAATAAGTTGATTTCAACTTGGATGAAGGTCTTGATTAGAGAGGCCTAAATTTCTGTCTTTCGCTATGTGCTACTTAATATTTTTGTTAATGTCTTTCGAGAAGACATAGATATGCTCATTAAATTTGCAGGTGATATGAAGGGGTAGTTAACACATTGGGTGAGAGATTCAGGATCCAAAGAGCTCTTGACAATCTAGAATGATGGGCTAAATCTAATTTGAAAAAATTTAATAGGGGCAGTTGTATCTGTTTCTCAAATACAAGCTAGGTGAGAAGTGACAGGAGAGCATTTTATGTGAAAAATGATCAGGGGATTTTACTGGATTATCAGCTTCATGTGAAATGACAGTATTACAAGGCAGTCAAAAAAAAGCTAACATGATCTTAAGCTACATTAAGAGAGGTATTATGTGCAGAATGAGGGAAGTGATAGTCTTCACTGCATTCTGCCACGGTCAGACCGTATCTGAGGTTTTTCAGTTCTGGATGCCACATTTAGGAAGACAGTGCCAAGGTGCAAGGTGATCAGAATGGTAAGGGGATTAGAGAGACCATCAGAATTGGCTGAAGGAACTGGGGATACTAGTGATATTAATAATGCCTGGAGAGAAGAGGACTGGGGTGAGGAGGAAGGGAGAGGGCAGAGGGACAACTGTCTTGAGTATTTGAAGGGGTGTAACATAGAAGAGGGGCAGACTTGCTCTGTCTGGCCCTAGAGGACAGAAACAGGAGCAATGGATGAAAGTCAGTTCTGTGTGAGAAAAAAAAATTTCTAACAGAACTGTTCAAGACAAAAACTGCCTATAGAAGCTGTGGCTTCTTGATCAGCAGAGGGAAGGGGAGGTCTTTTTTTGGGTTTTGGATTACTACTTTGTTAAAATGCTGAAGAAGGATTTTTCAGTTATGGATTGGACTGACTTAGGGGTGGGGAACCTTGCCACCTGAAGGCCACATTAGGTCCTAGGGTGTGGCCTTTGGACTGAGTCCAAGTTTTACAGAACAAATCCTTTTATTATTCAGTCAGAGGACCTCACTTGAGGACCTAGAGGGCCACATGTGGCCTCCAGGCTGCAGGTTCCCCACCCCTGGACTAAAGGCCTTTCTAGTTGTGAGATTCTGTGCTACCTATCTTGTTTTAAAAGTTAAAAATTTTTATGGTGAATGAGATTCTATGGTTTCGTAAAGCATTAAAAATTTTTTTGGATAGCTAACTTAGATCTTGCTGCATTGTTAAGCCTATTCTTATCTGTCCTCACTAAACCAGTCTTCTGGCAAAGATGGATTATTTGGGGGGAAGAGTTGCCCAGCATATTGAGAAAATAAGTTACTTGCCCATAATTACTCAGCTTTTTCTGACATGTCACATTGTTGACTCATTGAACTTGCAATCTAGTAAACCTTTGAGATCTTTTTCATAGGAACTGCTGAAAATTCTTTCATGGGAACCTTTTTATTTAGTACTTGAAACCGAATTTCATTTTGAGGAAGACATCATGGCCATCAGAACTGGTCTAAGGCATGTGTTCACTCTATGCAAGGCTTGATAATTATACTCTTAAGCATTTGAAAATTGGACTCCTATGTGTTACTGTCCCCTGGAGGTTTTGAACCATAACTACTGTACTTGTGTCTTGACTTTTTCGATATTTTGAGATCTTTGATTTCATTAGTAGGGGTGAAACTTGTGGTGTAGGCTGAAGCCTCTTCATATTTTAGGAGATAGTCTTTTTTTTTTTATTAATTTATTTTGATTTATCAGCAGTCACTTCCATAAGCTTTTTTTTGGCAAGGCAGTTGGGGTTAATTGACTTGCCCAGCACAATGTGGCTGTTACTGTGTACGATGTTCTCCTGGTTTTGCTCACTTTGCTCAGCATCAGCTTACACTTATTGTCATCGGATTTGGCTCAAGGAGGGAATAATATA
This sequence comes from Phascolarctos cinereus, assembly GCF_003287225.1. Lineage (NCBI taxonomy): Eukaryota > Metazoa > Chordata > Mammalia > Diprotodontia > Phascolarctidae > Phascolarctos > Phascolarctos cinereus. The sequence goes on from NW_027555958.1 coordinate 94,719,353, forward strand.
ATCAGTTAGGTAAAGAAATCTAACTTGCCCCATAGGCAGTAGGAGGGAAAAGAGGAAAGAAAAGGGAGGGACTATAGAAGGCAGGAAAGAAGTAGTAAGGGTAAAGGAGAAGAAAAGGGAGGGGGCTAATAGAAGGGAGGCGGGTCTGAGGAAGGCAGTGGTCAAAAGCAAAACACTAGTGAGGAGGGAAAAGGAGAAAGAAAAGCATAAACAGGAGGGAAATAGGATGGAGAGGAAGACACAGATAGTAATCATAATTGTGAATGTGAATGGGGTGAACTCTCCCATAAAACAGAAGCAGACAGCAGAAACCATTAAAAACCATAATCTTACAGTAAGTTGTTTATAGGAGACACATTTGAAACAGAGGAACATACACAGGATAAAGGTAGAAGGCTGGAATAGAATGTATTATGCTTCAGCTAAAGTAAAAGAAGCAGGGGTAGCAATCCTGATCTCAGACAAAGCAAAAATAGATCTTATTAAAAGAGATAAGGAAGGAAACTACATCCTGCTAAAAGGCACCATAGACAATGAAGTAATATCTTTACTAAACATATATGCACTGAGTGGTATAGCATCCAGATTCTTAGAGGAGAAGTTCAGGGAGTTTACAGAAGAAATAGACAGCTATGCTAGTAGGGGACCTCAATCTCCCCCTCTCTGAACTAGATAAATCTAACCACAAAACAAACAAGAAAGAAGTTAAGGATGTGAATAGAATTTTAGAAAAGTTAGATGTGGCAGACCTCTGGAGAAAATTGAATGGGGATAGAAAGGAATATACTTTTTTTCTGGGCAGTACATGGCACATACACACAAATTGACCATGTACCTAGGGCATTAAAATGTCACAATCCAGTGCAGAAAGGCAGAAATATTAAATGCATGCTTTTCAGATCATGATGCAATAAAAATTATATGTAATAAAAGGTCATGGAAAGATAGACTATAAATTAATTGGAAACCAAATAATCTAATCCTAAAGAATGAATGGGTCAAACAGCAAATCACAGAAACAATCAATAACTTCATCCAAGAGAATGACAGTAATGAGACAACATACCAAAACTTATGGGATACAGCGAAAGCAGTACTTGGGGGAAGTTTTATATCTCTCAATGCTTACAAGAATAGAATAGAGAAAAAGGAGATCAATGAATTGGGCATGCAACTGAAAAAAACAAGAAAAAGAGCGAATTAAAAATCCTCAATTAAATACCAAATTAGAAATACTGAAAACCAAAGGAGAGATTAAAAAAAATTGAAATTAAGAAAACTATTGAACTAATAAATAAAACTAAGAGCTGGTTTTATGAAAAAGCCAATAAAATAGATAAACCTTTGCTCAATTTAAAAAAAAGAAAGAAGAAAATGAAATTGCCAGTATCAAAAATGAAAAGGGTGAAACCACCACCAGTGAAGTCTTTATCTGTTGCTGTTGTCAAAAAACAAATCACGATTTGGTGACCAACATTCTGGTGATGAGCCTCTTAAAGAAGCAAGAAAGTAAGCACCTACTAAGCATGTGCCACGTGCCAAGTACAGAGAGGAAATTACAGCAGCCTCCAGAAATATCTGTAGGTGTGTCTACGAAGCACACATAAAGTAACTTCTGGGTAACCTTGGAGGGGAGAACCAAGCAGGGGCTCTTGCAGAAGTTGGTGCTGGAGCTTTGTTGAAGGAAACTGGAGATTGAGGTGAGGAATGAGAGCATCCTAGGCACGGGGACAGCTCAGAGTCGTGGAGGCAGGAGATGGGGTGTTGTGGGGGAGGGAGAGCAAGTAGACTGGAGAGTGTGTAGAGGGAGAAAAAAACTGGGAGGGAGCAGGGAACAGTTTGTGAAGAGCCTGATAGCAGAGTTTAGAGTTGATCCTAGAGGTAGTAGGGAGTCACTGGAATTTGTTGAGTAGAAGAGTGATGTGGTTAGACATGTACTTTAGAAAAAATACTCCAGAGACTGTGAACAAGGTCTGCCTAACACTTTGCATATGCTGTTTTATTTGATCCATACAACAACCTTGTGAGGTAGGCGTTATTGTCATCCCCATTTTACAAATAGGGGACTGAGATTGAGAGGTTAGGTGATTTGTCCAAAGTCACACAGATAGTAAGTGGTTCAGATTCAGGTCCAGCCTTGAATACTGCAACCAGTCCCACAGGTGCTTATTACCTCCAGGATCAAATATAAAACCCTTATTTGGCATTTACAGCTCTTCCTAACCTTGGCCCTTCTGTCTTTCAAGTCTTCTTACATTTCACTCCCAACCGTGTACTTTTCAATCAAGCAACAACTGTTTTACTGATGTTCCTTGTACACACAGCTCCCATCCCCTGACTCCACGCTCTTTCAGGAGCCATTTACTGTGCTGGAATGCTCTCTTTATTCACCTCTGCCCCCTGGCTTCTTTGGCTTCCTTTAGAGACTCAGCCCTAATCTTATAACCCACTCATTAATACTACTGGACTTTAAAGCTTCTAATTCCTCCGACCAGCCTGTCCTCAAGGAGTCAGTGTTCAGAGGAGTCTGGGATCCAGTACTTTTGATGACTTTCAGGTACGTGGTAGATTTTGTAAGTTAGACTAGGAACTTAATCATCATTTATGGTAATTCCGTGGTAAAATTTCATGAGTTCCAAGCAGCTGACTTTTTAAAAAAGTTTTATTAATTTATTTTGATTCACTTCCATATGCTTTTGAGTTTAAAATTTTTCTCCCCCTTCCTCCCCACCATCCTCCCCAGGACGGTGCACAATCTGATATAGGCTATACATTTACATGCCTATTAAACATATTTTCACATTAGTGAAGTTGTAAGCAAAAATTAAAAACAATAGGAGGAACCATCAGAAAGATGAAACAAAACTCAACAGAAGAGAAAAAAAATGATAGTGATTCAACTTCCATAGTTCTTTCTTTGGATGTGGATAGCATTTTCCATCATGAGGCCTCTGGGGATGTCTTAGATCCTTGTATTGCTGAGAAGGGTTAAGTTTATCAATATTAGTCATCGCACAACATGGCTGTTACTGTGTACAAAGTTCTCTTGGTTCTGCTCACTTCACTCAGTATCAGACGATACAAGTCTTTCCAGGTTTTTTTGAAGTCAGCCTGTTCATCATTTCTTATAGCATAATACTATTCCATTACATTCATATACCACAACTTGCTCAGCCATTCCCCAATTGATGGGCATCCTCTCAATTTCCATTTCTTTGCCACCACAAAAAGAGCTGTGATGAATATTTTTGTACATGTGGGTCCTTTTTCCGTTTGTATGATCTCTTTGGGATATATCCCTAGAAGTGCTATTGCTGGGTCAAAGCGTATGCACATTTTTGTAGCCCTTTGGGCATAGCTCCAAATTGGTCTCCAAAATGGTTGGATCATTTCACAACTCCACCAACAATGCATTAGTGTTCCAATTTTCCCACATCTTCTCCAACATTTATCATTTTCCAGTTTTGTCATGTTGGCCAATCTGATAGGTGTGATGTGGTACCTCAGAGTTGTTTTGATTTGCATTTCTCTAATCAATAACGATTTAAAGCATTTTTTCATATGACTATAGATGGCTTTAATTTTTTCATCTGAGAACTGTCTGTTCATATCCTTTAACCATTTATCAATTGGGGAATGGCTTGTATTCTTATAAATTTGTCTTAATTCTCTATGTATTTTAGAAATGGGGCCTTTATCAGAGAGACTGACTGTAAAAATTCTTTCCCAATTTCCTACCTTCCTTCTAATCTTAGTTGCATTGGTTTTGTTTGTGTGAAAACTTTTCAATTTAATGTAATCAAAATTATCCATTTTGCTTTTCATGATGTTCTCTATCTCCTGTTTGGTCATGAATTCTTGTGTTCTCCATAGATCTGATAGGTAAACTATTCCTTGTTCTCCCAATTTACTTATACTATCAGCCTTTATATCTAAGTCATAAACCCATTTTGACTTTATTTTGGTATATGGTGTGAGATTTGGGTCTATGCCTAGTTTCTACCATACTCTTTTCCAGTTTTCCCAGCAGTTTTTTTCAAAGAATGGGTTCTTATCCCAGAAGCTGGGATCTTTGGGTTTATCAAATAATAGATTACTGTAGTCATTGACTACTGTGTCTTGCATATTTAACCTATTTCACTGATCCAGCACTCTATTTCTTAGCCAGTACCAAGCAGTTTTGATGATTACTGCTTTATAATACAATTTAAGATCTGGAATTGCTAGGTCACCTTCCCCTGCATTTCTTTTCATTAGTTCCTTTGATATTCTGGACCTTTTGTTCTTCTAAATGAATCTTGTTATTATTTTTTCTAACTCTATAAAATAATTTTTTGGTAGTTTGATTGGTATGGCACTGAATAAGTAAATTAGCTTAGGTAGGATCCAAGCAGCTGACTTCTAAGTAAGCTTTTGAAGCACAACCCATTCATAAACTGGGTTTATTGTATTTTTTAGGATGATGTTTAACTCCTTTAGCTTTTACCTTTTCCTGGGGCTTTGGGAGACACCAATGTGATTTGCTGTAAGGGAACAGAACCAGGCTGGTACTGAAGGGACTGGGTTTTTTAGTCCTAACTCTACAATCAGTTAACTTGACTTGGGGAAACGTCCTCCATGTATTCCCATTTACTGATCTCTCAGATGGGCATTATCCTCAACTTGGTACTAGTCAGTGGATTTAACTGCTAAAAAATAATTTGCTGTAAGAGCAAATCTAGAGCAGCTAGGTTGGTGCGGTGAATAGAATAGTAAGAGTAGATAGATTCATTTTCCTGAGTTCAAATCTGGCCTCGAACACTTACTAGCTGAGTGACCCTGGGCAAGTCACTTAACCCTGTTTGCTTCTGTTCTTCATCTCTGAAATGAGCTGGAAAAGGAAATGGCAGCTACTCCAATATCTTTGCCAAGAAAATCCCAATTGGGGTCACAAAGAGTCAGATACAGCTAAAAAACAAGTGAGCAACAAAAATGTTATCCAATAGTATCTTTTCATGAATACCAGTTCTTATCATTTTCAGAAATAAGGGTGAATCATTCAAGAAATACATATTTAATAAGGTTTTAGATAAGATTGAACTTAAGCAAGGATATGGTTAGAGACTACTGAAGGGATAATCAATTTTTAACAGTAATAGTTTCACAAATGTAGAATATTTTCTTCCTTTCTAAGTGACTTTTGATTGAGCAATTAGGAAGGTTGAAAGAGTACAGATAGGTAATTTAATAAATGTTGATTGATTGAAGGTTTACCTTTCTTTTCCTAGCTATGAATAATAAAAAAGAAAAAGGTAAAGACAAAGTTAGCCTGTTAACATATTATTTTAAGTTTCTTTCATTGACCTTATTGAGAGAGTAGATTTTTTTTAAAGGGCCACATATATTTCATTTTTGTAAATAGTTAAAAAAATTTTAAAATGTAGTAAACATAATAGTGTGTTCGTTGAAGGGAAATTTGAAAATACATGTTTCTTGCTTTAGTTATAGAAATAATTTAGACGTTTTGGCACCTGTTGAATTAGGAAGACCTGGATTCAAAGCCTACTTCTAACACAAACTAGCCATGTGACCAGGGTAAGGTCCCTTAAGCTGTTAGTTTGCATTGGTGAAGGGAAATTTTATAGTAGGAACCCACCACATTGAGGTTTGAATAAAAAAACCAAATCCTCCCAAACAATTGTTGTTCAGACATAAAGTTGGAAGGGCTCTCTGAAGCCAGCCGGTCCAACTCCTTCAAGTTATATGTTAAGAGATTGAGTCTGAGGTGGGGTAAGTGACTTGTTTGTGTCACACAGGTCGTGAGTGGCAAAGGTGGTGTTTGAACTCGGATTCTGTGAGTTAAGAGCCAGTGTTCTTTCCGCTGTACCACCATCTCTCCTCATACTGCCAAAGGAAAAAAAAATCCACCCCCAAACTTCCTAAACTCTCAGAATAGGCATTATTTATCTGTTGAATTGGAAGTGGCTGACTTCCCAATAACTTCTCAAGTATCTACTTCACTTTTAGGCAAATAAAAGAACCAGATTATTTAGTTTCTGATGTAGCTGCAAGGTTGATCTGGAAAAAAAAACAAACCAAAAAAACCCCAACAAACTACATCACTACTTTGTGTTACTTTTATAAAAATAAAACCTTTACCTATCTTGGATATGAGAATTATGTTACAAAGGTTATATCTTATAACAAAAATGTAAGTGAAATATGATTAAAATGTATCTTTTGAAATAGTGATAAATATCAGTTTGACTTAATTTAAATGTTCTCTAAAGCTGAGATTGATGAGAGTTATTGAACTTTTGTTCTTAGCTGTCTCATTGACTTTCAGTTAACTCTGAGTAAGTTGCTTAATGGTCCTGTCCTTTAATTTCTATACTTGTATAAAGGATTATTAATTTTTGCCATCTACTTCCTCAGAAAAGTATGGGTAAATATTCAGAAGGTGAAATACATACTAATATTGAGACAGAAATATATAATGAATATAGTTATTTACAGGAGAGTAACTCAACTATTTTAGCCTTGAGAAATGTAGTACAATATCCACAACATGCTTTGGAATTCATAAGTAACCTATCTATGAAACTGCATGTAAATATTCATTGTCTTATTACGGATTTTTAATATTTAATTTGAATTCTAAAATAAGCTGTGTAATAATGAAGGAAAATAATTGTAGGGAAAATTGAATTGCCAAATAATTTTAATCAAAAAGATTGTAATCGAAGCATAGTACGTATATCTTTTTTTCTTGCTAGCTTTTCAAGTGACATTTCATTTTGAGAGTGGCTTTCTATTGCCTCCAGGAGCAAATATAAAATGCTCTGTTTGGCACTCAGAGCCCTTTGTTACCTCCCCCACTTCTACCTTACCAGTCTTTTTTATTTTTTCTTGTCAAATTTTTTATTGATGTTCTCTTCATTTTTTTATATAACTGTTATTGTTTGATTTAGTTAAACAGAATATTAATGTTTTTAATGTATTTATTATATACAGACTGAATTCTGACCCCTAGGGAAATAATTTAGCTTAATTTTCTAAAATCAGAATTGTGCCAGCAGTGTTTACGCTTCCTCCAATTTATAATTTGGTTAATGGTTTCTACTTTTGTAGAGAAATGAGGTCACTTGAAATTAAGACACACATCTGTATGGTATCTATGTAATCATGCTGTAGGACGCACTGTGCCGGGGAAAGGAGGAGGGTGTGTATATCATTCTTATTAAAAATAATTAGAGTTTAATTATTAAGTTAATTTGAATATATCCTGTTTGAAGGAAATTATTAAACAGTTTAGATCTGAGAATTTTTAAATGTAGGTTTAGCAGATTTTGACTCTTCTAAAACAAGTTAAACTCTGTACTTCCATTTTTCTACTATAATTCTAAATGGCAGAAATGTTTTCTTTTTTAAAAAAAGTTTATATTTATGTCTTTTTTATACATGACCACAGTTTTTCCCAGTGGTCCTCTCACACTCCCTTCCAGACAGCATCCCATGTAACAATTATCTTTTTTTTTTTTGTGAGGCAGTTGAGGTTGTGACTTGCCCAGGGTCACACAGCTAGTGAGTGTTATGTGTCTGAGGCCATATTTGAACTCAGGTCCTCCTGACTCCAGGGCTGGTGCTTCATCCACTATGCCACCTACCTGCCCCCGCCATTCACTTTTGAGTGTGTGTTTGTGTGTATGTGTGTAGTAGTCATTGTGTAGATATTGTTTTCTTGGTTCTGCTTACTTTACTGTGCGTTACTTCAGGTAGATCTTTCCATGCTTCTCAGTATTTATCACAGTGTTCATTTCTAATAGCACTGCATTCATATACCACAGTTTCTTTTGCCATTTCTCAATCATCTGTTTTGTTTCCAGGTCTTTGTTATCACGAAAAATGTACTATAAGTATTTGGGGGATATGGAGACTTTCTTCTTATCTGTGGTTTCCTTTGGAGTATTAAGCCTAGTAAGGGAATCTCTGGGTCAAAGGATATGGACATTTTAGCCTGTTTATTTGTATAATTCCAAATTTCTTTCCAAAATAATTGTATCAATTCATAGCTCCACCAACGATGGACCAATGTACCTGTCTTCATACAGCCCTTCCAAAGTTGACTATTGTTATCTTTGCCAGTTTACAGGGAGTGGGGTGAACCTCAGGATTATTTTGATTTACACTTCTTTTATTATTAGTGATTTGGAGCATATGGTTATAGATACTTTGCTGTTCTTCTTTTGAGAACTTTTGTTCATATCCTTTGTTTATTGGGGAACATTTTTTGGTCATGTATTTATATGTAATATATCTGTTAATTGTTTTTATACCTTGGATACCAAACCTTTATCAGAGAAGTTTGATACAAAGATTTTTTTCCCCCCATTCAGCCTAGATGTAGTAATAATTTCTCATTTTTATCCGAGGTGTAGATTGATCCCCAAATATCTTATGTGTTTCTCAGTTATTTGGAATAGAATTTCCCTTACCATTATTGACTCTTGGATTTTGTTATTATATAGAAATGCAGTTGACTTTGGAAGGAAGGAAGGAAACAAACATATGTTAAGCATTTACCGTGTGCCAGTCATTGTCATATGTGCTTTACAAATGTCTCATTTTATCCTTGCAACAATCCTGTGCAGTAAGTGCTATTATCCCCAGGAAACTGAGGCAGATAGAGGTTAAGTCAGGTCTTCCTGAATACAGATTCAACACTCTAAGCACTGTAATGCCTAGTGCCTAGTTATATTTCATAGCCTGCAACTTTGCTGAAGCTATCATTATATCACTTATCTTTGCTGGTTCTCTGGAATTTTCCAGGCATATATCAGCATATCTTCTGCAAATAGGGATAGTTTTATTTCTTCTTTACCTGTGTTTACACCTTTGAATTCTTTCTCTTGTCTTATTGCTTCTGCTATCATTTCCAGGACTGTATTAAATAATCATGAGAAGAGTGGGCATTCTTACTTTACTCCTGTATTTATTGGGAAAGATTCTAGTGTATTTCCATTGCATGTGATGCTGGATTTTGGTTTTAGATAGATACTTTTGGTGATATTAAAAAAAAAAGTTCCTTTCTTGTTAGGTTTTTAGCATAAGTAAATGTGGTGTTTTGTCAAAGGCTTTTTATAGCTATTGAGATAATTGTGGTTTGGAATGATTTTGTTTCTAATATGATTAAATGTGTTGATTGGTTTTCTAATGTTGAACTGTCCTTGCATCCTTAGTATAAATCTAACTTGGTCCTAATGAATGTAGCCTGTTAAACAGGATTTTATTTAAATTTTCTGTTGGTGTTCTGTAGATCACTAATAGATGGACTAGATTCTCTAAATCAGTACTTTTCTTCCAGCTTTCGCTATTTCTGAACAATTTTTCTGAATGATTTCTTGAAGTGTGGTATTCAGGTTTCATTTTCATAGTGTTATTTAAAATTTTTTTTTAATTAACAGACTACAAATATATGAACTAGATGGAGGATTTTGTTTTCTTTTTCTTCGCATTTCTGGTACTTTGCACACTGCTGGACATAAAGTTAGTACTTGATAAATGCTCATTTATTGCTTAATTGTATAAGAAATGCTGAATTTGTTATGTAAGTTTTAAAAATAATTTTGTGCATATAATATAACGTATGTATATAGGTGTTCATTTTATCAATACAGTGACAAATTGCTGTAGTCTTCTTAATGATTTTTAAATATCTGTCACTACCCACTAATCCCCATTTCTTTTTTTATTTACTCCATCACTTCTCTTTCAAAAGGTGAGAGCTATATTTCATCATTAGTCTTTGGAAGTCTGCATCTGTTCTTTAAGTTCAATATTTTTGTTTTTAGAGTTTTCATGTGTATAATCTTTTTTTCAAGTTTTATTTCATTTTTCCTTCCAACTCTGTTGCCTTTTTTTGGGAGGGGCGTGGATAATTGAATATTATGGAGCATGCCTCTGTCTTTTCTAAATCCTTTAGTCTCTGGCTAAACTTGCCAGAGCTCTAATTTCTGTCCTTCTTTATGTTTTCACTTAATTTTCTGATTGCTTTTCTGAATCATTCTGTAGGTTGTTAGAGTTGGTTCATTGTTTGAGGGAGTCTTTCGGAACTGATTGTGGTACCTTCCTCCTCAAGAGATTTTGACTTATTTTCCTTTGTGGTGAAGTACTTTTCCATTCAAACTGTTTTTTTTCTGAAGGTCTTTTCATTTCTTATCTTTGGTCAACTTTTGTCTGTCTCTTTATCAGTCCTTTTTCTATGATAAATACTTTTTTTTTTCTTAACAGCATTTTATTTTTTCCAATTAGATGTAAAGATAGTTTTCAACATTCACTTTTATAAGATTTTGAGTTCCAAATTTTTTTCTCCCTTCCTCACCTACCCCCTCCCCAAGATGGCAAGCAGTCTGATGTAGGCCATACATGTACAGTATGATATACTTTGTAAAACTTTTCTTCTCCGTGCCAGTCCTTTTCCTTAATAACGCCCTGAATTGTGCCATTCTCCCAGTCCTTCTAGTTCTTTGTTATCTCACACGAAGGGTGGATAAAGTCTTTGTCTCCTAGCAAGTAAGGATTACCACTTGGGACATTACTTTAGGAGTTTCTGAGTGGTCTGTTCTTCATCTTCTTCTCTCTAAACTGATTGCCTTTCATCTTTCCCTTGCCTGAAGCTCTGGGGACTAGTCATGAAGGGGTGAAGAGAAGGTCCCCTCAGGACACTAGAGAGGAGTGCTCCAAGGGTCTACATACTCTTTTCCAACTTTCTCTTCTTCTGTTTTCTCTTTGCTGTGTTTAGGGTTGCTAGGGCTAGTATATGGTCATTATGAGAGGGTTTAAATCCAGAGTCCTTGCCTTAAATTACAGTAGCCAATTAGATTAGTTTTAGTGCAGACATTATTATGATAATATACAGGACTACAAAAACAGTTTCAAGTAAGAAAATTCAGAGATGCCAAATATTTGAAAAATGGAGACACCTTTTCCCCTACCTCCACTCCCTTCTTTGTGTGAATTTGAGTGTTTGGGTGTGTGAGAAGATTAGGGTGGGTAGGAGGGCCAAGAGTTTGAGGCTGGTAAATTGGTCTTCAGTGATTGTTTCTTTAAGAATTATCCTTGTGGGCCAGACGTGATTGCATATGCCTGTAATCCTTGCTGCCAGGGAAGCTGAGACTGACAGATTGCTTGAGCTCAGGAAATCTGAGCAGCAGTAGGGATAAAACCCCATTAGCTGTCCATATACTAAGTGTGGAAGCGGTGTGGTAAAGGTATGGGGGAGGAGGAACCAAATTACCTAGGATTGAACCCTCTCAGGTTAGAAATGAGCAGGCCAAGCCTTCTTTGTAAGTCAATGGGATTGGCCCATGCAGAAGTGGGCCCTGCGCTTCTAGCTTATGCAAGATGGATCCAGAGGCCCAGTTAAAAACAACAACAACAGTAACAGCCAGTTACCTTGTGGTGGATTCTTTGACTTGACCTCTTTCAGCTAGGTGGCTTAGTAGATAGAAGGTTGGACTTGGAGTAAGGAAGTCATGAGTTTGATCCCACCACAGACACTAGCTGTGTGACCCTAGGGAGCTCACTCAACGTCACTCAGCTCCGGTTTCTTCATCTGTAAAGTGGGGATAATAACAGCACCTGCCTCACAAAGTTGTGAGGATTAAATGAGACACTTCACAAACCTTCAAGTGCTATGTAATTGCTAGATATTATTGTATTATTTAGTTTAGTGGGTAGAAAGCTGTCCTTAGAATAACCTCTCACTTAACCATTTTCCCAGGTGGTATAGTAGATAGAGCACCAGACCCTTGGTGTATGAAAAGATCTAAATTTGAATCCTGGGTCGGATACTTATTAGCTGTGTGACTTTGGACAAGTCACCCTCCCTAAAACTTAATTTCCTCATCTGTAAAACATATTCAGTGGCCTCTGAGGTCTTTAATATCTCTAAGTCTGTGATCCTGTGATTCTTACTCTTGGAGTAATTTTCCTTTTATCTCTATCATTCTTTCTGATTCACATTGTTCTTACTATTCTGTTTTTATTTCCAGGGAATTACTGCCACAGCTGCTTTACCAGAGAGTGGTTCTTCTCTTGCCTTGCGAGCATTGGGTTGGGGCTCACTTTATGCATGGTGCGGAGTTGGTGTAATCAGTTTTGCAGTCTGGAAAGCTTTAGGAGTTCACAGTGTAAGTACCATCCGTATTTTTCTGACCTAAGTCTTAGCATGCGTAGTCACCGTATCTGCTGCAGATTTTAGGAACCTTAGCCAATTTTACCCTTTTCCCTCTAGCATACATTCATACACAGAACCCACTGAATGGTGAAGAACTTGGCTAAGTTCTCACTAATGCTCTTTGCACATTAAACTTATGTAAGACAGTGATTTAAATAATTGAATATAATATGTAACATGATAAAATAACCCTTTTAAAAATTTTAATTTATCTTACAACAGGGGAGTTAGATGACCTGGGTTCTAGCCCTATCTCTGGCCCTATGTAATCCTGTGATCTTGGGCAAGCTGCCTAACTTCCCTAGGCCTCAGTTTCTTTATCTGTTAAATAAGGTACTACATATCAGGAGTTCTTAACCTTTTTTGTATCATGGATCCCTTTGGCAATCTGGAAAAGTCACTGGTCCCTTTCTCAGAATAATGTTTTTAAATAATTTAAAGGAATGCTACAAATTTCTGTTAAAGGTTAGTGATGTAATTTTTTCTCCTTCAGGTTCACAGACCCCCTCCCACCCAGAAATCCAAGAACCCATGGACTTGATGAATTTTCACATCTCTCTCAGTTATAAAATTCTACGAAGCATGCCACTTGATTTCAGATTTCACAAGCATACTTTAAAAGTATGTTAAGGCATTTTTAAATCATTGAAAAAAATTCCACATTATTAATGATCTTTAAGACACACAACTTACTTATTTGATAAATGAACTTAAGGCGATGTAAAAAGTTTTTTTTTTTAAGTAAAAAGAGTTTCATAGTTATTCCTTCATGAAAAATACTCTTTTTAATTTTCTGCAGTTGGAATTTAGGATCAGAAAAGTAAAAGAATTCTAGATGTAGCCACAACAGGTTCTCAGTAGTTTTCTCTAAAAGGTAATAATGTATGCAAATTTTACATATAGATGTGAATAAAATTGTAATATGATTTTCGTAATTCCTGTTTTCTATAAACATTACTGAAAAGAAAAGAAAAATGTTCCCCCAGAAGTCATATGGTTATAAAATTGCTTAAGTTGTTCCATGACTACAAGATCCTTATTATGGATGCTTTTAATTTGGTTTAAGGTGGGGTAAACATTTCCAAGTTGATGGCCTGCCCCCCCATAGTCATTGAAAACCGATATCTTTATTTTTAAAGATTGTGTGATTCTGGGTGGTCACTTAGCCTCTGAAGATCTTAGTTTTTTCATCTGTAAGATAAGTATGTCAGGCTAGGATATTCCTGAAGCTCCCTGTAGTCCACAAGTTCAGTAATTATGTGAAATTCCTAAATCCCATTCTCCCTCTTGAGTCTGTCCTTTATAGCACTGCTGGAATAGTCTTTGTTAGACACAGATGTGGTCATTTTACTCCTTGGCTTAAAAATGCTTAGTGCCTCACTTGCCTACTGAGTAAAGTTCAGGCTCTTGTCCTTGGCATTCTAGATCCTTGATAACTTGGTGTCAGCCTTATCTTGTATCTCGTATCATTTTGCCCTCATTGTACCTCAAATTCCAACTCTTTATGCTGTTCCTCCTGCCTAGAATGGCCTCTTTCTCTTTGTCGTTGAATTTCTCGTCACTCTGTAAAATCCAACTCAGATGCCATTTCCTCCATGAAGCCTTCCCTGACCTCCGTGGTTGGTAACAACTTTCCCCCTTGAAGCTTAAATAACATTTTGTTTACAACTCTTTAATTCATTTATCATATGATAATGTAAGTGCTATCAGCTATTAATGTTAGCTGTTCTTTAGGCATCAGTTTGTTTGCTCATTCCTTTCTTCTTCCCTTTCCAAATGAATAGAAATACATTAAATAATCCATTAACCAAAACAGGTTACCTCAGACCGGTTCCTGTTACAGAACTATTGAGAAGCTGCCTGACACAATATACAGTGCTGGACTGGGAGTAAGGGAGACCTGGATTCCAGTTACCTCTGATAGCTAGCTGTGTGATTATAAAAAATTTTAAGCATTAATATATTGTCATTCTTTAGTCTTTGTTTAATGTAAACAGAATTATAAAGGTAGAGGGTTACCAAAATGGTTGTCAGTTATTCATTTGAGATTCTTCTTGCTTAGCAGTTTTATTATGTAATGCAAATCATTCTGAAGGTCATAATAGCCCTAATTTTGTCCTGCTATAATCTGAGCCCTTGCATTAGAAAGTAAGAAATATCTAGAAACACCAGTCTTTTTGAAAAAAATTACTCAAAAGTGATTTGAAGGGTAATTCATGTCAAACTAGAATGACTAATAAAATAGATTTTAATATCCTCTGCTGTCACATTGGCAGTGTCAGGAGCATCTGTTTTAAAACCATCAAATCTTTTAAACATAGACTTTTAGAGGTGGAAGTGACCGTGGTTAATCTGAGTAAATCTATGACCTTATTTGGCAGGAGTTCTTATCTTGAAGTCTGTAAACTTGTTTTAAAAATATTTTAATAATTATTTCAGTATATTTGGTTTCTTTTATAATACTGTTTTTTATTTTTTGCATTTAAAAACACTTCTGAGAAGAGTCTTCACTAGACCCCTAAAGGGCATCTATGACAGGAAAAAAAAAAAGAAGGGTAAGAACCCCTGATGCATAGGAATCCTTAACACACAGTCACCTAGCCTTTGTCTGAATACTTCCGGTAATGAGGAACTTATTGTTTCATAAGGCAGCTTAATACATTTTTGGATAACTCTAATTGTTAGAAAGATCGTCATTTTATAGAACTAAAATTTGTCTTCCTACAGCATCTACTCATTGGTCCTAGTTCTTTCCCTTGGAACTACTTAGAAGAAAAGTATGTTCTTTCTTCTTGTGTTCTTTTTGGTACATATTTATACGTGCACAAATTTTCTCCCCTTACAGGATGTGAGTTCCCTGAGGGTAGGAACTATTTGATTTTTTGTCTTTGTATCTCTAATGCCTTTTAAGAATGTCTGGAACATAGTAAGGACTCAACATATGCCTGTTGATTAATTGAATCACCCTGTGCATGGGCAGGTACCATTATAAAACATAAGATACCATTAAAGAAAAAGTTAGCTTGCTCTTTACTATTTTTCCATTTTCCATTCAACCTCTGTACTCCTGTCTTTCCTCTCCACTCTTACTCAGTTTGTATCTTCTCTCAAGAAGTCAAGCAATGCAATGCAGTGATTTAAAAACACAAATGGTGTCTACTTTAAATTCTGTTCACTTAACACATTGTTTTTGTCAGTAAGCACTTACCCATTCATTCCCAGTTACAGTAATGTCAATAGCAGTCTACTCCATTTAGGCAGTGAACTGAGAATTTTTTTTTTAGTACCAAGATGATGGAGTATATTTTCAGCATTGCTTTTTGGCAGTATGGTTCAATGCCTAAAATTTAATTCAGAGCAACATTACAGTATAGCTGTAATTTATAATGAAATAAATATCATATCATAACATATATTCAAGTTGTAGTGTAACAAACAACAAACAAAATATAACAAACATAACAAAACTTTTCTTTTTAAAAAATTAATCCGTCCTCCCCACTGTCTCCCTCCACTTCCTCATTGAGGAAATAACAAAAAAAAATCTTGAAAAATAAACTCCTAAATACACAGCTGTATTTTCGAGTTGACCGTGTCTAAAAATGTATCTCTCTCTGCATTTTATGTTCATCACATCTGTTAGGAGGTGGATGGTGTTTTTCATCTTTATTCTTTTGGCCCTGTGACTTATCATGCTGATAAAAGTGTTAAAGTCCTTCGAAGTTGTTTTTCTTTGGAATGTTACTTTATAAGTTGCTCTCCTAGTTCTGCCCACTTCTCTGTGCATCAGTTTATAAAAGTCTTTTCAGTTTCTTCTGAAATTGTCCATTTCATCATTTCTTATGACACAGTAATATTCCATTACATTCATAAACCACAATTTGTTTAGCCATTGTTTAGCCACTAGCATTTGTTTAGCCATCCATCATTCCTCAAAATCCCTTAGTTTGCAATTGTTGTATATCATGAAAAGAGTTTAAGTATTTTTGTATATAGAGATCCTTTTCTCTTGTCTTTCATTTCTTTGGGGGCATAGGCCTAGTAGTATAACTTGGATCACAGGGGATGCTTAGTTTGGTAACTTTCTGGGCATAGTTCCAAATTGCTTTCTAGAATGGCTGGACCAATTCACAGGCCCACCACAGCCCCTTCAACATTCTCATTTTCCTCTTTTGTCATCTTTGGCAGTCTCATGGGTGTTAGGTGTGCTCTAGGTTTTTAACTGAGTTTTCTTCCTCCTGAGATCATTTTAGTTTTAGTCCTTTTTACTTATGTTCCCCTTTTGCTCACTTTCTGACTCCTTCCTTTTTGAAGGTATTCTTCCTGGGCCTAGGCCTCAAAGCTGGCTCAGCCCTCTTTTATGTTGGGGAGTTCATTTTCTGCCAGCCTCAGTTCCTGCTTTAAGAACTTCCTGGGGGGACAGAAATGGTCTCAACTTTGAGCCTAGTGTAGCCCTACTCTCATGCATGCTGGGACCTTGTCTGAGTGTCTTCTAGTCTCTTGTTCTCTGGCTGAGCTCTGCATCCTCTGGTAGAGCATGCTTCTGCTTTCCCATATTAATCAGAGTTGAGATTTGCTTGCTACCTCAGGATAGTGGGGTGAGGCATGGGTAGGTTGTGCTGGCAGACATCGAGACAGCATCACAGACATTTCTGAGCGCATTCCAGAGCACAAGCCAGAAGGTTGAGTTTTGTGGCCTGCCAGAGCATGGGGGCTTGTGGTGGGATTTGCTGAGTGAGCAAGTAATGGATTAAGTTTCTTTGCTGTCATAAGGTTGTTACCTTGTTAGGTTTCTTAATGTCCTGGCCTGTGGAGACAGCTGTGATTCCTTTTCCTCTGGCACATACGTCTTCTTTTGGAGGAGTGTTTGGGAGTCAGTGAGCATTGTAGAAAAGGTCTAGTCCTCCATCATTTGGTCACATAACCTATATAATACTTTGTCATTGCCACTCCATCTAGTAGTACAGGTCCCAACCCATTTATGTTCTCTCCCTCTGTGCAACTGTTGTCCATATTCTCTAAATCCTCCACAGGGGGGCCATCCAGAGTTCTAGGGCTGCTCTCTGGATCTCCTGACATTATGTGGGTACAAAGGATCGTACAGGCACTCTGTTGTTTAGGTCATGTTCTTGACCCATGTGACCAGCCCACTTTATTTTCGCGTCTTACATTTCTCTAGTGACACACCTTTTATGTCACTTTTCTTGTGCAGTTCTTTACTAGTAGTCACACAGTGAGAAAATTTAAACTTCAATTCTTTCTACACACAGATGCATGGAAATCAGTGGGCTTCAAGTTTTTACCTTTTGCTCAAGAGAGTATTTATATATGTATATATGATAATTATGATATTAGGAAAAGGGAGAGGTATAGTTGTCTATGGTCAAACGTTGTCAACGCTTACCACTGTTAGATAAAAATCAATCGCTATGAGTAAGAAAACATGTTTAATATACAGTCATTAGCATATAGTTAGAAATGGAACAGGTCTACATATACAAGGCAAGATAGAGAATTGAGGCACTCTGGGGAGTAATTCACACAGTAAACCTAATTATATTACAGTGTGAAATTGCTGACTTCGGGTTGTAATGTAGATCTAGCTCAAGGAAAAGTGCCATCTGATGAGTGACCTGGAGAGCACTTGATAAAAAAAAAAAAAAAAAAGCTTATTTTCACTGTCTTAAACCACAGCTACATCTGCTGGCCAAAAAAGGAAGTAAGCACATTTCTTCAAGTCCTTTAAGACTGTTCTTTTTCCTATTCTTTTTCTATTTTGGCTTTGCTTTCTAATTTTTCTTTTTCTTTCTTTCTTTCTTTTTTTTTTTCAAAACAATTCAGTCTGAGATAGGTCATATGAATTCATCGATGGTCCCTAATACGTTTGACCAACCCTCTCACTTAACCTTAATTAATCCATCAAAAAAGAAGCATTTATTAAGTACCTTTTAAAAATTAATTTATTTTTAGTTTTCAACAATCAGTTCCATAAGCTTTTGAGTTTTAAATTTTTCTCCCACCTCCCTCCCCAAGATGGCGTGCAATCTGATATAGGCTCCACATACACATTCCTATTAAACATATTTTCACATTAGTCATGTTGTAAGGAAGAATTAGAACCAACAGGAGGAACCACAAGAAAGAGGAAACAAAAAAAACCCAGAAAAAAATAGTAAATAGTATGCTTCCATCTGCATTCAAGCTCCATAGCTCTTTCTCTTTATGTGGGTAGCATTTTCCAGCTTGAAACCTTTGGAGATGTCTTAGATCCTTGCGTTGCTGAGAAGGGCTAAGTCTATCAAAGTTAGTCATTGAACAACGTGGCTGTTACTGTGTACAAGGTTTTCCTGGTTCGGCTCATTTCACTCAGCATCAGTCCATACGAGTCTTTCCAGGTTTTTCTGAAGTCTGCCTCATCGTTTCTTATAGCACAGTAGTATTCCATTACATTCATATACCACAGCTTGTTCAACCATTCCCCAATTGATGGCCATCCCCTCAGTTTCCAGTTCTTTGCCACCAGAGAAAGAGCTGCTATAAATATTTTTGTACATGTGGGTCCTTTTCCCATTTTTATGATGTCTTTGGGATACAGCCCTAGAAGTGCTATTGCTGAGTCAAAGGGTATGCACATTTTTACAGCTCTTTGGACATAGTTCAAAATTGCTCTCCAAAACTTTCTAATTTTTTTTAACCCTCATGGATATTTCTTTCAATGTATTACAGATATTTCAATTTCTATTTTTCAGTCATTTATTTTAATAAGAGCTTACTGAATAAAAGAGCTAGTGGAAACTATAAATCAGATCCTGTGTTTTCATTTGCACTTTGTAAGAACTCCTTTAAACAATTAGTCTGCAGTCAGTAAGTGTTTGGTGTGGACCTGCTATGTGCCAGGCACTGTGCTAAGCACTTGAGATACAGAAAAGGCACCTAGCCAAGGAACTTATACAGACAAGTTGTGGACAGGATAAATAGGAAATAATCAACGAAGAGAAGGCACTAGAAATAAGAGAGATTGGGAAAGACTTTCTTTAGAAGATCGGATTTTACTTGCAACTTGAAAAAAGCAAAGTCAGGAAGCAGTGATGAAGAGGGAGAGTGTTCTGTGCATGGAGGACAGTCAGAGAAAATGCCTATAGCCAAGAGATAGAATGTCTTGTTCCTGGAACAGCCTGGAGGTCAGTGTCAGTGGACTGAAGAATACGTGTTGGGGAGTAAGGTATAAGAAGACTGAAAGAATGGAGGGTTTGGGGTAAGGTTATAAAGGGCTTTCAACAGCAAGCAGGATTTTGTTTTTGATTCTGGAGGCGATAGGGAGGAAGTGGAGTTTATTGAGTAAGGGGTCAGACCTGGGCTTTGGTAGCTGAATGGAGGATAGACTAGGGTAGGGAGGGATGTGTGTCAGGCTGACCCACCAACGAGCTGTTGCAGTGGGCTAGGCAGAAGGTGATGAGTGCTGCACCAAGGTGATGGCAGTGTCAGAGGAGAGAAGGGAAGTATTTGAGAGATTTATCAGAGGTGAAATCGATAGGACTTGGTATGAGGGACAGTGAGGCGTTGAATATGAAGCCTAGGTTTTGAGCCTGAGGAGTGGGAGGATGTGGTAGTGCCTTGACAGTAATAGGGAAGTTTGGAGGTTTAGAGGGAAAGAAATTGAGTTCTGTTTTGCACGTATCGAGTTTAAGATGTCTGCTGGACATCCAGTTCAAGTACAAGTACAATTAGTACAAATTAATTACGTCATCTATATAGATGAGGAAACTGAGGGCCAGAGGGGTGCAACATGTTCAAATTCACAAGCTAGTTAGTGGCAGAGCTGAAACTCACACCAAGACTTAAATCCTAAACCAGGGGTGGGGAACCTGCCGCCTTGACGCCACCACTCTGAGTCCAAATTTTACAGAACAAATCCTTTTGTTAAGGGATGTGAAGTTTGGATTCAGTCAAAGAGCTGTACTTGAGGACCTAGAGGGCCACATGTGGCCTCAAGGCCGCAGTTTCCCCACCCCTGCCTGACACCTAAGCCCTTTTTGTTTTTACTACATTTCTAGATGCAAGAATATCTTCTCATGGTAACTATTTTGAACATAATTAATCAGTATGTTTCATTTTTAAAAGCTTTAAAATGGGCTAAAGTGAAAACCTTGGCTTTTAATTAATAATGTTATGTAACTGCAGTTTTAGTAACTTATTTCAGTTGGCTCTTTTGCCATCAAGGTGTTAGAGTTACAGCTCCCTGAAGGCATAAACTGTGGTTGTAACTTCATAATTTTCAGCTGTACCTAGAGCTTTGGCATAAGTATTTTCCTTTTATGCAGATTTTAATACATTATCCCACGGTTAGTGACACTTAAATATTTCTGGAGTGGTTTATGTTTGTTTATTTAACTGCCTGGAAGAGCTGAAATAGGGTGGATTCTTCTCTCAGTTTTAAGGAAGCAAATTACCAGTGCAATTATTAAGATGTTGAAACGATACATTCTTTTGGACCTAGTCTGGCATTACAATCTGTTTCTCAGATTAATGCCCCCTACAAAAATGTAAGTTCATATCATTTTCACTGCCAACATTTATTGAGAATGTGATTGGAAATTATACAGATACAATTCATGCCCTCTGGAAGAACTGTAATTTATAAAACCTCAATGATAAAAGAGAATGTAAAATAAAGAATTGATATAATTTCATAATATATTTCAACCTATTTTAAAACTTTAAAATTATTGTGAAATACTAGAATATTATCTCTGACATTAAGAAAAGTATTTTAGAAGTAATGTTTTCTCCCTATTATGTGATATATACTTAACCTGCTTGCTTTATGGGCCTTTTTGAATTCATTTGTTGTTGTTTTTAAAACAAAACATTGTTGGAACCCTTTTAAAACAAAAATAGTTTCACACAAATAGTTTTAGTGACTGTGAAATGTGATATAATTATAAAGTAATGATATTGATTTTCATATGTGGCTAGTTGATTTGATCTCTTTATGTTAAAATCCTACCTTGTGAGAGAGGCAGTGTGGCATAGCAGAGAGAAAGCTGACCTCTGAGTCATGAAGACCTGCCTTTATGACCTTGGCCAAGTCTCTTAACTTGTCAGTACTCTAGGAGACATTCTAAAACTATAAATTGTAGCAAAGATGTTGACCTGCGTCAGTAAGGGGTAGTTCCTCCTCTGGGAGTTTGCTCTATCAATGAAGTCACAGATCCAATCCCCATCCCCCTTTACTGTGGATAACTATTATAACATCATTTACTTTACCATGGCATTGTTGCTTCATTAAACTTTGAGATGTCAAAGAATAAAACCAGGACTAACAAACTTTTTCTTTCTTAAAAAGATTTCCCCATATATATGTATATGGAAAAATCTATATGTGTTCTAACTATCTTACTATGATCTGTAAGTCTGGGAACTTCCAGGATCTGGTCACTTAGCCATATAACATAGAAATTCCATTTTCTCAAATCACTCAGCTCACCAAACTCACAGGAGGCTAATCAGCAAACCTGAATGCCAATTTATTATTTTACAATGAAACAGTTTAACAGTAATTGCTACTGGAATATTTGTGTCAGCTTATAGTAAATGTGTTTCCCAGTAGGAAATCATACATAGAAAGCTGATTTATACTTAAAAGGTGGCTTGAATGGTGTGACATTTTCCCATCTTTTTAGTTTGTGTTGGCAAAGCCAACTCTCAAAAGACTATTTGTTTTTTTCTAAGCTTTGTGCCTAGAAGGTAATTTGTCACCCAGGTGAACAGTGTTGCTTGAGTCCTGATCAAGAGATCTAAATGGCTATGTAAAACACAAGCATGGATAACTAAAACAAGATTATAGAATGCTTTTGCAAATTAAAGCTGTTCTTTTCTAATAAAAATTTAACAAAATATTATTGTTTGTTAATTACTATTAGCACATTATTTTTAATTGATAAGGTTTAAAATAAAAGTTAAAGAAGTAAGGATACCTAGGAACAATCAAGCAGTCTCTTCCTGATGATCCAGTAATTTAGACTATCCTGATTTTGCCTTCTGGAGTTCAGTAAAATCAGACAGAAAAACCAGTGCTCACCTTATATTGAATTCTGTCTTAAAATCAGAAGTACATAGAGTTTCTGGTTCTGGTTTTGAAACTTGGGCCCATCAAGGAGTTTGAAACCTTTAAATGTTAAAAGTTTTTCTCTCTTTAATCTCATTCTTATTGTTATGATCAGCATTCTCTAGCTTCCCACTCCCTTTCTACCTCTTTATGTGAAGGAAAAATTGATTTTCTTCTTCAAGTTTCTAAAATGTGAAGAGAGTTGTTTCGACTAACTGTACATACATGTACCTTGTGAATCCCTTGTTATATATAGTCTTTTTATAATTAAAAGGGAGTTGATTTTATATTTTTGATTTCTTCACTGGGCACCTGCCCTTAAAAGCCCAGATAATAATAGGGCTAATTTTCAACAATCAGGCATTTATTAAGTGTTTATAATAGCCAGTGATCACTGTGCTAAGAACCAGGGGTGACACAAGTATTAAATAAGATCTATGTAGAAAGAATACAGTACACAAACTGCAAAATGATACATGATAAGTGCATGAAAAAGGAATGTCAATGGATCTGTGAATGTGGATATTCCATCTTATGAAGCAGATAATCCATCAGTGCCTAACCTATCCTAGGTGACTTTTCCTCATGTCTTCCCATAAACCTACCACAAGAGTGCCACTCAGTGTGCTGTGCCTCCTCTAAACTCATGTTATTGCATGGATACCAGTGAAGCATATAAGCTGTTTCTCAGTAATACTTTGTTCATATTACAGGATCAGCACATGTCTTTTTCTGGGCCTAAGATTTCTTTGATAACATCCTTTATGGCACATTTCCTATACAATTCTGTCTGTTGCAGCATGCTCACACCCTGCATTTGCTTCTAAAACAGATGGCCTTTGTTTTGCATATTAGCAAATTATTAGCATCTTGGAGGATCTTGGAGTCAGTAAAAACTTTACCCAATTTCCCCAAAGAATATCGAGGTCATTCTTTTCCTCTTTTTTAGTTTTGGGGCTAACTATGAGTTGTCCATTTAACTGTCAGGACAATAAAACATTCTTCAACAATTTTGTTTTTCCTGTTTGGATCTAGCACATAATCACTTCAACTCTACAGTCTCCTCTACACTTGGTTCTCTTTCTCCCTTTTTTCTTTCAATGCTCATGCTTTGCCAGACCCTGTCCCTGGCTTACTCTCACCATCCATCTCCTCTACTCCTACTCATATGCTTCTGAATGGAGCTAGGGGGAATTGTGCAGCCAAACTAGTTGATTTATTTTGATCAAGGAGTCATTGCCTCTTATCTGAACTATTACACAGTCTCCTAATTGGTCTCCCTACCTCAAATCTCTCCCTCTCCAGTCCATCTTCTTTACAGCTTCCAAAATGATTCCCTTAAGGTGCATGTCTGACCATATCCCCACATTCCCCACTCCTCCTTACTCAGTAAACTCCAGTGATTTCCTGTTATCTCTGGTTTCAAATATAAAGTTCTCAGCCTTTAGAGCTCCTCACAATCTGGCTGTAATTTGCCTTTCCAAACTTTCTATGTCCAGCAAAATTATTCTTGCTGTTCCTCACACGTGACACTTCTTGTCTACTGTCTAATGCCTTAACACTGGCTGTCCTTCATGCTTTAAATACTCTTCCTCCTCATCTCTGCCTCTTAGAATCCCTGGTTTCCTTCAAAACTCAACTCAGGTGTCATCTTTTATATGGAATCTTTGTGTATCTCCCTAGCTGCTGGTACTTCCCTTCCTCTCCCCAAATTACTCTGTGTAGTGAAGGTGTTAAGGAATTTTCCAAAAACCCAACAAATGTGAAGAAATTAATAAATCAACCTGAGAATGTTATAGAGACTTGGCCACTGTAAATGACCATTTCTTTACTGATTTAGGAAGTATGAGGAAGTTCTTAACTTAAAGTGGATTATTCAGCCTTGACCATTAGATGGAGGCAACTGAGAACTGATTGGAGACACCTGGGAAATTGCATAAAGAATTGGGCATGCTCCTTGGGCTTATATCAAAAACCAGCCTATCCGTCTCTGAGAAGAATTGTCTGGCACTCAAGAAGGAATCATGTCTGCAGGGTTGAAGGGTGTGAGTTGGTGAGAAAATTTGGTGCCTGGAGCTTAGGATCCTGCTCAGGCCCCTAGGATCCTGTTGGTGCTAGCATTTGGACTTTATTAGGAGTAATTTGTCAGCCTAGTCCACAACTAGAAAAAATAGTGACTGTAGTCAAGCTGTGTAAAGAAGCACCATCAGAGACTGAGACCCATGGCGGCAGGAACCCTGCAGGAATGTACATTTCCTTGTCCATATGTATTCCCACTGTGTGCCTGTCCACTGGTGAGCCACTCTTCCCACTAAGAGAGTGTGTATTTGTGGGAGAATCTAGAGATTTTGTTCTTAATGTTTTTACAATGCCATTTCATTTCAGCTGTTTGTTGAACTAATTGTGTCAGCTAGCTGATAATGAAGGTCATCTCATCAGAGAAGACTCAGGAGTAGTTTTGGTTTTAGGGAGTGGAGAAAGAAGGTTCCTTGAACCTCAGGTGGTCCTCTGTGGACCCAACTGTAACCACACACACACACACACACACACACACACACACACACACACACAGAGTTTAATATTTAATATTTGTCTTCTTTTCCCCAGCACTTGGGACATAGGCACTTAATAAATGTTTGTTGATTGACTAATTAGGCCAAACTCTTTTGAGTAGTTGTAGGTCTCATGAAAGAGGCCCTAAAATATTGCAAGCTTTAAAGTTCACTCCTTCCTGTACAGGTCTTTGTGGCTGTCATTTATGGACTTTAAGGTCACTTTTCTTCCTCTCTAATAAATTTAACATCTGACTCAGTTTTCTTCTGTACTCTAACCATTTCCAAATTTGACAGGGATGAGAAGGGAATAAGTATATAGCACCTACTGTGTGCCAGGCACTATGCTAAGTGCTTCACAGATATCTCATTTGATCTTCAGAGTGTTTGAACATAAATAATGTAACAATATTAATAATATGTTTAAACATAATACTTCATAACATTTGAACATTCTGGCCTCCCAGTTTCTCCTTAAATCCCATGACTTCTCTCTCCAGTCTACTTTAGCCTTGTACCTTAGGCACTTTTGACCACCTCCACTGAATTTTCCCCCAGTTCAAGAATTCCTGGTTAGAGCTCTGAATATCTTCTCTGGAGTATTTTTTTTTGGGGGGGGGGCTAGGCAATGGGGTTAAGTGACTTGCCTAGGGTCACACAGCTAGTAAATGTCAAGTGTTTGGTCTGAGGCTGCATTTGAATTCAGGTCTTCCTGACTTCAGGGCTGGTGCTCTGTCCACTGTACCACCTAGCTGCAAAGTCACATACCCCTGCAAAGTTCTCCCCCCCCCCAATCTCCTTTCTCTATGTTTAATCCTTGGTGAAGTGTTTGGTAGTTAGGTGGTATAGGGAGCCCTGGAGTCAGGAAGATCTGAGTTCTAATGCAGCCTCAGATGCTTAGTAGATGTGTGACCTTGGGCAAGTGATTTAATCTGTCTACCTCATTTTCTTCAACTGTAAAATAGGGGTAATAACAGCATCTACTCCCAGGGTTGTTGTGAGGATCAAATAAGATAATGTTTCTAAAACACCTAGTAGTGTCTGACACATAGTAAGCACTTAATAAATGTTTCTCTTCTTCCCCCCACTCTCTAACTCCCTAGCTAAGTTTCCCAGCCCCCTTTTTCATTTCCTCTTGATCTTTGGCATTCTGCAAATTTTACCCAGATAATTCTTCCTTGACATTTTACCAAAATTCTATATGTCTACCAGTTGGTTGCCTTGGGGCCTATAGAAGATCATTTTCCACTTACAATACAGTAGGAAGTTGAAATTTTAAGATTAACAGTGAGAGGCTGCTGAGAAGCCTTGATTGTAACTGCTTCTGGAGAGGGAACCTCACATACGAGTACTGCATTTCTTCTCTGCTTCCTAAACGCTGTACTCTCAAAGCATTCCCAACCAGTTTTTCCCCCCGGGGTGCATGCTTGAATCTCATATTCTGATTACTACATGTCAGAGTGCCCTGTCTAGTTCCCTCTTATTCTGACTCTTGATAGCACTTACTAGAAATCAGTGACATAGAATCACAGTGATCTTTGAAAGACTTCCATCAGAGGAAAGCTCCATCCAGTATAAGTGCTTTTGGATATTTAGTGAATTTAAGGCTTATGGAATGTGTTTTTGAAATAACTTTTTAACTATTTGAAATTAATGTTATGGGTCAGTTTATTTTAAATCAAAAACTGATAGCAAGAACACATCTCTATAGCCCTTATTTCAAATTCTGTTGGAACTATAATGGGCATAGTATGTTGGTGAGGAAAGCTACTTGATATAAATGTGAAGAAGCAATTTGATGACTGTGAGGGCTGAATTACAAGGAGTAGTTTTAAAAAGAAGTAATGATTGATGCAATTGTTTGCATTTCCATGAAAAATTAAACCATTTTGAGAACATTTCTAAGTGCTTTATTTTACCTTTTTTTTTTTTAAACTGCTAGCTTTCTTTTAAAAGTGGAACTGAGCCCCAAGCATTTTTGGATCCAAAACATACAGCAATTAATAGAAAAGATAAACTCAGTCATAAAAGCCTTAAAAACCTTATGCTTTTCATAAATCGAGTGTAATCACCCTAAGAATGCTTGTTATCCTACCATAAGAAAAAGCTATTTTTGATTTATGAAAAATACATACATGAGGGATTTTCTCCCCTTGTTTCTTACATAACTGTTCACACACAAAAAGAAATGGAACATATGGAGGGAAAGAGATCTAGGGAGATGTGAACTGAATAGCTAATGATACATGTTCTCAAAAGATGCTGTTCCCCCAAGTTCTATTTAAAATGTGTTGATTATGCTTCTACACTGTAAATTGTTAAATATAATAAAAAAAAACTATGAAAAAAATCCTTTTTTTTGTATGTATGTGTACTAATAACAGTAATATTGTCAGGAAATGAAGTGTTCTGTATCAAATAAATTTTCTGGGTATTGAAGCTTCTTCACCTTTTATGCAAAATCTTTTATACTTTTTTGGTTGAAATTCTTTACAAATACACTTTCCCGACTTAAACAGTATATATTGAATAAAGTTTCTTGGTAATTCAGGGACACTGTTATGAGCACAGCTTACTGTACTTGGCTATAATACATGTTGCTCTTAAGAACTATTGAGGTGTATTAGACCATTTGCCTTATACGTATAAAAATAAAAAGACTATGCTTTTATAGTTATTTCTTTTTGCTTTTTATGCTTCTTCTGTCTTTCGTTTCTGTCACTTCCAGCCTGACTACTTTATTTTATTGATAGTAATACAGTTTGCTGTTCAATTGTCTGATGAAGGCCTTAGGGTGGAACTAGGCTCTTTTATGGAAGAAAGTGCTTGAACTTTGTAATAGCTTTGCTGCTTAGAGATCTTTTTCATTTTCTTCTGAGATCTTGGCTTTTTCTAGATAGTTGGGGTTGCTGAAAGTCTTATCTCTAGGTTAACTGGGGAATTAATCTACTAAAATATGTCATGGAATTAAGTGTTCTTTCCAAACATGTTTTAACTTTGGAGAAATTATTCCTGGAATAATTTAACAAATTTCAAAAGTAGTTAAATTCCTTTTTTTTTTTTGAGGGAATTGGGGTTAAGTGACTTGCCCAGGGTCACATAGCTAGTAAGTGTTATGTGTCTGAGTCTGGTTTTGAACTCAGGTCCTCCTGAATCCAGGGCCAGTGCTCTATCCACTGCGCCACCTAGGTGCCCCAAAAGTAGTTATATTTCAAAATGACTGCATTTTTTTGTATTGGAAACTAAAATCTCTTCTCAAAAAGAAAATCACTTGTATGTACAAAGTCACTTTATCCATGCGTGTTTCCTTGAATTCAAATTATTAATAGAATTGTGACAGGGAAAATAAACACCAAGAAAAAGGACAAATTGATCAGTAAGCAATGCCTGTAATTAAAGCCTAAAGCCACAAAATTAATTTTTCCTATTTAGGAGGTTTTATATTATATTCCTCATTCAAATTCTTTATATTTTTTTTCTGCCAACCAATTAAGATAAGTAGCTTTTTCAAAGCACAGGTCCATATAAAAATTGTGTTTCACTGAAAAATGACATACTGTACAACTTATCTTTACTCCATTTAGTCTATGAATATGAGTTACTTGTTAATTTTGTGATTTTTAAATAATAACTGGAGAATTTGGTTTCAGCACTATTCTTTCTATTTAAGAGAATGCTTTTGGGTTCCAAGTACCCTTCTCCAAGAGTAACTTTCTATCCATTAAGCGTACACTGGGGGTCTTGATTTTGTCTATCACAGAATTTTAAGGGACCTCAACAACCAGTCCAGTTGGACTCGACTAGTACCTGAAAGGAATCCCTACTCTAATGTGTGACCAGCATCCTCTGATGACCTCCAGGAAGGGGGAAACATTCAACAGCTCTCATTATTAGCAAGTTTTTCCTGACTTTGAGCCTTGCAGTGGCCACTTTGCAGCTTCTGCCTGTCGCCTCTCTTTCTCCCTTCTGCAGCCACATAGAACAAATCCCATCACGTCCTACCTGATTAGGCTAAGTGTCCCCAGTTACTTGCACTAATCTTCATGTGATGTGGGCTCCGGCCCTTTTATCATGCTGGTTGTCTTTTCTCTGTTTTCTAGCTTATTGGTGCCCTTCTTGAGCTAGGACATCCTAAACTGAACATAATATTTCAGATGTGGATTTTCTACAAGAACTACATGAATACCTGGGAGAAATGAGTCTCAAGAGATTTTAATAATGAATTAAATTATTTCATTTGTTCCTCACAATAACTTAGTGAGGTAGGTGTACTTATTAACCCCATCTGACAAATGAGGAAACAGATTTGAACTCGGGGGCTTCTGACTCCAAGGCCGGAGCTCTGTCCACTGTACCACCTAGCTGCCCCAAAAGATTTTCTTTACAGTGTTGTTGGTCTTGTATAAATTGTTCTCTTGGTTCTACTAGCTTCCCTCTGTATTCTACCCAGGATTCTTTGCAGCTGTCTCTTATAGTTTAATAATATTCCATTATAGTCTGATTCCATATTTATTAAACCTTTCCCCAATTGATGAGAACCACCTTAGATTCTTTGCTTTTGTTTTTCTTTTTTCCCTTTTAATTTGCCTCTTGGAATATTGTATTCCTCCCACCTGTAGTAGAAGCTTCCCAGTTTTGTACTGTCCTAACTGTGGTTCCTTGATATATGAACTGCTTCTTTCTGAATGCTTGAAGTATTTTTTCCTCTAATTTGGGAACTCCAGATTTTGGCTGTGATATTCTGGGGACTTTCCCCACTCCCGCCCCTCCCAGGAGGTGATTAGTGAATTCCTATTTAAAATTTTTTTTTTATTTTAAGGCAGTTGGGATTAAGTGACTTGCCCAAGGTCACACAGTTAGTAAGTGTCAAGTGTTGTTTGGCTGAGGCTGGATTTGAACTCAGGTCCTTCTGACTTCAGGGCTGGTGCTGTATCCACTGTGCCACCTAGCTGCCCCAAATTCCTCCTATCTTTACCTTGTCTTCTGGTTCTAACAGATTTGGGTAATGTTCATTTATGATTTCTTGAAATGTGTCCAGAATTTTTAAAAAACTTTTTTTTAGGGAGTCCACTGATTCTTTTTTTTATTATTATTAATTTATTTTAATTTATCAACAATCCCTCCCATAAGCTTTTGAGTTTTAAATTTTCCTCCCTCTCCACCTCACTCTCTAAGAAGACGTTGCAATATGATATAGGCTCCACATATACATTCCTATTAAACATATTTTCACATTAGTCGTGTTGTAAGGAAGAATTAGAACCAGTAGGAGGAACCACAAGAAAGAGAAACAAAAGAAAACAGAAGAAAAAAATAGCAAATGGTATGCTTCGATCTGCGTTTAATTCCATAGTTCTTTCTTTGGATGTGGATAGCATTTTCCATCATGACACCTTTGGAAATGGCTTAGGTCCTTGCATTGCAGGAAGGGCTAAGTCTATCAACGTTAGTCATCGCACAGCATGGTTGTTACTGAGTACAGTGTTCTCCTGGTTCTGCTTACTTCACTCAGCAGCAGTTCATACAAGTCTTTCCAGATTTTTCTGAAGTCTGCCTGTTCATCATTTCTTATAGCACAATAGTATTCCATTACATTCATATACCACAGCTTGTTCAGCCATTCCTCAATTGATGGGCATCTCCTCAATTTCTGATTCTTTGCCACTACAGAAAGAGCAGCTATAAATATTTTTGCCCATGTGGGTCCTTTTCCCATTTTTATGATTTCTTTGGGGTACAGTCCTAGAAGTGCTATTGCTGGGTTAAAGGGTATGCACAGTTTTATAACCCTTTGGGCATAGTTCCAAATTGCTCTCCAAAATGATTGGGTCATTTCACAACTCCACCAACAATGCATTAGTGTTCCAGTTTTCCCACATCTTCTCCAACATTTATCATTTTCCAGTTTTGTCATGTTGGCCAATCTGATAGGTGTGATGTGGTACCTCAGAGTTGTTTTGTTTTGCATTTCTCCAAGCAATAATGATTTAGAGCATTTTTTCATATAGATGGCTTTAATTTCTTCATCTGAGAACTGCCTGTTCACATCCTTTGACCATTTATCAATTGGGGAATGGCTTGTATTCTTATAATTTTGACTTAATTCTCTATATATTTTAGAAATGAGGCCCTCATCAGAAACATTGGCTGTAAAAATTGTTTCCCAATTTTCCACTTTCCAGGGGCAGCCAGGTGGTGCAGTGGATAGAGCACCGGCCCTGAAGTCAGAAGGACCTGAGTTCAAATGTGGACTCAGACCAAACATTTGACACTTACTAGCTGTGTGACCCTGGGCGAGTCACTTAACCCCAACTATCTAAAAAAAAAACCAAAACAACCACCACCAATTTTACACTTTCCTTCTAGTCTTGGTTACGTTGGCTTTCTTTGTGCAAAAACTTTTCAATTTAATGTAATCAAAATTATCCACTTTGCATTTCATAGTGTTCTCTATCTCCTGTTTGGTCATGAATTCTTCTGTTCTCCATAGGTAGCAGTAGGTAGACTATTCCTTGCTCTCCCAGTTTGCTTATAGTATCAGCCCTAGTCCACTGATTCCTAAATGATCTCTTCTTGACCCATTTTCCATATTTTTGTGATATATATGTCACGTTTTCTTCCATTTTTTTCCAACCTTTTGATTTTATTGTAATATTTCTTGCTATCTCATGGAGTCATTGATTTCTCTTTGGTACATTCTAGTTTTAAGCTAGTCTGTAGTTTGAATAAGGTTTACTTCTTTCTCTTGTAAGCTAGTTATTCTCTTTCTAATTCTTTCCTTTTATTTTTAACCTCCTGTTTCATTTCTTTTGGGTATTAAAGTAGACCTTAGGGAAAATCTGGTTTTTCCATCCTCATTATTATCATTAAAAGCACTTTATACTAGCACTTATAGAGCACTTTAAGGTTTGTAAAGTGCTTTAATATGTTGACTCATTTGATCCTCATAATAACCCTATGAAATAGGTGCTATTATTGTCCCTTTCTTACAGATGAGGAAACAGGAACAGGAAAGTTGTGGCTTGCATAAGGTCACATAGATAGTAGGTGTCTGAGGCAGGTTTTGAACTCAAGTCTTTCTGACTTCAAGTCCTACTGTGTCACCTAGCTGCCCCCTTTGTGTCTGTGCTTTCATTTGTTACAGTTACGCCTTCTTTTGGGAGATCTCTAAATTTTCAGTAATTTTTTATGCCGCTCTGTAGTCTTTGATTTACTCATCTCTCTGGCTTGAAGTTCCTGAACTGGGTCTAGGCCGGGACTAGGCACTGTCTTACACTATGCTTTTGGGTGGGGTAGTCAGCCTTGCTTGTTCTTGCCCAGGGTCCCCCTGAGTTCTTGAGCTGATCTATGTCTCTTAGGGGTAAGTGGGTAGAGTGCAGGGTCTGCCTGGAGTCAGGAAGATCTGGGTTTAAATCTAGCCTCAGACACTTTCTAGCTATTTGATCCTGGGTAAGTCACTTAACCCTGTTTGTCTTAGTTTCCCCATCGGTAAGATGGGTTTAATAAGAGCACCTACCTTACAAAGTTATTGTGAGGAACAAATGAAATAAAAATTGTAAAGTGCTTAGCATAGTGCTAGGCACATAAATGCTTATTGTTTTTCCTCTTTCTTTTCCCCACCTGAATCTTTGAGGTTCAGAACCCTAGATCTTCAGGACCCTTTCTGGCATCTCAGGATAGAATGCTAGAGATCTCAGACCCCAAAATGCCTTGTCTGTCCTGGTCTGAGCACTGCCAGGTATCTCTGGCTGCTGCTGATACTTGGGACTTCCCAAGCTCCCTAGCACTTTTTGGAGGGCCTTTAACTCTTGCTGCTTCTGGGCCTGCAGGGCCCCTTGTTAAGTTACATGTGTCTCTGGTCTTTTCTATGCTGTTCATGCTGTGAGGCTGATCTTGTTTGCCTGCGCTGGTGCTGGCTTTGCTAGAGACCCCTTTTCTGTTGCCTTCAGGATTCTGGCTGGTGGTAGAAGTCACTGTAATTTCTTGTCGGATATTTTGATCTAGTGTGAGTTTCAAGTTTTTGCTGGAGTGGGTATGTGGGACTCCTTGGAGGCCAAGCAGCTAATTTCTCCACTCAGCATCCAGCCCTCTCTTCTTCAAGAAGAGCCTTAATTTTTCTCTTTTTCCTTAAGCTGTAACTATATACTGGTAGTTCAAATGAGTTTGTAGACAAGGGAAATACTTTTAGGGCCTGGGGCTTGTTGAGAGAGCACTTATGGATATGACTATCAGCTTTTCTCTTTGTGACTCTGAGTGAAAGACAGAAACAAAGCCTACAAATATAACTGAAAACTACAATTCATTTTTTGTGATTTTCAAGCTGTAATGAAGACTTTTTAAAAAAGACTCCAGTAGAAATTTTTTGGGCTTTCAGCCTTTTTTTCAGGTTTAGCTTAAATATTCATTGACTGCTTTTAATGCACTCTAATTTGCTTTGCTAATCAAGGGTTTCACATCCTGTTTTTTTAAAGAAAATGTTTATTTTTTTATTTTTTTTCACATTTTAAAAATTTATTTTGATTTATCAACAATCACTTCCATATGCTTTTGAGTTTAAAATTTTTCTCCCCCTTCCTCCCCACCACCCTTCCCAAGAGGGTGCACAATCTGATATAGGCTGTACATTTACATTCCTATTAAACATATTTTCGCATTAGTGAAGTTGTAAGTAAAGATTAAAACCAACTGGAGGAACCATCAGAAAGAGGAAACACAACTCAGTAGAAGAGAAAAAAAATGATAGCAATTCAACTTCCATAGTTCTTTCTTTGGATGTGGATAGCATTTTCCATCACGAGGCCTCTGGAGATGTCTTAGATCCTTGTAATGCTGAGAAGGGTTAAGTTTATCAATATTAGTCATCACACAATGTGGCTGTTATTGTGTACAAAGTTCTCTTGGTTCTGCTCACTTCACTCCGAATCAGACCATACAAGTCTTTCCAGGTTTTTCTGAAGTCAACCTGTTCATCATTTTAAATAAAATTTTTAAAGGATAAAATACTTTTAACACTTTGGAGTGGGGGCAGAAATCTCTACCATTGTATATTTGATTTATTCTGTATTAAAAAGCAGGTTTTTTTAAAAAGAGTTTTTTAAAAAAGTCATTTGCAAGTTCTTAAGAGTAAAAATTAGTTGACAGATTTGTATTAGTTCCACTCAGAGATTCACCCTTTAGCCTAGATCTCTAAGTCATATGCCCAAGGCTTTAACCTCCATATTTTTCCCCCTCATCCAAACTAACCTCATCTCATAATTTGCTCGCCAAACCAGCACAGTTCCTTGGACAGATTTGATTATGATACTATCGCCCTCTTGTCCCGAGACCAGAAAGTCTCACAATAGTATGTACTAGCTCCTGCTTCCTCTCTAAAATGGGTTTCATTGTAACCAAAAGTATAGAGTGTTAATCATACCATCTACTATAATCTTGTACTGAATTTTGAATTGTTAACTTCTATAAGGGAGGGAATAGGAATCATCTAACTTAAACCATTCAGAAGTTATCTAGCTATATTTTCTGCCTCTTTCAGCAGATTCAAGTCCACTTCAGATGATACTGGCTTTTTTTGTTTTTTATAACTTTTTTTGCCTAGAGACTTAATGTATGAATACATATCTGTTTTATCTAGGGAGATTGTTATTTGGGCCTTTAAGAAAATTGATTCAGTGTAAAAATTGATTCACTGTAACAAACAAACCGGAAAAGGCACCTGCTTCAGGTAGTGTTTCTTTGAAATGCACATTCTAGAAAGCCACTGTAGGAAGAAATGATCCAGCTAAGAGTTTTCATGCCCTTGAGCCTTATACACAACACTTATCTTGAAAGAACGTGATTGTTCAGTTAAAGAAACCATTAAAGTATGGAGGTAGGACTGGGCATCAGGAAAAAAAAAATTCAAAGACTCAAGAATAAAATGGAGAGATTATGAGTAAAGGTATCCAGATGAAGTAATTTTTCAGGATGAGCTTAAAGTAAGACTGCTATTAAATTAATCTTATCATTTGGGAAGATTGTTACTGCTGTACCAGAAGGGCTGCTATATAGTCTACTGCCCATTTGACTCAACCGCTCAAGTCAGTAAACATATGTTAAGTGTCTACTTTGTGCCAAAGCACTGTGCTAGACTTAAATTAATATGCTTGATAATGATTCCATAATTGAAACTTTTTTTTCCTGTGAGGAAAAATACTGTTATAAATGACTTATTATTGGATTGAAACAGAATTAAGGACATTCAGTTCAACATTCTTTAGTGTCTACTATGTGTATAGCACTGTGGATAGAAAGATGAAAAACAACACAATCCACACCTTCTAAAGTTTAATAAGATATGTATACAAGTTATAATGTAAGAAAGAAGGAAAGGTCCAGAGAAAGTACTAGAAGAAATTTTAGGAGACAGATCCCTTTCATTTGGTCACTCATTTGGGTGAATGGGGAACGGGGAAGTGAGAATAGGTAAGAGAGCAGGTAATATCTGAAATAGACTTTGAAATAAAAGCATTTTGGGGATAGGGGGCAGAGGGCACAGGGAAGAAGGGATGGAAAAGGTATATTCCAGGCATTCAAGATGATTTGTGCAAATGTACAGATACTTAAGGGAGCAGGATAAGGGAATAGGAAATAGCTAGTAATCCAATTTGGAAGTTAGGGAAAATGAAGAGTAGTGGAATGAAATGAAGTTGGAAAAGTAGGTAGAAAAATTGTGGAAGACACCAGTGCCACACTGAAGAGATTGGTTTCTGAGCTTTGGAGACCTACTAGAGGTTTTTGAACAGGGGAGTGACATGGTCAGTATCAGGAAACTTAGTTTGTCAGGTTTGTGAAAGATAGGTTGCTGTAAGAAATGAGGAAATAGATGATTTCAAAGAGATCTGAAAAGACTTATATGAACTGATGCAGAGTGAAATAAGCAAAACTGGAAGAAAATTTTATGCTATAACATCAATGTCATGAAAATGAACAGTTTTGGTGTGGCTGAAGATCCATCAAAGGAGACAGAAGGAGTGGTTAGACAAGCAAGAGGAGACCATTACCTTGAAAACCTAGAGAGCAGAGAGTATCCGGGAGAAGGTGATCCATAGTGTCAAATGCTGTAAAGGGATCAAGAATGATGATTATTGAGGAAAGGCCATTAGATTTGGCCTTTTAGAAATAGAATTTATTTCTAAAGTATTTGCCGTTTTAGAAATTAGAACTAATTTGTAACTTTGGAGAGGGATTATCAGTTAAATGATGAGGTTGGAAATCAGAATGAAGTTTTAAAAGAAAATGAAAATGAAGTGGAAGCTTTCTCAAGCCATGAGGGAAAGGAAAGAGATGGGATGCTAAGCAGGAATGGTTGGAACAAGTGAAGGTATTTTAATGATGGTTGAGATATGTAGGCAGAAGGAAGAATCCATTAGGGAGCGTTTGATTGAAAGTTAGAGAGTGACAATAGTAGAGGTATTCTTTGGGACAAAATAGGGTGGGAATCAAGGGTAGGAGATCAGAGGAAAGGAAGAGGTGGAGGTGGTGGGGGGAAAGTCCAAGTGATGTGAGATGAGCAGGAAGGGAGAAGAAGGAGCTTGGTAAATGACCTCAGTTTTTTGGGTAAAGTGTGAAATTAGGTCTTATGAAGTCTTCCATTGAGAATATAGGCAGAGTGATGCTGTGGGAATTTTGAGGAGAGATGAGAAGGTTTGGAGATGCTGGTGTGGAGAGTGTAATAATGAATATTTATAAAGTTCTTTGTAAACCTTATGATACTATATAAATGCTTTTAGCATCAATTAGGGATGAGTAGAAGAATTATTTTGCTGCAATGAAGTTCTAATTGAGATTAGATAACATAAATCTGTAGTGGTCTCAGCAGTGTTTTGCGATTCTCTCTGCCCCAGTTCTATTCAGTAGCATGTGAATAGGAGCAGAGGTGGCAGATATTGAAAGCAGTTTAGGGTTGGAAAGGGGCCAAAGGATTCAGGAGTGGAGGATAGTGTAGAGTTGACCTGTTTCACCAGTGGTCGAGTTGGGAAAGGAGGGGTGTGTAGCCTTTGCAGGAGGAAATGGCCTAGGAAAAAATCTAAAGGGTAGAGGAATTAGAGATCACAGTGAGAGTGGAGAACAGGTTTAGTCATTGAGAAAGATGAAAGACAGAAGATGATGATCAGATAAAGAAATGTTAGAATTCATGAATGTGAAAGTAGAACACTTGTGCTTGATGGCTGGATCGAGGTATGACCATCTCTATATATGAAGTGAAGGTCATGGCAATTGAGAAGACAGAGGAGCTTGGGAAGTTAGAGGATCTGAGGGAATATCAGTAGGTGTGTTGAAGCCTCCTAGTATGAGGGCAGGAACTGGGTAGAGAGAGACTGTGAGTTATTGAGGAAGGAAGGAGAATGTCCAAAGGAACAAAAGCCGACCAAAAATGGAATGGGTTACCTTTGTAGGCACTGGTCTTTGGAGGTCTTCAAGCAGAGACTGGATAACCACTTGTTGGATATGAATGAATGAAAAACCACTTATTAAGTATTTACTATTTACAAAGTGCTGGGCATGCAAATAAAAAGACAACCCCTGCTCTCGAGGAGCTTATGTTCTAATGGGGGAGACTACACATATAGCAGATTTTAGCTTCAAGTATTATAGAAAAATCCCATGGTTCTCTGGGTGCAGTGGCAAAGCAGAAGGTAATACATCATCTTTAATAGAATTTTCACTAATAAAATTATATTGGTTTCTGGTGTTGAACCATTTGACATTACCAAGGACTTTTATTTCAAGAAATTTCTTTTTCAAGTCTTTGGTAGTTGTGACTCCTGAGGAGGTGGGGGCTGCAGTACCTGCAGAGCAAGTTAGCAGGTCACATCTGCTCAGGGATTTCTTCCCTGGACCATGGCTGCAGAGGCCAGGCTGGAAGCAGAGCTAGCAGTCTGTCATGTACTGTTGTTCTCCAGGCTCTTGGACTTACTTGTTATTTCAGTAGCCCTCAGTTGTGGCTGGTGTTGTTTGGATCAAAGGTCCCTCCTCCGTCAGCTGGAAAGAGCTAGCTAGAAGCAAGACAAGTGATCTGAGGGCCTTCTATTCTCTGGGCACTTCAGCTCACAGACCTCATTTGTTTCTACAAGAATTTAAGACTTTTTTTATGATTTGAATAGTGGAGATTTCTTTTTAGGTATGGGTTGAAGTAGATGACATCCGAGGTCCTTCCAACTCTAATGATTCTGAGACTCTAGTTATGAGACTATTAAAATAGTCCAGGCAGAGTTCTGAATTAAGTGGTAGTAGTGTGAATAGAGAGAGTAATAGTATATGAAAGTGATATGGTGGAGGTTGAACCTTCAGGACTTGAGAGCTGGTTGAATGTTAAAATTTGAGGAAGAAGAAAGAAACAAAGATGACTGAAATTATGAGCTTGGGTAACTGTGATTTTGAGAGGAGGGGCAGGTTTTGGACAAAAGATGATGTTAAGTTTGAAGATCTGGAAAGATCTCATCAAACACCTTGAGTGGCTTTCTTTTGCTTTTAGAATGAAATGTAAACTATGTCTATCCTTTAAAGCCCTACACAACCTGGCCTCAATCTTTTTTTCGTCATTGAACGTTATTCCATGTCCTGCACTCTGTAGTCCAGCCAAACCTGCCTTGTTTCTGTTCCTCGACCATGATACTCCATCTCCTATCTTTGTGCCTTTTGACTTGCTGTTTTGTGTGCCGAGGATGTACTTCCTCTTCCCCTCCACCTTATAGAATCGCTCTCTTCCTTTAAGATGCACCTCATATACCCTGTCTTGACCCCTTCCCCTTCTCTGCTAGCGTTCTCTCTCACAAACCTTTTTAAACTAATTTGTATATGCTTGTATTTATTAACTTTATATTTATGCTGTATATATTTTACATATACTTGTTTCTCCCATTAGAATTTAAGTTCCTTGTGAGTAAGGATTATTTTATTCTCTGTATTTATATTCTCAATGCCTAGCACAGTACCTGGCACATAGTTGCTTAATAAAAAGCTGATTGATTGAAGGTATCTATCAGGCAGGTATCTGGAGCATGTCGGAGAGTTTGGGACTAAAAATAGATTTAAGAGACATTTACAAAGAAGTGATACTTGAAGCCATGGAAGCAGATGAGAACAGCAAGGAAGAGGGAAATTAGAGAAAGAAGAAAAGAATGCTGAGGACAGCTTTAGGGAACACCCACACTTAGGGAGCTACCATTGGGCGATGAATAAGCAAAGGAGAGACTAAGAAAATGTAGTCAGCCAGGTAGGAGACAGTCGTGTTTTTGGAAGCTAAGACAAAGAGGATATCAGGAAGTAATGGGCAACAGTGGCAAATGCTATCGCAAGATCAGAGAGGAGGAGGACTGAAATAGAGGCCATTGGATTATTAGGAAATCATTGGTGGCCTTGGAGAAAGCATTTTTAGTCATGTGGTAG
Source organism: Phascolarctos cinereus (assembly GCF_003287225.1). Taxonomy (NCBI): domain Eukaryota; kingdom Metazoa; phylum Chordata; class Mammalia; order Diprotodontia; family Phascolarctidae; genus Phascolarctos; species Phascolarctos cinereus. Next base: position 94,758,657 of record NW_027555958.1, read on the forward strand.
GGAGGGAAACCAGATTGTAGTAGTTGATGAGTGAGGAAGTAGAGGCAGAGGTAGAGGATTGACTTCTCTATCTAGAAGTGTAGAAAGGGAAGAAGAGGAGAAGTATGGGAGTGGGTGGTTGAGCCAAGGGGAAGAGTTTTTGTTTGTTTTATTTTTAGAATAAAGTAGACCTCAGCGTCATGTTTACATACTCAGAGAAAGTAGCCAACAGGATGGGAGAGGTTGAAAAATCAATGAAGTAAAGGGATGGGGATTAAGGACACAAATGAAAGGGTTAGCTTTGGCGTGAAAGCAGGCTACCTCATCTGTGAAAACTGGAGTTGGGAGACAGGATTGAAGAAATAGAGAAGTTTTGCAGTGCAAGAGAATGGAAATTGAGGGAATTTGTGACAAGAAGCCTCAAATATCTCAGTAATTCATTCAGTGAACATCATTAACCATCTCTTATGTGGCAGGTACTGTGCTAAATGCTGGAGATACCAAAAGGAGGCACGACAGTCTGCCCTCAAGAAACTTACAATCTAATTACATTACGAAGTAATGTAAAAAGGCCTGCTGGAGAGAAGAGGGTAGAGGCTTTGGAGGCTTGAGAGAGGTTTGGAACACCTGTAGAATTGTAGTCAGCTGGAGGTGAATAGAAGGGTTGCCATGTAGCTGTGAGAATCCAGTTGAAATTTTTTAGATAGCATGGATTTATAAAGTGGATCCGTTCAACATGATTTTAGATCTTCCAGCATCGCTTACAAACTCACAGAGCCTTAAAGTTTGGAAGGGATCTCAGAGCTCATCTATGCCAAGTCATGCCTAAGTAGGAATCTTTTTTTTTTAAGGCAATTGGGGTTAAGTGACTTGCCCAGGGACACACAGCTAGTAAGAGTCAAGTGTTTGGTCTGAGGCCAGATTTGAACTCAGGTTCTCCTGACTTCAGGGCCAGTGCTCTATCCACTGCACCGCTTAGCTGCCCCCACGTTATCCTTGATAAGTGCTCATCCCAAGTCTTTGCTTAGAGACTACAATGATGGGTCTTGCCTCCTAAGCATGGGTGTTCCTCAAAGCTATCCTCAGCTCTCTTCTCTGAGGCAGCTCATTTTACTTGTGGGAGCAATAATTGTTAGAAAATATTTCCCTCCTTGGAGTTGAAATCTGCAGTGGTAATTGCCATGGTCCGGCATAGGAGTGAAAGAAAAATGTCAGTGATGGAGGTAATCTGAGTTTGGGGATTTGGGTGGAAGCAGTAGAAGAATAAGGGGACAAAGCATTCAAGTGCCTCATTGAAATGTCCAACTATAGGCTCAAGAGTGTGAAGGGTTAAGAAAGTAAAGCCAAGAGAACAAGGAAAGGATGCAGGGGCCAGAGCAAAAAGAGGTTAAGGAGAAGTTAATCGATGAGGGAGGTAGAAGAACAGATTATGATTAGAAAGGGAAATTTGAGAGGTAAGGATCTCAGAAAAGGAACAGTTTTGAAAGATAGAATGAAGGTGCATAGAGATACAATTAATTTACTACACTTTCTTCTTCCTTATATAACTGTTCCTTTTCTTACTCTCTTATTGGCCTGTATTTTCCCAGTGGAGGATAAAGATAGGTTTTCCAAATCAGATATAAATTATTCATTTTGTCAAGATCCAGTATCCGGAAACCAAAATCACTTATGCAGTGTGAAGGGATGTTCCATGGCACGGTCTAAGTGTTCCATTCAGCAAACACTCATCGTGCTGCCTAATAGGGATATAAATGATAGGTTTGGGGAGCCATTCTAAGGTCAGGATTTGCTTGTGAGTTGTTAGGGAGGGAAATCTCTTCTTATTCAAGTGTTAGTAATTTTATTGATTTGTTAGGCTTAATGTTACATTACATCGAGCATCGACATTCACAGAAAATTATAAGGAAGTGTAGGAGACATGTTTATACTTCACTATGAAATATTCATGCTTTTATTATCACAAGTACTTCTGCCACTGATGCAAATCTCAGTAGCTTCTCTGTGCCTTAGTAGTCTTCCTGAATTGCTGTGACTTAAAAAAAAAATCTCCTAGTAGCCAACTTTCTAATAATGAGGCTCTCAAAACTTAATTTGCTCCTTAGACAACACACATGGTGCATTGATGAACCCGTTATTAAATGTTTTCCAGCTTCTAGAGCATGTGTTCTGATGGGCGAACTTTTGAGAAGTTCTGTGCCAAAGTGAGCTGTTAAAGTAAGATTTTAGAGGAGCATTTCCATATGTGATGTAATAATGTTGGATGCTAACTATACGATTTACTTAGCCTTCAGGGTTTATGTGATTGTTGGTGATGGCATTTTTTTTTATAATTAGTGATCAGAGTGTCTTAATCTAAATTTGAAATTCTGAATATTTTAAAAGGTTTCTGTTTTAGCAGAAGATACCACTGACCTCTCTTTTCAACTTCAAAAGCATAGTTTTTAATTATGAGTAAAAGTAACACTGTCCCTACTGTATATAAAAATTTAACAGCTGTCCAAAATGAACATTTAGTGAATTATTCACAGGACGTCTTTTCTCAGCTTTTTGTGGTATCTTCAGAATTGTCAGTGACTGGAATAAGAGTAAGAGTTTTACTTTAGTAACTTACACTTACACAAAATGAATACTCCTGAACTGAGCATAAGTTGTGTGGGGTATAAAAATGTTGAAGCAGACTCAGAGGACAAGATAATGTGTGTACATGTCAAAATATGTACCAGTTAATATTTCTCTTTGGAGATTTTAATTATCATATAGAAATTAATATAAGTATTTTTAAATTGGCACATGAACTAAAAATAAAAAACGAAGTCTTCCAGAAATCTAGATTGGCCTAATATACATATTGAATATTAGAAGAAATAAGTATTTGAAAACTTCTAACTCTAAGATTCGCTTGATCAAGAAAGCCATTTTTATAATTTTATTTATTTATTTTTGCCAGGCAGTGAGGTACATTGACTTGTCTAGGGTTACGCAGATAGTAAATATCAAGTGTCTGAGGCCACATTTGAACTCAGGTCTTCCTGAATCCAGGGCGGGTGCTCCATTCACTGCACCATCTAGCTGCCCTCCCTTTTTGTCATTATAATCCAAGCAAGACTTAACAACTGTTTTCCATAATGGAGCAATCCTAAAACTTTTTTTATCTTACCCTTGTGACATACTGTCAGCAGTACCCATGAAAAAGACATTATGAAATGGAAGCTTCTTTTAGGTGCTCTTGATTTTGCCAGATGAGGTGGAATCATTAGGTTAAGATAGGAAAATGACAGTGATCCATAGCTATTAGAGATTATTTAATGCAGTAAAGTATATGATTGGCTTTTAGAAAAAATCCTGACCGAGGTGGAACAGTTACTATAATTTATTTAGCAGGAAAAGGCAATATCACTAAATTTCACAGTTGCTAAAAATAAAACTCAACTTAGTGAAATCACTTTAGAGAACTGCCTCTGGGTACTGTGCATGTTAGGTGTTAAATCAAAGAATGTTACAAATTGTTCTTGTTGGGCAGGGTCTTAGCAACACCCTGCTACCAAAAGCCCTGGGATAGGCAGAATTCCCGGTCATCCTGGGTACTTGACACTAAGTAGGGGCTGTAGAATCAACCCCTATTGCTCGGTTTACTTCATTGGTAATAGAAGATTGCTTTTGAATTGTGCTGTAATGTTACTCACTATAATAAAAATTGCTGTTTGAATGGTTACTTTCAAGGATTGTATTTCTCAGAACATCACATTAACTTTTATTTCTAAATCAGTTGACTTTAGTATAGATTCTAAGCTTTCTGCATGTAAGATGGTAGTGATTTGGAGGGGAATAAGGATTCTCAAGAGGGTATCATTAGATAAAAAGGTGACTGCTGGGGTCAACTTGGAAAATGAAAAGCTGGAATTATATATCCTATATTAGTATATATGCTAATGTAATAATACAAATAAATTAATATGGAATGTTCAAATATCTTTCATCTCAGGAGTACCTTACATGTTAACTTCTAATCAGAAACAAAAGGCTCTGGTGTCTGCATTGTAAACTAAACAGCAGTTCTCAGTTAAACTATGTCAAGCTGACATTTGTCAGTGGTGCTCCCTGGAAAATTAGCATTTACCTTTCCATGCTGAATGGAGAAGCTTATCATAATATTTCATTGTGAAGATAGAAGAATACTGTGTTGTACCCTGATTGAGGAAATATCGTAAGGAGAAGATGGGCTAATTGAAGTAACTTACTTGTTGTTATAAAGACTTGTCACACTGTGGCATCATTTAGGAACAGAATACCAGGTAGTCTAGTTTGCAATATAGTAAAAGAATATTGTGGCACTATTTTATGCAGTTTGTTGTTGATTGAATGAAGTAAAGTCTTTAATCTGCCTGACATTTTATAGTTATGTGTTCCATGAAATTATTAAAATGAATTTACATTGGCCGAATTTGGTATTATTTTTCAAAATCAGTAAGCATTTATTAAGCATCTACTATATGCCAGACACTGAGGGATGCAAAAGCAAATCTGAAATTGTGCCTTTTACTGGGGGAGATAACATTTACACATATAAGTGTATATAACATATATACAAAATAAATGGAAGACAACAGAAGGACACTAGAGGGCTGGGGTGAGATAACCCTCAGAAAAGGTCTTGTGTAGAAAGAAGGTGGCATTTGAGCTGAGTTTTGAATGTAGAGGTAAGGTAGGAGAGCATTCCAGCATTGGGAAACAGCCACTAGATCAAGATGTGGCAACTGATTCGATATGTGGAATGAGTTCAGTTGAGGAATTGAAGATAACACTTAAGTGCAAACCAATGTAATCAGGAAGATTTTGAAAATAGGAAAGTTAAGATGCAGTTTACATTTACGTTTTGGTTCTGTTATTCAACATCTTGAAACAAAATGGCGTCCATTCAGAGTTTTCAAATGAGTATTTTTTCTGTGGCAGTTGTTTGGCTCAGTGGATAAAGTGCTGGGCTGGACTCAGGAAGACTCATCTTTCTGAGTTCTAATCTGGCCTCAGACTTTTAACTCATACTCTTAATCTTATGTAACTCTAGGCAAGTCACTTAACTTGGTCTCTGTTTCCTCAGAACTAGAGAGGGAAATGGCAAAACCACTCCAGTATCCTTGCTAAGAAAACCTCGAAGGAAGTTATGAAGAGGCAGATACTGCTGAAATGACTGAACAACAAGTATTTTCTGTAATTTAAAAGATTTCACTGAAAGTCAGTGCTTGGAATATGTGATTATATTGAGTGTTGTTGACAGTTCAGATGGCAAGTACTATACTCCTGGTCAGATAATGCTCTATAAAAATGTTGGAGAGATAGGGTTGCATAGTGGATAGAAAATTAATTTTGGAGTACGGAAAGCCCAAGCTCAAGTCCTACCTTGAACATTCACTGGCCACTTGACCTTGAAATAACCTCTCAGTGCCCCAGGCAGCTTTCTAAGATTTCAAACTGCAGAACTGTTGCCATTCTGAATTTGTAGAAAGAATTTAATTGCTGGTGTTTCCGTACATCAATGAATGTACAAGTCAGCTTACAGATTAATTTATGATAAATGTCACAATCAGATAAACTTTATGAACCATTGTTACTTTTCAGCAAATGTTATTTGTTCTTGTCCACTGGCAGCAGCATTTCAATGGGATTTTATTATGACATAAAGATATTATTACTGTTTACCAGAAATTTAATTTGAAGTTAATAATTACATTTCTAAAGGAACTTTCACAGAGAATTTTATAGACGCATCATTTGTTAAACCCACTGATATTAATGCTGTCTAGCATTACTGAACGTTGTAAATACTTGGACAAAAGAAAAGGAAACTGGAGGGGACTACGTGTGTAAAGTTGAGATTCATAACCATGTGGAGGAATTCTTGTGACTCTGAGAAAATAGTAGGATCACTAAAAATTGAGAGGATATCTCAGAGTCGAAAAAGTTAAGTGATGGTAGAACAGTAATGCTCACATACTCTAGGACTGACAGCTATCTTAAACACTTCCTTACCAAAAGTTTTCAGCTTAATTATAATAATAACTAACATTTATATAATTCTTTAAAGTTTGCAAAATGCTTTACATGTTATTTTATTTTATTTAAGCTTTTAAATGATCTTTTTTCTCATGGGAATCTATCAGTTTCATAATGGAAGTTAATGGGAATATAGAGTTTGCTTTATAATTGACTTTGAAGGATTAAATCTGTTCCATAAACCTGAGAATTGATTTCTCAACTCCTGCAAAATTATTGCTTCTCCAGACTACATCTCTTCTGTGTACATTTGACTTTGTCTAGCTGTTCTTCCCATCTTTGTTCTCTTAAGTGCCATTTCCACCTCATTTATATGCACATCTGGAATTGTTTTTTGATGGTGGTGGTGGACTCTCTTTGATGTTGAAAAAGGTTTGTTATAAAAATCTTTTCATCTTTTATCCTTCCAGTTTTATCCTGAGATGACTTTGCCTTGTTGGGTCTCTCACCAAGCTGTCTTTATATTGGTTTTTCCCTTCGTTGATTTCTTACTGTTTACAGGGTGACACTATTCATAATCTTCCACTATGCTTCCCCATAAGGTTTTACAAATATGTTTTTTCTTCTAATAAAATCCAGTGTTTTGAATCTAATAAAATCCAATAAATCCATGTTGTCCTTGGTTGCTGCTTTTCTCATTTGTTAAGTCTTTTCTAACAAAGTAGTTTTTTAGGCCCTTTAGGTCTTTTCTAGTTATTGCATTGATTTAAATCAGTTAAATTTCTACATAAAATTACTGTAGTCAGTGTTGATGTCCTTTTCTCCTGTTATGTGCCAGCTTCCAGTGTCAATAGCTTGTTTAACTAAGTTGTTGGAATTATTTTAATTTTATGCCATTTTAAAAATTATTTTGAGGCATCTAGCTTTATATTAATTAATATTTTTGTTTTAACAAACCAAGGGGTTGACTGTACATAGACATCAAGTTCTGGAATGATTTCCCACGTGATAGTTGAATTCTTTCCTGTATGTTAAAAATATAATCTGTTTCATTGTTATTAATTGTTTGCCATGTCTTATACCTTCTGATTCTTTTTTCAAAGAAAGCATTCATTGAGATCTTATTACTTTAAAATATTCCCTTTTTTTTTACCTTATTTACTTCTATTGGTTTTTCCAGTTTCTGAAACTCTAATCTGAGTTGAATACTTGTAAGTTCCTTTTGTATTCACTTTCATATTCCTTAATAAACTGAGAAAGTTGGGAAGCTGGAACAAAAATAAACATGGGACTGGTTTGGGGGCTTAAGAAAAATATACATCAACATTTATGCATTCAAATGAAAGTTTTCATTCAACAAACATTTATTAAAACACCTGCTGTGTACTAGGCACTAGGCTCTGGAGATGCAGAGGCAGGCATGGAATTCTCACTGCCCTCAAGGAGCTTGTGTTCTATGGGGGAAACATTCAAAATATTTATTCAAAATAAATACAAGGTAAGTTTTAAAAGGGACCACTCTAAGAACTAGGGAGATCAAGAAAGGCTTCCTTTTGAAGATAGTGCTTGGACTTAGTCTTGAAAAAACCGACAAGGAATTCTAAGGGGCAACTATGAGGAAGGAGGAGTACATTTTAGTTCCACGGGACAGCCAGTGCACAGGGACACTGTCATCATGTGTGAGGAACAACTAGAAGCCCAGTTTGGGTGAACCATAGAGTGTTTGGGAAGGGCTATAATATATATAATACCTGGAAAGGTAGGTTGGAACCAGATTGTGAAATGCTTTAAATGCCAAGCAGGAATTTTATTCCAAGAGGCAATAGGGAACCATATTTAGCTTACTGAGCAAGGGAGTGATATGTTTAGACCTGTACTTTAGGAAAATCAACTTTGTTAACTGTGTGATGAGCTGGAGGGGGGAAACCTAAGCCCAATAGACCAGTTACTGAGCCATTGCAATAGTGCAGAGGAGAGGTGATTAGGGATGGAACTAGGATGGTTATCCTGTGACTGGAGAGGAGTCGGGGCAGAATGTTGTAGAATTACAAAGTACAAGTATTGGCATCTGAGTGGCTATGTGGGGTTAGAGAGAGTGAGCAAAAAGGATAATACCAGACTTGCACACTGGGGAGACTAGAAGGATGGTGATGCCCTCCACAGAAATAGAGAGTTTCAGAAGAGGGGTGGGTTTGGGGGCTGGAGAAGATATCAGAGATTCTGAGATCTTCCATTATTCTTGTCATTCAAGATAATTACCGTAGAAGATTGTAAATTTCTCTTAATGATTCTTCCATTGCTGAAAATGTTTCTGGAACCTCCTCTTAGAGAATTACCTTTGACACAAGTTTTTAAACTATACAAAATAAGATTTGTTTCTTTCTAAAAAATGCTTTAGGGTGTGTGTTTTAACAAAAATTGTTATTAATCAGTTGTTCATTTACCTTATTTGTCAGACTTGGCTTTAAATGACTTTTGCCTTTTTACAAAAATAAAATCCAGCCTCGATATTCTAGAAAATACACCCCAGAGGCTTTAAAGACACTATCAAAGGTAGAGTTACCAGAATGTTTTGAGCAAAAGAAACATCACTGAAATAAGTGTATAGCCTACCAAGGTGGCTTCATTGAAAGGAGAAACAGTCATTTAGAGGTATAAATTCTGTTATGTTGGTTTTAGGGTTTAGAAAAGCTTCATTACTTTACAGTTCCAGTTCTTGAATAAAATATACTCATACATAACTCTGTAGGACTTAGATACATATTTTTCAGATACATAGCAATACTCTCCCCAGCAGTATCTTTTAAATCGAAAGCCAGTAACAAATACCATTTTTGTAGTTAATTGTAGGCATCTTACTAGTTATAATCATATAGGAGATTTATGTGTTTTTAAGATCCATAGATTAATATTTACTTGGAATGTGGAAAGTAGGAATTCTGTTTTTCTTTCAGAAGAACCAGAATTTGATCCTATATTTTATTTGTATTCAGGTGTTACTTTTTGTTCTTTACCCATGAGCAGTGCAATTGTATCCAGTCAGCAAAGGTGTCAGTCTATGATAGTTTTGATATTTACCTTCTTTTAACATTTGGTGACTGATTTTTTTCCTTCTTTTAGATGAAAGACTTTCAGAGTAAAATGCAATCAATATTTCCAGTGATCCCCAAGAACCCCGGGTCATCTGTTGAGTGGGAGGAAGCACTGAAATCCAAATGAGATGAGCATAAAAGAATTCCAAAGTGATTCTTACAGGGAAAGTAGCTGAAAATGCCAAGATAATCATCCTCTTTAAAGGAAAAAAAAGGTCAAATTGATTTCTACTCAGGAAAGTGAACAAATTGTTGATGGGACATGGACTCTATGGCTGTCAGCATCTTCAGTGTAGTCTATGAAAACTCAAAGTCATTCTGCATTTGCTTTATCTTGGAATCAAATGAGAGAGGTACATGTTTTCCAAGATTTGGAGGGTTGTTTTAAAGAACATTAGTTGTAAGTAAGTAAATAACTTCCCCTTGTGGACTGCATATTAGTATATAAAGTTAGATATATTTCTATTAACTTTAAAAACAAGTTCTCACTTGAAAAGCCAAATTTTATGATAAATATTCTAACAGGAATCTTTATAAACCATTGTTACTTCTCACCACCAAGTGGGAAAACCAAGCTAAAAATTAAAAGGTGGTTCATTTAAAAAAATTTTTAAATAACTTAAAAAAATTTTTTTAGACCATAAGCTCCTTGAGAGCAGGCACTGATTTTTGTCCTTCTTTGTATCCCCAGAGCTTAGTATAAGTGTCTGGCACGTAGAAGGTGCTTAATAAATGCAGGATGACTGTCATGACCCTAGCTAATAATGAAATAATAGTGGCTCATTCTTTTAAATTTAATGAGTTTATTGCAGGAACCTTCCATGTTGTTGTGTGATTATCTGACTATACCTGGCCTGTTAAGAGCCAGCTGAGCTAGTGAAACATTCACCTCTTGGTGCTCATTGTAACATTAGATCATTTGTTTGAAGTGATTTTTCATTTGCTTTGTACCCTTTGTTCACTCATTCAGTGCCCCACTTAAAGGCCATTGATTCTATTTCTACATATCTTTATACTTTGAGGGAAATAAAAAACCAGCAACAGATTAATGTAATTTAAGAATGATTTATTATGAAGTGTACATTTGTGAGATGATTTGATGCTAGATTCCTGAACACTACTTGTTAGATTATAATTTTACTTCAGTCATCAATGTGAAAATAGCATAATGTTGAACCCACCCACCTAACAAATATGTTTAACCAAAAAGTCACATGGTATTAAGTCTGACATTCAATATTTAGTGTAATAATTCTAATGAATTTTCTGTGAGTAAATTTCTAAGGAATTTGACATTAAGAAAACACTCTCTGTTCCTCTGTGGTCTCTTACAGAAACTGATGGAGAACAGTGCCTAATTGCAATCACTGTATTTATCAGAGACTTAAAAGTTTTAAAAAGAACAAGAAAAAATATTTTTAGTATGTAAATTTTCCAGAGAAACAACATCTGGTTGGAAAAGCAATTTTGAAGTTTCTTTATGATTGCTTAAGCTCTAATTAGTCAGTTATCAGGTCTAATAAAGTACATTTGAAATTTATTTGTTATTATAAAACCTTTTAGTTCTAATAAAAAATAAAAAATGTCAAGTGTATAATTTAGCATTTTTCTCTAAACTGTGATGCCACACTCAGATTGCTGAATTGTGATTAAACAGGTGTAATCAGTGTCTGGGTTTCTTATGTAGTTTATTATAAAAATCTAACACTAACAAGAAATTATAGTGAAATTTATAAGACTACATATGTACAGTCTCAAGGTTTATCTCACTCATCTTTCATTTTAAACTAAATAACATAGGTGGGAAAAGGTTTATAGCCTTGGTTGAAGAAGACAAATACAAAGATCAGAAACTAATTCAGTGATTTTCTTCTTTTTTTTTCCCAGTGATTTTTTTTTCTAACATGTGCATTAGGGTTACATACCCTGATGCATGGATTAGTATGCACCTAGGTCTATATGAAAAAGTGTAGTATGCACTACAGAAAGTACCGGTAACCACCTGTAGCTAGAATTTAAGATTCTTGTTTTACTTTGCATGCAGAATTCCTCCACAGAATGGAGTTTGGGAGAGAGGGAGAGAAGACATAGTTTTCTAAGAGAATAGAGCTGAAATTAATTAATAATTGATTAATTATTTAGTGCCCATGGTTTGAAATAAACTTTTATAGTGTAAGCCCTTGAGTGCAGGGAATATCCTTTGTTCTTTAAGAACCCCATTGTAGTACCTCCTTTAATACTATGCAGGTTGTGTAATATATATTACCTGTTAATGTTGATGACAACCAGCCCAGAAACCTTGGAATGCTTTTTGTGTTAATTGGCAAAATAAATGACAGAGTAGATGCAGCATATATTGTGAATGCTTCTGCATAATTAACTTTATTAATGCTTTTGTTGAAGACATTAAAAATGAGTATAAAGTAGATTGAAGATGATGGCCACGTACAAAGTAAATGTGATGTGGAGTTTGTTAGCCCAATATACCTGGGGGAAAAAAAAGAAATAAAATGTGCCTCAAATAACGTGATTTTTATGTTAAACCAGTCTATGCCATTTAAAAAAATTGGTAATGGGATTTCATTGGTAAAACTCAAATAGGCACTGGGGGTTATTGAACCATACATAAGGATCCCTGTGGGCCACATGTTGACTTAGAAAACCACATGTTAGCATTATCTATGTTTTGTTATATTTTTATTTTGTTATGTATTTCCCAATTACATTTTAATCCGCTTTGGGTACACTTGCTTGTGTTGTGAGTTGTATGTGGCCTTCAGGTTATGTGTTTGACGCTACTGGTGTAGGAAACTCTCCAGAAGGGTACTTCCTTTGCCAGTGAAGATCACCAGCACCTCTACACCTTATACAGCAGTTCTGGAGAGTGGCCTGGTGGCCCTGAGGGTTTATACTAAAGATGTCCTAATCTGTCTTTCCTGCCCCAATCTCAAATCCTCAACTGCCTTTCAGACATCTTACGCTGGATGTCCAGTAGACATCTTAAACTCAGTATGTCCAAAGTGGAAGTCATTGTCTTTCCCCTTAATGTTCTCCTCCTCCTACACACACACACACACACACACACACACACACACACACACACACACACACCCCTCTTCTTTATTCTCTTGCCAAAGCCTGTCACTTTTACCTTGGCGACATCTCTCCATTATGCCTCCTTTTCTCCTCTGACACTGCCACCACTATAGTGTAGGCCCTCTTCGCCTCGCACCTGGATTATTGCAATAGCCTGATGGTGGGTCTGCCTCAAGTTTCTCCCACTGCAGTCCATCCTCCATCAGCCACTAACTAAAGTGATTTCCCTGAAGCACAGGTCAGATCATGCCACTCTTGCCCCCATTCAGTAAACTCTGGTGGCTCTGTGGTGCCTCCAGGATCAAATACAAAAGGTTCTGTTTGGCATTCAGAGCCCTTTATGGCCTAGTCCCTGTCTACCTTTCCATTCTTCTTATACCTTATTTCATGATACAAACTATTAGAAGCCAGTGACACTCTCCTTGTGGCTATTCCATGAACCAGACAGCTTGGGGCATTCTCTCTGAATGTCCCCCATGCCTGGAATACTCTCCCTTTTTAGCTCCAACTACTGACCTCCCTGGCTTCCTTTAAGTCCCAAATAAAAGCCCACCTCCTAAAGGAAGCTTTCCCAAACCTCCTTTAATTACAGTGCCTTCCTGCCATTAGTTATTTTGTATTTATTCCGTATGTAGCTTGTTTTGTCTATATTTCTTCCCACCTTGTTTCCCCCAGTAGATTGTAAGCTCCTTCAGAGTAGGGATTGTCTTTTGCCTCTTTTTGTATCCATAGCACTTAGCACAGTGCCTAGCAAATAATAGGTGCTTAATAAATGTTTATTGGATTGAATAAACATTTTGAATTTAATATTAAACATTTATTAAGCAAATAAGAAAAAGAAAGACAGCCTATGCCTGCAAGGAGTTTACCATCTAATGGGGAAAGGCAACACACAAATGGAAGCTGGAAAGGGAATGGAAGAGGAGACACCGGGAGTACCCAGCCTCTCCTTCCAGAGAGCTGGAGATGGACAGTGGAGGGAGCTGGTTTCATGATCTCCCTGGATTTACACTGCCAGTGTATGTTAGGGGTGAGACTTGGGATCAGGTCCTCCTGCTATGTAGTCCAGCTTTCTATCCACTATCACACGCTTCATCTTGCTATCTGTATCACGAATTCTACGAAGCCATTGTTGAATCAGGAAGAAGCTTTATTAATGACCTGGGAAGGCTGGGCAACTTCCACCCAGCCCCCCAGACTTCACCCCTGTGGAAATGAAAACCAGCCATTTCCCACACTCCCTCCCAGTCCAAACTGACTCCAACGCTGTCATGCAGGGGTTCAATCCCTGATTGAGTGATATGCAGAAGCAACATCCCTGACCACATTTTCCACTCTTTGAATCCATGCCCATGCAAGAAGTTTATAGCCTTTTTGGATTAAATGTAACATTTTTGTACTATGTGATTTTACTGTACTCTTTTAGAGGGGGAGAGATGAGAATACACAGTAGAATATATATGTGTGTGTATATATATATATATATACATATATATATGTATATATATATATTATCATCATCATTATTATTATTAAAAGGTTATTCCTGGCTTTTTAGGAACTTGGTAGATTTTTGTCAAAATTTATTTTTTCAAATATCAACCACATGACCTAGCTGATATTACCAAATAAAACCTTCCAGAACAGGAAGCAGAGGATAGAGCACCAGTCCTCCTCGTGTCAGGAGGATCTGAATTCAATTACCGACTCAGACACATAACACTGACAAGCTGTGTGACTCTGGGCAAGTCACTTAACCCTAATTGCCTCACAAAAGCAAAAAAACAAAAAACAGGGAGTAGAAATATAAAAGATGCTAAAAAACAAAGTTTGAGATTGTTAATGTTCTAAGAATGGTCATGGATCAGAGGCCTAATGAGGTAAGACAGGTTGGGAAAGTGTGTATGCACAACTGGAATTATGTTGACTGCAAGGGTTTTTTTTTAGAGGCTAAAAAAAAATACAGATGAAAACCTTACAATCTAATAAAATAGTGTTTTTCTACAGTCAGAATTTAGATGTCAGAAGATTTTGTCATTTGTCTGTTCCTTTTATATCAAAAGCATATTGTTAAATTGGTTAATGGAAGGGAAAAATGTTCAACAGATAATCTCATTCTTTTATGTGGATTACCATCTGTGTATTGAGCTCTGAATGTTCCTGGATATGGAAGAGGGGAAATGTTATAGAATTTCAAGTTTGCCTTCCTTGCTGTCTTTATCTTGGATAGTATATGACAAACATAATCACATTTATCTCCTGGAGCATAAAGAGTTTTAATCACCCTATTAACCAGGATGACATTTTTCACAGACTTAAAAAGGAACAGAGCAGACATTATCCCTCCATAAGCAGTCCATTTCATGGAGGCTGAGCACTAGAAATTTTTTAAAAGGATGGGTAACACAAGTTATTTACCCTGCACATCTAAACCAACATTAAGGAGACTTTTTACTAAGGACATTGTTTATGTTGGTTAGGGGTTAAACTCTAAATTTAGAATTTCATTGCCCATAAGGGCTGGCATACAGAGCGACAGAGAAAATAGGAGGAAATGTTTACAAGAACTCTGCATTCATTCAAGGAAAGTACTTACTCTTGTTATTTATTGCTGCCAAGTAAAAATTTGTCCATGGACCTATGGTTATTTTCAGTGTAAAGACAGAAATGTCTTTAAACAGCTTGGGAATAGAAAACAGACCTTGGAAACCACCTCATACTATACATAATAAAAATAGCATTTTATATAGCACTTTTAAGGTTTGCAAAGTGCTTTACAATGCTATCCCATTTGAGCCTCACCACCCTGCAAGATAAATGCTATTATCCCCAATTTCCAGATGAAGAAACAGGCTGAGAGAGATGACTTGTCCAGGGACACAGCTTTTAAGTTTCTGAGCCAGGATTTGAACTTGGAACTTCCTGACTCAAAGTCTAACATTTTATCCACTATGCCACATAACTGCCCCATATGTGGGTATGTATGTGTATATACTACAGAGATGTATTAATATGTCTCTGATATAGTGTGTGTAACATATACATAAACTAATAAGTAGTAGTCCATTGCTAAAACAAAATCGGTTTTAATAAGGATACAGAGTGTAGAACTGTTGGAAATAACCTCTGGTGCCCAAATAGGCACAGTAAGTTAGAGAGACTCAGGAGTGAAGCAGTGAAACCTTTAATACACTTCCTGTGCAGAAGCGAGAGCAATCCTTATATCCCTATTTCCAGCTGCAAGTCCCTCCTAGCTGACTTTCATTGGTAGAAGGCAGCACACAGGTCACAGACTTCCCCAAATGCCCACCACACTTTCCCCTTGGTAAGTTTTTTGTCCCCCTTTCAGCCTCTTTAATGGAGCAACCAGTTTCACCCAATTTTACCTGGTTCTTGAAGCTCTGACCTAGAGCTACTTTTCTCTCAGTTTCCTTGTATGAAAATATAATAATTTCTTACCTCTCACAGAACCTGTTGCTAAATATTCCCAGAGCTTTTGGTGTGATTATAAGAAATATCTACCTTGTCACATCAATATAATTGAAATTGAATTAAAAACATTCATTAGCCTCAAGTGAATTGTGAGCCTTATCCCAAGTAATGCAGTCATTTCTATTTGGATAAGATGGTGACTAAGGTACTAGGCTGAGTTCATAAAGCCCCTCAATCACCAACCTCATTTTTGAAGAAAAACAAACAAACATAAGACCATATGGTCAAAGGAAATTAAAATCTATTGAGTTTAACTTCTCTTTGGAGAACAATTTAATTTCTTCTCTTTTTGGTTGGACAAACTAGGTGGTATGATGGATAGAGTGCTGAATCTGGAGTCAGGAAGACTCACCTTCCTGAGTTTAAATCCAACCCCAGACACTTACTAGCTGTGTGACCCTGGGCAAGTCACTTAACCCTGTTTGGCTCCGTTCCTCATCTGTCAAGCGAGCTGGAGAAGGAAATGGCAAACCACTCCAGTATCTTAGCCAAGAAAACCCCAAATGGGATCATGAAGAGTCGGACGCAACTGAAATGACTGATAACAAAACGGTTGGTGTAGACTTTACATCGTCTGATACTTCATCATGGCATAGAGGTGTATATAAAGTCTCTAAGGTTTTGTCAGTAGGAAGGCAGGGTTTGGCAAGTTCTACCCAGACAAAAGGACTTTAAGTAGAACTCCAGTGACAGAGACCAGACTAGGTAAGTGTAGAGAGCCTCATTATTAGAAAGCTGAACATCAGTTTGTCAACCAGCTATGTAGAGGATAAATAGGAATTAATTAACAGGAGGAAGGCACTGGAATTAAGAATTAAGAGGAGTTGGGGAAGGTGGGATTTTATTTGAAATTTAAGGAATCCAGGGAGGTCAGTTGTCAGAGCAGAACAAAGAGAATTCCAGGCATGGGAGACAGCCAGAAAATAATGCCCCAAGCTGAGATGGACCGTCTTGTTTATGGAACAGCTAGGAGCCCAGTGTCACTGAATCAGAATTTTGTCATAGAATAAGGTATAAGTACTATAAAGGTAGGAGGGGGCTAGGTATGAAGGGTTTTGAATGCCAAACAGAACATTTCATATTTAATCCTAGAGGCAATAGGGAGCCGCTAGAGTATATCGAATGGGAGCAGTGGTAACATGATCTGACCTTTGCTTCTGGAAAATCTCTTTAATGACTGATGGAAGATGGATTGGAGCGAGGAGAGACTCAAAATGGGCAGACCCACCATCAAGTTATTACAATAATCCAAGTGTGAGGTGAGGAACGCCTATATCACAGTGGTGGCAGTGTCAGAGAGAGAAGGGAGCATAATGGAGAGATACTGCAAAGGTAAAATTGACAGGCCTTGGCAAGAGATTGGAGGGTGAGAGATAGTGAGAAATCCAGGATGACTCCAAGGTTACAAACTGTGAAATTCAGTTTTTCCTTCAATCACAATTTTTAAAAAAAGACTTTTTTTCTTTTTTTTTAGCTTTTAGGAAAGGGATTTACTAAGAAGATAGTTGGTACAAAAATAACTCCTCCCCTTCCCCATTTGGAGACTCTCTCCCTATCCATGCAAGATCCCTGAGGAGAGTAGACTTGAATTGAAGGCATAGAGGTAGTCAGGCACACATGTAAAACATATGTAGTCAGAGGGAATCTCCAAAATCTGGGCTCCAGAAGTCCTTTTTTTTCTCTTTGTAGCATCTTCATGGATATGTGGCTGTCTGCTGGACTACCAGGATTGGTACCTTCCTCTCTCCCATAGCCAATGCTTCTCTCCATTGAGAGGGCACAATATGCCTGAAGCAGCTGTTGGATGCAGTAGAATGTCTTCTCAAAATAGTCTACAAGAGCTTTCACTCTGGCTGCCACTGTTACTGCCCCCAGGTGCCGGTGGAACCTCTGATGTTGATGATGGATCTCCTGAACTCATGTGGTTGCCTAGGCATTCTTTATAAGTGACTATCCATTCACCATTCTCTTGTTCAATTGTTTCAGTCTGTCTGATTCTTTGTGATCCTGATGAGGTTTAGGGGTGCTGAGACCCCAATATCACAACATATGGGTCCTGTCCAAAAGAATTCGACCCAAGCCTTTTTTCAGCCAAAGACAAGGTTTATTAGAACATCTGCATATTGGGCAGACTCTTAAGCAGTCTGAATGTTAGTGAGCTATTGGCTAGATTTTAAGAATCTAAGTCTAAAAAAGACATTCTGAGAAGAGGTCTAGATTTCATCAGACTAATAAATTAGTTCATAGCAAAAAGATTAAGAATGCCTAATCTAGATCAAGTCTCATTTTAGGAGATTTATCCAAATTCACAGAGGTAGTGTCAAAGGTAAGACTTGAAACCAGGTCTTCTGACAATAGCGAGTATACTTTTCATTGAATCATACTTCCTCTTTTTATTACTTGCTGTTGGACTTTGTTGGTATTATATAGGAATGTTGATGATTTATGTGAGTTTATTTTATATCCTTCAACTTTACTAAAGTTATTTCAACTAGTTTTTTAGCTGATTCATTAGGATTCTCTAAGTATACCATCATATCATTTATAGAGAAAAATAGTTTTGTTTTCCTCATTGCCCCTTCTAATTCCTTCAATTTCTTTTTTTTCTCTTATTGCTACAGCTAACATTCCTAGTAAATATTAAATAATAGTGGCAATAATGGGTAGCTTTGCTTTATTCCTGATCTTATTGGGAAGGTTTTTTAGCTTATTGCCATTACAGATAATGCTTAATGATGGTTTTAGATAGATACTGCTTATCATTTTAAGGAAAGCTTCATTTATTCCTATGCTCTCTAGTGTTTTCAATAGGAATGGATATTGTATTTTGTCAGAAGCTTTTTTTGCATTTATTGAGTTAATCATGTCTATTGGTTTTGTCATTTATGTGGTCAATTATGCTGATAGTTTTCTAATATTAAATCAACCCTACATTCCTGGTATAAATCTCTGGTCATAGTGTATGATCCTTGTGATATATTGCTGTAACCTTCTTCCTAGTATTTTATTTAAAATTTTTCCATCAGTATTCATAAACTGCTCTGTAGTTTTCTTTCTCTGTTTTGGCTCTTTCTGGTTTAGGTATCAGCATCATATTTGTGGTGTAAAAGGAATTTAGTGGCACTCTTTTTTCACCTATTTTCCCAGATAGTTTAATAGTATTACAATTAATTGTTCTTTAAATGTTTGGTAGAATTCACTTGTGAATCCATCTTGCCCTGAGGATTTTTCCTTTGGGAATTCATTGATGGCTTGTTCAATTTCTTTTTCTAGTAAGGGGTATTTAAGTATTCTATTTCTTCTTCTGTTAATCTGAGCAATTTATATTTTTGTAAATATTCATCCATTTCACTTAGATTATCAGATTTAATGACCTATAATTGGACAACACAGCTCCTGATTATTGCTTTAATTTCCTCTTCATTGGTGGCAAATTTCACCCTTTTCATTTTTGATACTGGTAATTTGGTTTTCTTTTTTTAAATCAAATTAACCAATGGCCTATCTATTGTATTGTTTTTTCATAAAACCAATTTCTAGTTTTATCTACTAGTTCAGTGGTTCTCTTTCAATTTAATTAACTTATCCTTTGATTTTCAAGATGTCCGATTTGGTGTTTAATTGGGGATTTTTAATTTGTTCTTTTTCTAGTTTTTTAGTTACATGCCTAATTTATTGATTTACTCTTTCTCTATTTTATTGATGTGAGCATTTAGAGATATAAATTTCCCCCCAAGTACTGCTTTAGCTTCATCTTGTAAATTTTGGTTTGTTGTCTCATTGTTGTCATTCTCTTTAATGAAATTTTTGATTGTTTTTATTATTTGTTCTTTGACTCACTCATTCTTTAAGATTAGACAACTTAATTCCCAGTAAATTTTTAATCATACCTTTCCATGGCCCTTTATTAAATTATTAAATGTAATTTGGCTGTACATGATCTGAAAAGGATGTATTTAATATTTCTGTCTTTCTGCATTTCATTCTTATGCCTTAATATGTGGTCAGTTTTTGTGTGGGTGCCATGTGCCACTTAGAAAAAGGTGTATTCCTTTCTATTCCCATTCAGTTTTCTCCAGAGGTCATCATATATAACTTTTCTAAAATCCTATTTACCCCCTTAACTTTTTTCTTGTTATTTTTATGGTTAGATTTATCTAGTTCTGAGAGGGAAAAGTTCAGGTCCCCCACTAGTATAGTTTTACTATTTCCTCCTGTAACTCATTTAACTTCTTTGAAAATTTAGATTCTATGCCATTTGGTGCATATATTTTGGTACTGATATGACTTCATTATCTATGGTACCTTTTAGCAAGATATAGTTTTCCTTCCTTATCTCTTTTAATTAGATCTGTTTCTGCTTTTGCTTTGTCTGGGATCATGATTGCGATCTCTGCTTTTTTTTTTTAACTTCTGTTGAAGCATGACAGATTCTGCTCTATCAATCTTACCTTTACTCTGTGTGTGTCTCTGTGCTTCAAATGTGTTTCTTACACACGACGTATTGTAGGATTCTGGTTGTTAATCCACTCTCTGCTCCTGGGGTTCAGGGAGCACTCTCACAAGTTTCTTATGTATGTGGGGAGTTCAGGGGTCTGCCCACTGGCCTGCTGCACCACGTTCTCTGGGACTGGCAGCTCACTTCCTGTTCCAAGACATTGAGGCCTGGCAGCTCACCTGCTTCATTGGGCTGCCAGGACTGGCTATTCATCTGCTGCACCAGGCCTGCCAGGCCTAGCCACTCACCTGCTGTGACAGGGGCTGGAAGCCTCACAGCTGGCCTGCTGTGCATCTGGCCTGCTATGCTGGAACCATGAGGTCTCAGTTGCTGACCTGTGCTAGGGCTGGGATCTTTCTGCTGGCTTACCCAGACACCACCTGTGCTAGGCTGTGCTCTCCCTTTACCCTACAAGACAGACCTTTGCTATAGTCCTAGGTTGTCTTGGGCTAGAAAATTGTTTCACCCTGTCCTTTTATGGGTTCTGCCACTCCAGAATTTGTTTTGAGGCATTATTTAAAGTTATTTGGAGGGGAATTTGGGAGAGCTCAGGCAAATTCCTGCCTTTTCTCTGCCATTTTGGCTCACTTCACCTCTAAAATATAGGTTTTGAGAAAAGAAAGTCTTAAGAAAAATATCAATTGCTTCTAAAGAATACTACTGGTCATTTGCATTTATCTTATCTTAAGCATTGTAGTTCATTGGAACATTGGAATAAGCTTGTTGGGGTCCTTCAGTTTCAACAACTCAGCATGTTTTTCTTCCTAAAAATCAGATAAGCAAAACTGAAAAAAAAAAAGGACTGAAAGTATACATTAAAACAATGGCAAGATCTATTCTTTATTGACTTGAGTGATAAGTTGTCAGGTAAACCGCAAAACCTGATACATTTGTGATCCTTATAACCTGAGCTTCTGAAAGTACTCGGAGTGCTCTAGACACTCCCAGTTCAAGAGTATTGTCTGAGTTTTATTGTGTAGCAGAACCAGTATCTAAAATACCCACAAATGAATATCAAAGTGGAGTGTTCCCAGGGCCCATCTGCCATTGCACTACTCTTATCTCTAGGTACTAATTCTCTTTAATACAGCACCTTGAATACAGGTGTTCAAAAGGTACAGTGATTCAGTCAATATGATTTGAGTATGAAAGTACTTTGGGAAAAGAAATCTTAATTTTATATTTTTTTTAGTCATTGAAGACTCTCCAAATCCAGGCTACTTGTTTCTTTTCTTTTTCTTTTCTTCTTCTTTTTTCTTGCTGATTACACAATAGTGTTTTATTTTTGCTATTCTCCATGTACAACTTAGATGATTAATATTCATATAAAACTTCCATAATTTTAGTTCAAGGGTCCCTCAAGGACATAATCCAGCCCTAAGTGGTGAGAACTTTGTTTAGATAAACCTAACCTTTCCTTTCCTGTTGCCTATCCTGCCAAAATGGGTACCAGATTTTTGAACCTTGAATATCTTCAGCAGTTTGTCAGCAGAATCCTCCAACTTTATGCTGTAGTGTCTGTATCCCATCTGAATCCCCCATCTGTTTTCTAAGCTGAGTAAGATGTAGACCTTCATACATCACCATATGGAAATCTTACAGGGGCTTACCAGTTACTAGGTAACTGGGCACTGGAACCAGTCACCATTCACTGTCCTATTGTTTCTCTCCCTTGGAGGAAATGGGGTTACAAAATTAAAAAAAATATATATTACACTGTAGTAAATTTCACACAAAGCTAAAATAAAAGCTGTCTTCAAACAATAAGAATGATTGAAAAAGCCTTTGGCTCTTAGTCTACTCAAGGATGATTTTTTCCATAAATTTTTATTGTAGAGGATTGTTACAAGGTATCAGCATGCATTATCAACTCACCAACTTCTTGCTTAAGAGAGAGGCTTGCTTTTTCTTATTCATAGATATTAACTGATGAGTGATAGCTACTGAAGCAAATTTTGTTAATTCGTATACAAGAGCTTCTGTAGTTGTGTAGAAGACAACCAGTTGTCAAGAGGAGGAGTGGCATCATAATGTGGTTAAGTGACACATTTTGTAAAACTCGCCCAAAAGTTGGAGTAAAGAATAGCACCTAAAGCATGTTTGTTCTCTAATAAATCTCATTTCTCCTTGTTTTTTCCATGTCTTGCCAAACAGCTCTCCTACTCTAAGTTGCCATAGACACAATAACTGAAATTTGGCATCTATTAAATGCCTGCTTACACTGGGTAGATATGGGACAGGAGGCTGGGGTTAGCAGAGAAGGAGAAGAATCTAATTGATATATGGGAAAGTGAAATCAGTAATTCCTCATTGGTTCCAATAACTGCATCTGGTTGTCAGAGCAAAAGACTTGTTAAACAACTTTTCAGGGGATAGATAATATGATGATCCAGAGCCCAGGGAAGGAACACCACAGCTTTGACCCTCTTTGGGCTCAACCCATCCACAACCATGAAAGAGACTTGGATATTCTGTGTGTCCAATCAGTGTTTGAGTGCCAAGATTAGAATGAGCACCCCAGCCCTAACCAGAAGCCTCCATTAATTCCACGTTTATTCATTGCTTGCTGTATGCCAGGTGCTTTGGAAGCATTGAAAATGTAGATTCAAAAATTGAACATTTCCCACCCAAGGAGATGAGACCAAGGTTTTCAAGTGAGGTGGCTGGAAGGATGCTGATATCCTCAACAGAAATAGGGAAGTTAGAAAGAAGGGAAGAGTTTAGGAGAGAAGGATGTGTTCTTTTAAAATGCCTGCAGAAAATCAAATTGGTAATGTTGGATTAGAGTTAAGAGAAACTGAAGCAGACACATAGATCTTTAAGTTGTCTGCACAGAGCTGATAGAACTCAGGGTTGCAAAGGAGATCACTGAGAGAGTGTAGAGGGGGAAAAAAGAGAAGAGGGTCCAGGACAGAGTCCTGAGCTACACTGACCCATAAGAGATGGCACATGTATAATCATCCAGCAAGAGACTGAGAAGGAATGATCAAGATCACTAGAAGAAGAATCAGGAGAGTACAGGATCACAGAAAGCCAGGGAGGGGAAAGAGTTTGGAAGGAATGAGAGGGTGGTCAATAATGCCAAATGCTGCAGAGATAGCAAGAAGGATGAGGGCTCAGAAAAAGCCACTGGGTATGGCTATCAAGGGTAATCTTGGGGCAGAGTCAAGATAGTGGAGTGAGAGGAAGCATTTTTGCCTAGCTCACCCAGCACAGTTCCTCCACAACAACCTAAAAAATGTGCCAGACTGAATTCTGATCAGGAAAGCTAAAAAAAAGTCACAGTGAGTCACTTTTTCTAGCCCAGGGCAGCTGAGAAAAACAGACTGATCCTTTGATACTGGGGTGGGGGCTGGCCAAGAGCATGAATGCAGCAGCAGTGACAGAAGGAGCAACAACAGAGTGAGGGGAGGGGGCACATTTCCATTCTCAAGGTCAGAAAGGGGACCAAGAGAGTTCTGGTGTAACAATCTATTGAAATTCAACTACACACAAGCCAACAGACCCAAAGCTGGGTCAGGAACTTGCAGGGCTTATATCAGGAGGGCAGGGAACATACCTCTCCCTAGAGAAGTACCAAAAAATTACAGGTCCTCAAAATGAACTGTGAAAGCTGCAGAAGGACATAAAAGATGAAAACTCGGGCCAGTCATTTCTCCATCTTTCACCAGAGGTGAGCAGAACCCAACTCTAACATAAAGTCTACAGTCAGTGGGCTGGAAAAATGAGCAAATAAACAAAAAAGAACCTGAGCTACTGTGGTGATAAGGAAGCTGAAGACACAAACATGGAAGAAGATAATGACTTGAAAATATCTACAAGCAAAACCTCAAAGAAAAATGCAGATTGGACACAAACCCAGAAGAGATAAAGAAGTAAAAATAGCAAAAACAAAACAAACAAACAAAAAACCTTAACAAAACATAAACAAAGGGAAAAGAAATTAGAGCTGTGCAAGAAAGCTATGAAAAGAGAACTAACAGCTTGGTAGAAGGGATACAAAACCTTGCTGAAGAAAATAACTCCTTGAAAATTAGAATTGGCCAAATGGAAGCTAAAAACTCCATGAGACATCAAGAAAAACAAAGTAAAGAGACAAAAAAAAATAGAAGAAAATGTGAAATATCTCACAGGAAAAACAACTAATCTGGAAAATATGTTGAGAAGATAATTTAAGAATCTTTGGCCTACCTAAAAGCCATGACCAAAAAAAGAGCCTTGACATCACATTTCAAGAAAGTGTAAAAGAAAACTGCCCAGATACCTTAGAACCACAGAATAAAATAGAAAATTTTTAAAAATCCATCAGGCAACTCTTTTTTTTTAATTAATTAATTTATTTTTAGTTTTCAACATTCACTTCCATAAGCTTTTGGGTTTTAAATTTTCTCTCCCTCCCTCTTTGCCTCCTTCCTCAAGATGGGGTGCAATCTGATATAGGGTCTACATAGTCATTCCTATTAAACATTTTCACATTAGTCATGTTGTAAAGAGAATTAGAACCAATAAGAAGAACCACAAGAAAGAAGAAAAAAAAAACAAAACAGAAGGGGAAAAAAGAGCAAATAGTATGCTTTAATCTGCATTCAAACTCACCAGGCAACTCTTGCAAGAAACCCCAAAATAAAAATTCCCAGGAATATTATAGCTAAAATCCAGAGCTCTCAGATTAAGGAGAAAATACTATAAGCAGCCAGAAAGAAATAATTCAAATACCATGGAGTGACAGTCAGGATCATACAAGATTTAGCAATGGCCAAAGGAAAGAAACAGCTTGGAATATGGCATTCCAGAAGGCAAAAATTCTAGGATTACAGCCAAGAATAACCTACCCAGCAAAATTGAGTATAACCTACAGTGGAAAAATAGATATTTAATGAAATAGAGCACTTTAAAGCATTCCTGATGAAAAGACTAAAGTTGAATAAAAAATTTGCCAAACATAGGACTCGAGAGAAACATAAAAAGGAAAAAACATCAGTGAGAATCTAAAAGGAACAAAACAAACAAGGTTAAAGTATTTATAGTCTTATATGAGGAGGAAAAATGTAACTCCTCAGAAACTTTTCATTGGAAGTTTTATTTATTTATTTTTATTAATTTATTTTGAATTATCAACAATCACTTCCATAAACTTTTGAGTTTTAAATTTTTCTCCTGCTCCCTCCCCACCTCCCCCAAGACAGTGTGCAATCTGATATAGGCTATACATATACATTCCTATTAAATATATTTTCACATTAGTGATGTTGTAATTCAGAATTGGAACCAATAGGAGGAAACAAAACACAACAGAAGAAAAAAATAGCAAATAGTATGCTTTGATCTGCATTCAAACTCCATAGTTCTTTCTTCTTTGTGGATAGCATTTTCTATCACAAGGCCTTTGGAGATGTCTTAGATCCTTGTATTGCTGGGGAGGGTTAAGTTTATCAATATTAGTCATCGCACAACGTGGCTGTTACTGTGAACAAAGTTCTTCTGGTTCTGCTCACTTCACTCAGCATCAGTCCATACAAGTCTTTCCAGGTTTTTCTGAAGTCAGCCTGTTCGTAATTTCTTATAGCTCAATAGTATTCTATTACATTCATATATTATAACTTGTTCAGCCATTCCCTAGTTGATGGGCATCCTCTCAATTTCCAATTCTTTGCCACCACAAAAAGAGCTGCTATAAATATTTTTGTACATGTGGGTCCTTTTCCCATTTGTATGATCTCTCTGGGATATAGCCCTAGAAGTGCTATTGCTGGGTCAAAGGGTGTGCCCTTTGGGCATAGTTCCAAATTGCTCTCCAAAATGGTTGGATCATTTCACAACTCCACTAACAATGCATTAGTGTTCCAATTTTCCCACATCTTTTCCAATATTTATCATTTTCCTATGTTGTCATGTTGGCCAATCTGATAGGTGTGATATGGTACCTCAGAGTTGTTTTGATTTGCAATTCTCTAATCAACAGTGATTTAGAACATTTTTTTATATGACTATGGATGGCTTTAATTTCTTCATCTGAGAACTGCCAGTTCATATCCTTTGACCATTTATCAATAGGTGAATGACTTGTATTCTTATAAATTTGACTTAATTCTTTATATATTTTAGAAGTGAGGCCCTTATCAGAGAGACTTCACCAGGAGTTTTAAAGGAAATCTAATCAGACTCTAGTTATCCAATGATTCTATCATATTTAAATGATTTCATAAGAAGAATAAAAGGGTGAGGAAGAAGAATGCATTGGAAGAGAAGGGAAGGGGGAAGAAGAATGGGGAAAATTATCTTACATAAATAAGATATCCAAAAAAGAGTTTATGTAATAGGGTGGATGGTGGTAGGAGATCATACAGCACTTGAACCTCATTCTCATTTGAACTGGTTCAAGAAGGGAAGAATACACATAAACACATAGTTCAGCACAGAAATTCATCTTACACGACAGCAAAGTAGGAGGGAAAGACGTTAAGAGAAAGGGAAGGGGGATAAGAAGGAGTGTACATTAAACAAGCAGTGGTCAATGTGGTGACTGATTAACACAATGACTAACCACACTTCCAAAGGACTGATGATGAAACATGCTATCCATTTTCAAATAGAGAACTGATAGATTCAGAGTACAAATTAAAGCATATTTTCTTCTCCTCTTTCTTTTTCTTTCTTTCTTTGAAGCAGTTTGGAAATTTGTTTTGCATGACTACACATACTTGTAATGAGGTTTGTTTTTCTTGCCTTCTAAATGGATGGGGAGTGGGGGTGGGGAGTGAATATTTGGAACTAAAAATAAAATTGAATTTAAAAATTTTTAAGAGTAATCTTGGAATTGGAAATTGGGGGGATACCTATTAATTATGGAATGACTGAACAAGTTGTGGCATATGATTGTGATGGAGTGCTTTTGTGCTATAAGAAATGATGAGCAGGATGCTTTTAGAAAAACGTGGGAAGACTTATGTGAACTGTTACAAAGTGAAGTGAGCAGAACCAGAAGAGTGTACACAGTAACAACAATATTTATATGATGATCAGCTGTGGATGACTTAGCTGTTCCCAGAAATACAATGATCTAAGACAATTCTGAAGGACTTATGATCTAAAGTGCTATCCACCTCCAGAGAAAGAACTGATGGAGTCTGAATGCAGATTGACGCAAATTATTTTTACTAGTTTTGTTTTTCCTGGTTTGTTTGCTTTTTTTAATTTTGGTCTGTGTTTTCTTTCACAACATGACTAATATGGAAATATGTTTTACATGAGTGCGCATGTATAACCTATGTAAAATTGCTTGCCTTCTCAATGAAGGGAAAGGGGAAGGAGGGAGGGACAGAATAGCTTCAGTTGAGTGATGAGGTCAAAAGCCAGATTGCAATGGGTTGAGAATTAAACAGGAATTGAGAAAGTAATGGTAACAAGTATACCCTTTGATCTGAGTTACTAAGATCCAGTAGGATGGGAAATACTTAAATGTTTTAAATGTAATAAAAATGTGAAAAAAGAAATATGAGCTTATGAGGTGCTTTGCAATGATATGTAAGGTGAATAAAATAGATGGGTTTTTCCTAACTCATTTCTGGCACCATTTAGGTTAAAAAAAAGCCTACTGATAATTATGTTTTTAAATGTTCACAAAGGATTTTACTGGGTAGAAGACACAGATAAAATTGAGATATATTCAGACAAAAACATTAGCAAAAGTGATCTCACATCTGACAGTAATTCCCTGACAAAATGGCAGATTAGTTATTATAAATGAGGCAGAAAGCCCTGGACACAGACTTTATTGGCTGAGTACTAAATAATCTATGATGATGTTGGAGCTGTGTTCACTTAAAAGCAAATAGTCATCCCTCAGACCAAATATTCTACAAGTGCCTCTTTTGTCTTAGAAACTTCACTCTTTCCCTAACTAACTTTCAAGCTCCTTGAGAGCAGGAATTGAGTCATTTGTATCCCTAGTGCCTAGCATGGTGTTATGTACATAGAAGCATTTAATAAGTTTTTTAAAAAATTTGCTTGCTTCATCTCCTAGTAGTTTTTGATATGCTATTTGTTTAGTATGGTATGAATAGTATAGTATAGTATAGTGTAGTATGGTATGGTATGGTATAGTATAGTATAGTATAGAATAGTATGGTATAGTATAGTAACCTACCCAGCAAAACTGAGTACAACCTATAGGGGAAAAATAGATATCTAATTAAATAGAACACTTTCCAGCACTCCTGATTAAAAGACTAGAATTGAATAAAAAATTTGCCTAATGCAGTCATTAGGTACTTAATAAATGATTCTTGACTTGACTTGTTTTCATCCATAACCATTCATACAAAGATCATGGATATCCCTAGATAATAAAATTGATTATCTCATATTTAAAAGCTTATCACAGAATTCCCAGGATTGGGAAGGTCATTAAGTTGCCCTCTACCTCATTCTAGACCAACAAAGGAATCCACATTATAACATACCCAGGAAGTGGTAATTTAACCCCTATTGAAAGAACTTCAATGAGAAGAAAACCATCACCTCCCAAGGCAGCCCTTTCCATTTTTGGATAGCTCTAATTGTTTAGAAGGATTTCCTTAAGTCAGACCTAAATTTGTCTCTTTATAACTTCCAATAATTTCTCCTGGTTCTGCCCCTGGTGAGGTCAAAAAGAATAGATTAATTTTTTTCTCCACATAACAGCCTTAAAAAAAATTGAAGATGGCTATTACATTGGCCCTAAACATCTTCTCCAGGCTAAACCTGCTTTATTCCCTCAGTTGATCTCCAAATGGCATGACCTCAAGGCTATTCAGCATCCCTGTGGGGTATCCCTGGCTGTGGCTCTCAGTTACTGATATCTGCTAATCTGTGGTGCCTAGAACTGAATACGGTACTCTAGATGGAGATCTGATTAAAACAGAATTATAGGCTTGTTATGGGTTGCTCCCCCTTCATGCATTATACAGTCTGGACAAATTAGTTTGCTTACTTTTCCTCAACTTTACAATCCATCTGCGGTCTTCATGCTTTTGTACAAGCTGTCCTCTGTGCCTTGAATGCGTACTTTGTATCTTCACCTCTGCCTCCTAGAATCCTTAGCTTTCTTCAAGCTCAGCTCATGTAAAAACACGGGGCTTTCCCCGTGATTTCTTCCATCTCCCATGCTTGTTGCCCTGAAATTACATTGTATTTACTTTGTACTTTTTGTATATACTGATATGTATATACAATGTTTTCTTGCTAGAATATAAACTACATGAAGGGAGGGACTTTTCATTTTTGGCTTTGTATCGCCAGAAATACAGATAGATACATAGTAGCAACATGATAAGTCCTTATTTATTAACAAATGTGAACCAATTAATTAATTTAAATACTTGACTGTCATCTATTTATTCCTGGAAAGGCCTCTCCATGCAGCCCAAGGTCACACTGCTAAATCACACAGTTGACTCTTCAAACTTTCAGTCCACTAAAACCTCCCAGATCTTTTTCAGACAAATGGAATAGTCATTCCCAACAAGGTTCCCACCATTTTCCCCTTAGCAACCAGTTCTTCCTTGCTAGTGAGAATCAAATCTAGAATATAAGTGCCTCTTGTTGGTTCCCTCATCTTTTGAAGTATGAAATTATTAAGACAAATCAATAAATTATTAGCCACTCTGCTTGAGGCAGAGACAGAGCTCCAGCAGATGTCTGGTTAATTGAAGTGTCTGTCACTACTATGTAATAATGCCTCTATGCCAGACTTGAAATCTGTTTGCTGAATTTATCACTTTCTTCTTTCTGACCAGGTGGTCTGTAGTATTCTCTGTTCACTGTATAGTTTTCTTTTCTGCCTCCATTAAGTGTCACTCAAATGCTCTCTACTCCAGAGAAGTCTTCTCATTCTAGTTTCTGGATTTCCTCACATGAGTATATATTTTTAATGTAAAATGTTACTCTACTCATTTTTATAGAATTTGGCTTTAAAAAAGTTTCCAAAGCCATTTTCCAGTCATGGCTCTCATCCTACCAAGTCTCAATGATATCAATGAGATCAAATTTGTCTCAGTACACTAAGATTTCTAGTTTATGTTTCTTATGAACCATACTTTTCATATATTTGTATAAAGTAGTTTGAGGCCATTGGCTTTATACTTGCTTTTATTATTTGCTTTTGGGTAATTTTGTCTTTCGTGAACTCTGAATATCTCAATCCCTATTTGTATTTCATTGTAGCTACTCTATATGACAGCCTGGGGTCCAAGGTCTCCCAAGAGGTCTCTAAGTAGATTTCAGGGGGTCCAATAACGTCTTGGTTTTTGCTAACTACTTTTATAAACAATACATTTTTATGATTATCTTCTGTTTCTTACATATAGTTATCCTAAGTCTCCCTCCTCCTTCCCCTCCCAGAGATTTAACACGTAAGACTGGAATCTATATCTCTTAACTCTCAGGCCAGTGCTTTTTCCACATAGCAGAGAGGTCTCTAGGCTTTCAAATACAGTAATTTCTATGAGCTCTTTTTAGAGCTGGAAGGAATTTCAGATGCATGCCTAGCTCAACACCCTCATTACAGCTGAGATCCAGAGAGAAGTGGGTTGCCCAGGTTCACTTAGGTAGTAAGGGGCAGAAAAACGATTCAAACTCAGCCCCTAAAACCATTTTATACTGCAGCAAGAGTGTAAAAATCACTCTCCCAGACTTAGCTGTGTGTCACTGGTCCGGTCACACTAGGTGAGCCCATCACTATCTTCATTAGCAAGTCCAGCATTAGAAATATCCAGCTGAAAATTGAGGTATGGAAATTTTCATTTTGTTGATAGGTAATGAGGGTTAAGTTTTCATTTAAAGCAAACCAGGGAGGTGAACTGGAAGAGTGTGATAAAAGAGGTCACGAAGGGGCACATTTGCTTTTGGTCACACAGCTGCTGAAGGAAAAATCCAAACGGAAACCAGCACAGCATCCACTTTGCCGTGAACATAATGTGCTCTAGAAAGAAGTCAGATAATACAGCCTAATCCACCCAATTTGTGCCTTTGATGTGAGCTTAGGCATTATTTCTTGCATTTTATTTCATCATTAAATTAATTTGAGCTGGGGGCCGGCACACATTAATTATCTGGCATGGAGAACCCCCAGGTCAGCTGGTTTTCCTAGGTTACATCTGCAGCAAGGCAGCTGGGTTTATTAGAAAAGTTAAGGCCAGCAGGTTAATATCGTGCCTCCCAGTATCAATCTGTGGTGCTTTAATACGTGTTTAGGCTCCAAATGTGGATATTAAAAACTACTCTCTCAAGTGTGTGATTCAGGCTGAAAATGTGATAGACCAAGGACTATCGTGGCTGCTTACAGTGTGCATCTTAACTTCATTATCAGTTGCTCCACATTTTCAAATCACCATCTCATGATAGCAATGAAGATGGCCAGCGTTATGTCTGTGTGAAATCTACACAATCCCAAGAGCCTATAATGTTCTGGAGCACTGGGGCTAAGGAGGATTTATTCTTCAGGTCAATAATCAAATCAAATTGGTAGGTAGATGAAGCCAAGACCTCTTTCTCCTCCAAGAAAACATGTGATTTAAGATCGTAATTTCTAACAAGGATGATGGTTTGTTCCCATCCATTAACTGTCATCTCAGTGAGAGAGAAAGAGGCGGAGAAAGACAGAAGTAGACATACAGACAGAAACAGAAAGACAGATAGAAGGAGAGAGAGACAGAGAGAGAGAGAGACAGAGAGAGAGAGAGAGGAAGAGAACATGCACATTTGTGTCCCTGGTACCCCATGCAAATGCACATATATTCTGAACATGTTACTTCAAATTAGACAGCTTAATGAAGCAGAGCTGGTTTTGATGCTTTCTTCCTTGTTTGTGACACTCTTCTTATCCCCAGAGTCTCTTCTCCCTGCTTCCTTCACGTGTTTTCCTTTGAGTTTTTTTCCAGCCTGCTGTCTGGCTGTAGCTTGCTATTACTCCTGTCCTCTTCTATCTTTGAAAGCCATCCTCCCCCTCAGTGATACATATCCTCATAGCCTTTTCTTCTTTAGACCTTCCCTGGAGGGACATGATCAGGGCCAGTGTCTCCTTGGGGCCTGAAAGAACCCCAGTGCCTTGGGAGCAGAGAGTGATGGTAAAATCTGCCTCTCTCCACAAGGAAGACTAAGGGTCATTGATGATTATAAGTGCCTGCTTCCATCATGACAGCCAGTGTTCTCCCTTGCCATCTTCACCCTTTCCCCCTCCCCCAAGCCATATTTCACTTCCCTCTCTCACCGTGATGTCAGCCTAGCCCCAGAAGCCACATGTCATTTCATGTTAGATGCTCTGACTCTTCCTCCTAGCAGTTCAGAACCAAGTTGCCTCTTTCCATCCAAAAAACAATCGCACCCTCTGTGGTCTCTCCAGGATTGTTCTATGAATCCTAAGGATTCAGCTAGTTCTCATTTCTAGTGTACCATCTTTGCCAATTTCAACCTTAAATTTCCGCCCTTCCCCCCGAGATGATGAAACAGGCCATTACTAAGTGTCTGGCTATAGGGACAGTACAGCTTTACCTGGCATCTTCTTCTGTTTGGAGACAGTTTATATTGTGAGCCCTTCCTTAAATTGAGCTGAATTATGCCTTCCTGCAACTTCCACCTATCATTCATATTTCATCCCTCAGAGGCTATGCAGAATGAATCCTCTTCCTTTCACATACCTGAAATAGCTAATATGTGTCTCCTAAATCTTCTCTTCTTCTGACTAAACCTCCCCCTATTCTTGCAACCATTTTTCATAGAACATGAGGACAGATTCCCCACCACCCTGATCACCCTTTTCTGAATATGCTTCATGTGTCAAAGTCACTTTTAAAATGTGGCACCTGGGGGCAACTAGGTGGCACAGTGAATGTAGCACCTGCCCTGAAGTCAGGAGATCCTGAGTTCAAACCCAGTCTCAGACTCTTATTAGCTGTGTGACCCTGGCCAACTCACTTAGCCCCAATTGCCTCCAAAATAAAATAAAATGTGGCACCTGGAATTCAACACCAGTCCAACCAGTAACTAAAGTTGTAACTAGGAGTTTTTACATCTGGGCTAAGTACCATAAACCCCACCCAGGGCAAGTGGCATGAAGTGAGTCCTCAGTTGAGTGATGGGGTTGAGTGTAGTGGTGGATGAGTGGAGAGTGGGCCATGGCCCACTGAAAGAGCCAACTAATTCCAGGGAAAACTGGGAAGTCTGAAGGATTCTTAGGAGGCTAGGCACACCTAAAAAGTTTAGAAACCCATTCTTTTGTTGTTAGATGGTATAGTGGATAGATCAATGGAGGGGAAGTCAGGAAGACCCGAGTTCAAATCCTGCCTCAGACTTTTACTAGCTATGTGATCCTGGACAAGTCATTTAAGCTTGACCAGCCTCGATTTCCTCATTTGTAAAATGGGGATAATAATAGCACCCTCTTCGCAGGAGTGTTGTAAGAATTAAATGAGACAATAACTATAAAACACCATATGAATATGAATAGTAGTTACTATTGTTATTGCTTCTGGTAGTAGAGTAGTACCTAGAGTCTGCCTTGCCTTGACATAGCTTCTAGTAAGCCCTCATCCTATATATATATCTTATATGTACATAGTTGTTTTTATATTGTCTCCTCCGTTAGATTATAAGCTCCTTGAGGGCAGGCACTGGTTTTTTTTTTTACCATTTTCTATTTCTCCAGTGCTTAGTACAATGCCTGGCATACAGTAGGCACTTAATAAATGCTTGTTGACGTGATTTGACTCCCCCTTTCTCTGCAAGGATACAGGATGTCCTCTTTTCACACTTCCACTTAATCCAAACTTTCTCTTTGCCTCAGGCCCTCCAGTTTTATGTTTCTGGCATTGTTGTCATTTTGGTAGGTATTTGATATTTCCTTCCTGTAATCTCCCCTTATCTGACATCCTGGAATGCAGTTCCATGTCTCCTATATTATTTCTACCTCTAGTAATGAATGGAGTTCCTGACAAGGAAATATGTCATTTAAATACTAGTAGAAGTTTTCTATTCATATGTTTCTGGAATTATTTAAATAGGTAGACACGTCTTATTCCATCTCTTAGCATCTCATATTAAAAACCAGAGGTAACTATATTCACTAGATTGAAAAATAAATTGCCAAGTACTCTATGGAGCCTCGTCTATGCACTAAGTGATAACATTTTCCTCTTACAATCTTCCAAGTCTGGAAAAACAATTTGGAATCATGCCCCTAAAGTTACTAAACTATGCATAGCCTTTGACCTAACTATGCCATTACTACATCTGCACCACCCAAAGAGATCAGAGAAAGAGGTAAATGACCTCTATATACAAAAATATTTTGAGTAGTTCTTTTCATAGTAGCCTAAAATTGGAAACCAAAGGGGTGTCCTCTCATTAGGAATAGCTAAACAAATTGTGATTTATGGGAATATTATTGTGCCATATGAAATGATGGAATGGGGGCAGCTAGATGGTACAGTGGATAGAGCTCCGACTTGGAGTCAGGAGGGCCTGAGTTCAAATCCGACCTCAGACAATACTTACTAGCTGTATGACCCTGGGCAAGTCACTTAACCCCAACTGCCTCACCCTCCCCCCAAAAAAAAGAAATAATGGAATGGACAATTTCAGAGTACACTGAGAAGACCTCTATGAACTGATGCAAAATGAAAAGAGCTTAACTAGGAAAAGTTTACACAGTGATAACAACATTATAGAGAAAAACAACTTTGAAAGTTCTTAAAACTCTCATTAAAGCAATGATAAACCATGTGTCTAAAAGACTAAAGATGAAAATGCCACTGACCTCCTGTCAGAGAGATGATGAATATAAAATGCCAAGACACACTTTTTTTTTTTACTGCTTTTTGGTGAGGCAATCTGGGTTAAGTGACTTGCCCAGGGTTACACAGGTAGTAATGATTCGTTATGGTGAAAGGGATGGCAAAGGTCATTTAGCCCAACTTCATGAGGAAATCAGGACAAGAGAGGTTAAGTAATATGCCCAGGATCACACAGGCAGTAAGAAGCAAAGTTTGAATTCAAACAAGATTCAGGTCCCTTGTCTTAAAGTTTGGCATTCTTTCCCCTGTACCAAGATGCCTCTCTCCGATCCAGGATTTGTTTATTTTTGTTTTTTTAATAATATTTTATTTTTCCCCAATTACATGTTAAAACATTTTAAACATCTTTTTTTTCAAGTTTTGAGTTCTAAGTTCTATATCTTCCTCCCTCCCTCACCTTCACCCTCTCGGATGGTAAGCAATCCAATATAGGTTATTACATGTCCAATCCAGTATTCTTTGAGCACTTACTAGATAAACAGGATGGTGTTAAATGTTACTGGGGATATAATGTATAAGACACAATCACTGACCTTAGGGAATTTACAAACTATTAAAGAAATGTCATAAATAGAAATAATGATAATACAACAACATCACATTATAGCCTTGGGAACAGTTGTTATTTCTGCAGAGATGACTCCTGAAGCTGCATGTTTAACCTTCATCTCTTTTTTTTAAACTCCCGTTCTGAATCTCCATCTCTACCTGGATATTCTACCAGCATTTCAAGCTCAGTATGCCCAAGGTAGAATTCATCATCTTTGCATTTTATTGTTAATGAGTAACATTTATTAAGCACTTATGTTTCAAGCACTGTGCAAGTGTTGGGGATACAAGTAAAAAAGAAAGATAGTTCTTGCCTTCCAGGATTTAAATTCCAGTATGGGTGGACAACACATACAAAAGAATGGTGGCTAGGGAAGGATATTTTGGCTTATAAAATCACATGGTTGGTGAATAGCCCTGGAGAGGAGTCAATTGACTTGATCTTTCCAAAGACAATGATGTGTTGATTTTATTACTGCCTCTACAGCAAGAGATAAAAATTGGGGTGGGAAGGAGTGTGTACTAAGCAGCAGAATAGATAGCAAAAAGATGACTGGAATGAACAGCTGGAGTTTGTGGTCTGCTAGACATATTGGCTGGTGTGTGTTGGTGCTGGAGGATTCACCAATTAGAATAGTATAGCCTTAGGTGGCTCAAAATTGGATTAAATCCACCAGAACATGATCTTGAGTCATTCAGGGGCCTAAAGAAGCAGTGATGGGGCAGATGCCAAAGAGATGTTTGGATTAGACAATCTAAACTTTACTGTTTCATGACCATCCTAGTTACTCCACATACCTTGGAGTCATATTTGACTCAACCTTACTTTCCCTCCATATTAAATCAATTGACAATCTTATTGATTGTACTTCCAGAACATCTCTCAAATCCACCCTCTTCCCTGGCTCACATGGTCATCACTATAGTTCAGGCTATTATCACTTTTCACTGGTATGGATTATATTATAGAAGTTGATCAGGTTGATGAATTTGGAAGCCAGAATGTTTGAGGGGACATCAGCATGTATATTGAAATCCCCAAGGGTAGAGGTTAAAGAAGAAGACATGAGACAATTGCTTAATGAACACCATGTATGAGTGTGTATATACACATGTACATATATGTGTGTGTTATGTATGTACACACATACATATATATTTAATGAGAGAGACATAGATAAATCTAGCCATAAAATAAAGAAGAAATTTAAAGAGAGGAATAAAATTTCAGAAAGATTAGATATGATAGACCTCTAGAGAATATTAAATGGGAATAGAAAGGAGTATACCTATTTCTTCGTTAAACAAGGTACCTTTACAAAAATTGCCCACATATTATGGCATAAATAACTCACAAATAAATGCAGAAAAGTAAAAATATTAAATGTGCACTTTTTCTGACCAAAATGCAATAAAATATACATTCACTAAAGGGCCTTTGAAACATAGATTAAAAATTAGTTGGAAAATAAATAACCTAACCCTGAAGAGTGAGTGGGTCAAAGATCAAGTAAATTTGTTATCAATAGGTCAGTAGCTCTCAGAGGCACAATAGACAGGGAAAGCAGGGGAAAATAATGACTAAAGAGGGGTGGGAGTGAGATGGATAGGAATGAGAATGCAGAGAGAGTGGTGGGGGGAGATTATTACCTTAGCGCATGGAGATTTTGGATGACAGGGAGAAGGGGAGCAGGAGGACATGGGCAGAGTTTACCAGCCATTGAATTGGAAGAATTATGGGATTAGAAGCATCAGCTTCCAGAGTCTTGTAATGACTGAACTCAGCAATGGTACGGGATGGTGGCATAAGCTTCCATGGCTTGTTACATGAAACATGAAGGAGCTAGGGATAGAGGTGGCCAGGGGTTCTGTCCAAGCATCTTATTTAGTTTAAAAAAAATACACAACTTAAGAATCAGTTTCTCTGGGCCAGACTAAACTCGTACTTGACACCAGCTCTGTAGCTTGTGATGTCAGGGGATGAGGGTCACATGTGGAACAATGGAGAGGGCACTGACTCTGAAGTCAGAAGACCTTGGACTGAAGAAGTCAGAAACTGTATCTTATCAAAGTCTTATATGCCCTTCCTAAAAGCCTATCACAGTGCTCTGCCCATAGGAGATCCACAATAAATCTTTGTGGGATGGATGAATGATTGAATCAATGAATTAGAAGATATATCTAGTGGTATGTTGGTAAATGTTTAACACTCATTTCTCTAAGGAAAAAAGATGTACTCGGGCCCAGGGCTCTATCCATTGCACCACTTAGTTCCCCAACTTTCTCTCCAGACTTTCTTAAATCTAAACAATTAACAAATAATAAATCAAGCCTTGATTTGTAGTGAATATTGATTTCCAAAATGTAAATGCTCACACTGAACATTTAACAATCGGCTTTCCAAAGCTTGTTGGAGCTGGCTCTAACACATCCCTGGATATATCCATTACTCATCAGACTGATTGCATGCACAGAAGTAATTACTTTGGCCTCTGGTCTATTTCAATCTTGCTGGTTTGCATTTCTTTTTTCTTTTTTTCTTTCTTTTTTTTTTTTGGTGAGGCAGTTGGGTTAAGTGACTTGCCCAGGGTCACACAGCTTTAATAAGTGTTATATGTCTGAGGCTGGATTTGAACTCAGGTCCTCCTGACTCCAAGGCTGGAGCTCTATCCGCAGTGCCACTTAGCTGCCCCTTGGTTTGTGTTTCTTAAAGTGCATTTATGTAGTTGAACCTTAATCGCTGTGAATTTGAAAGTGGCATCTTCTCTGTAGCATTTCATTGTAGCGAACAGAAAAATTATAGCTCATGGTGAGTGGCAAATACATGTTGTTTCAATGGAGGGTTATGTTTATTTTTAAGAATTTTACTGTAATGAGAATCCACATATTGTACGAGGCCAATATGATCGAGAGATTTAGCCACATTTCTTTCTGGGTATTTATGTCTTTTATTAAATATATATATGAATATATGTGTGTATATATTCATACATATGCAAATGAATCAAAGGCTCATATGTTCCTGGATATTTATGTCTCCCTCATTATATATGTATGTATGTATATACATGCATACACACACATATATAACACATGTATATATGTAGATATATACATATACACACAAATGGCTCAAAGACTAATTTATTCCTGAACGTTTATGTCTTTCTTATTAAACATGTGTATGTACATATGTTCTACACACATGCATATATACATTGCTATATACATACATGCATATCACACATAAATATGTACATATATGCAGTTAGTTGTTTTTTGCACCATTCACTGCAGAGATTCAAGATGTAATGTTTAGAGTTGTACCACTCGACCTTTTCCTGTAAAGGCAATAAGGGAATAGCTAGAAGAAATCACCTATTTCCGTGTAAATATGAATCAGATATTGCTGGCTGACAAAAGCCCAAAGGACAATTCAAAGAATTCTTTTCTTCTCCCAGTGGTAGATCAGCACCAGCAATGGGACTTTGTCCCTGCACGCCCCACAGTCTCTGTGGAAGGAATGAATTAGACAAACTCCATTTGGGGAGAAAACAGTCACTAAACCAAAATGTAAATAAATAAAGGCCTGGGCTGGTTTCCGAGGTTCCATATAGCACTAGGGTATTTTATACAATGTTTAGAAACATTTTAATTGATATTGGAAGGTTTTCCTATCTCAGCCCTGGGAGTCCTCCAATGCTAGCTTTGATGGACTGGAATCTAATCCTGAATTTTCCATCTGAAAATCTCAAGTATTCAACAGATTAATACACTCATACACTGAACTTCATCTCAATTCACTCTCACTAGCCTTTTCTTTAGGGTGTGTATGTATACTGGGTTGAGTAGGATGATAACTAATCAAATACATTACTCTCACTTGGGCACTAAAGGTCTCTCTGCCCAATCTAACTGAAGAAAATTGGCTGCCTTTGGTAGTTCTATGCAAAACCGTTTGTTTGGCTAAGATGAATAATTCAGCACTTTAATGGATCTCATCAGGAAGTTATTTCCTCTGTAAACTGGTCTATACTCTGCTTACCTGGATGAGGTCTGAGTTCAGGGGCTCTGCTAAAACTCATAACTCTGTTTGGCTCGTTATGTCCCTATCTAATTAGTTAGTCATAAACATTTATTAAGCACCTCCTATATGCCAGGAGGCACTATGCCTTTTAAGGATTGGGAATACAAATTAAAAAGACAGTTCCTTCCCTCAAAGATCTTACAGTTAAGGGGGGAAATTGTTGCTGTTCAGTTGTATCCAACTCTACGTGACCCCATGGACTTTGGTACATAGAGTTTCCTTGGCAAAGATACTGGAGTGGTTGGCCATTTCCTTCTCCAGCCTATTTTACAGATGAGGAAACTGAGGCAAATAGGGTTAAGTGAGTTGCCCAGGGTCACAAAGCCAGTAAGTATCTGAGGCCAAATTTGAACTCAGATCTTCCTGACTCCAAGGCTGATGCTCTATCTACTTCACCATCTAGCTGCTCTGGAGTGTGTGTATGGGGGAAGGGGGAGTGGAAGGGGTGGGAAGATGACACACAAAAGAAAAGAGGGGGAGGAGAAGAAAACATCAGGCACAAGGACATGGTGGAAAAGTGGGAAAAAAAGGCCAAAATTAAGTGCTTCCAGAAAATTCAAAGAAAAGTCCAAAATGAGTGCTGCAGGGTGGGAAATGAGGAAATGTCAGTTCTATTCTCCCTAAATGGAGAAATTGATAGCTCCACTCTCTAATCACAGGAGCAAGGGGGTATTGATGAGGTATGAGGTTGATTAGATCTTGCAAGATGATGGGATTTCCCAATAATGAATTTACTGGGATATGGTAGAGAAGTCCAAATGGATGCTGTAGTTTACTGTGAAATCTCAGAGTAGAGCTTGGATGTGTCATATGTCTGGCTTGTCCCAGATCATGTACAAGCATTTAATATAACAAACACATAAAAGTATAATCATTCTATATTTGGAGGGAAAAGGACAGCCTATATATTGAGTACAGATCAGTCTAGCTTCTACCCCATTGAGTCAAGGTTTTCTTGACTGAAAGTTCAACACTGTGCTCAATCTGTCCCTTCTGACCTTTGGAGGTCATCCAATCCCAGAACACATTGAATTCCAAATTGTTCTTGCCTTCCTGTTTAGCTGTTTTTATACTATATACACGGAGATAATATAGATTCAAGGATCATGAGGCTAAAATGCTCCCCTTCTTCTCCTTCATCTCCCTGGTCCTCCCAGTTATTAGTGCTTTTCCCTGACCCCTCAAAATTGGTTGTGTTTGTTTTTAAAGTATTTTGTATTTCCTGTTTATGAGTGTTCTTTTCTCCCAGTTGAACATAAGCTCCTTGAAGGTAGACTTTCATGCTTCTCTTTATATACTTAATGCCTAGCACATAGTCGTGCTTGTTGAGTTGATTGAGCTGGAAAGGACCTCCAAAGTCATCTCATTTTGCTGGCAGAACGGATCCACAGAGAGCTCCGACCACAAAGGTAGTAGGGAGCAGAACTAGGGTTTGAACTCAGGTCCTCTCACCCCAGATTCAGGGTTATCTCCAGTGCCCCAATTTTCTTATGGTTTTAAATTCATAGACTCAGAGTTGGAAGGGACCTTTGAGATCATCCAGCCCAACTTACTCATTTTCAATTAAGTAATTAATTAATCTCTACAAGCATTTATTATCTTTTCTCCCACTGTTTCCCCAATTTAGCAATAAAAAAAAGGAAAAAACTCATAAAAGTGTGCATAACTCAGCAAAACATATCCTCATCTTGGCCATGTCTAAAAATGTTATGTTTCATCCTTCATTTTAAATCCGTCACTGTTTTAAGTCACTCACCACAGTCCATCATAGATTTAGAACTGAAAGGGACTTTAGATATCTCTAGTTTCAGGATTCTTAATCTTTTTCTGTCGTGGACCCCTTAGGCAGTAGGTGGGTGCTACGTTTCATCTTCAGTGCTCTGGACTTGTGATTTTTCATTGCATTGATCAGAGTTCTACAGTCTTTCAAAGTTGTTTTCCAACCCTCTCATGTTAAATGTGAAGACACTGAGGTCCAGGGAGGTTGTGATGTGCCTGGGGTTACATAGGCAGTAAGTGGCAAAACCAGTTTACCCAATGTGTCCAACAACTGCCCTCCTCAGTAAGATAACTAAAAAAGCCATCATTATGCCCTCACCACAACATGTTCTTTCGTTTCTCCTGAGAAAGCAAACTAAATTTTCCATACCACATGTTAATACTCCTAATAGTTAGAAACTATTAAAAAAATCACATTAACTTCTATAAAATCCACTGTGATTCAGCATTTACCCAGCAGAGGTCAACCTAAGTACAAGAAACGGGAGAGCAAAAAGCATGCTAGCAGGTTTCCAACTATTTCCTGGTACGCCTTGCCAAAGATGGTGGGGCTGATTGCTTTTCTTTTATTTTAAATGTTCATAATTTGGGCCTCTCAGGCTTGAGTATAGCTATGGGTGCAAAGCTCCCCTCTGAATTTCCTGAAGGCTTTGTCAGCCAACAGTTGGGAATAGTGCTGCCTAAACCTAACTTGGGGTGACTCTTTACAAGTAGTGGGGCATACTGTGTGCATGGAGCTGGAGAGGCAAGACATAGTTGTGAATACCTTGGTCAGTATGGTTTCACTCAAATGATCCAGATGCGATTCTGGGAATGATTATAGATTTAGAACTCAAAAGGGCTTTAGGGATCCTCTAGTTTAGGGGGGTTCTTAACCTTTTTTTGTGTCCTTGACCCCTTTGACAATCTGATGAAACCTACTGACTCCTTAAAATAATATTTTAAGATGCATAAAATAAAATATACAGGATCACAAAGGAAACCAATTCTACTGAAATATATCAAAATTTTTAAAAATTTCATGGACACCAAGTTAAGAGCCTGCTCAGATCAAAAGAAGTCTGTATTACAGAAATATTTATAGTAGCTATCTTCATGTTAGACAAGAATTGGAAACTGAGGTAGCCTCCTATTGGGGAATGGTTAAAGGAATGGTGGCATATGAATTTCATGGAATATTATTATGCCATATGACATGATGAAATGGTTAATTTAAGAGGAAATTTAAAAAACTTATGAATTGTTGTGGAGTGAAGTGATCAGAACTAGGAGAATTGATGCAATGATAACAACATTGTGCAGAAAAACAACTTTGAAAGACTTTAGAATTTTGATCAAAGTAAGCAGAAACCAGGAGCCCAAAACAACACAGATGAGACTCATTGTTCAGCTCTTGATAGAGAGGTGGTGTCTATGCAGTCATGTAGTAAGGAATTTGTTGTTGTTTTAATTTGCTCAATTCATTTAAAAATACTTTTTGCTAAAAAAAATAAAAAAATAAACTATTTTATAAGTACTCATTTGATAAATGAGGTTCAGAAAGGTCAGATCACTTGTTGAAGGGCATACAGTGATAAAGGTGAGATTTGAACCATAGTCTCCTGATTCCGAAGTCAAAATTCTTTTCTTTATTCCTGTTGCACTAAAGCAGCTGCCAAACAAGGGTTTTCACTTTCACAGATGGTGGGAGGCAGACAATCTTTGGTTTAGATTTGCCCTGGACTACTGGGGGCAGGTGGGAAGGAGAGAACCGAATTCTGTATTATTTAATATTTATTAATGCAGAGCTCTGTGCTAGGGAGAGGGGGAAGGGATCGTCAGAGATAAATAAGACAGTTCCCATTCTCATGGAGTTCACAACACATGAAAGGATACTGTAGCTTTGCCAGTTCCAGCTACGAATAACCTAGCCCCAGCCCAGCACATCTGGTATATAACCATCTCAGCAAGGAG
Source organism: Phascolarctos cinereus (assembly GCF_003287225.1). NCBI lineage: Eukaryota > Metazoa > Chordata > Mammalia > Diprotodontia > Phascolarctidae > Phascolarctos > Phascolarctos cinereus. Next base: position 94,802,001 of record NW_027555958.1, read on the forward strand.
TGGCTTTCAACTCTGGAGCAAAGCAAAGGGTTATTCAGATTCTCCACTCTGCATCTGCTGCTGCCCTGCCTGGTTTCAGCTGCACACAATGCCCCTCCCAGGTTAAGCTTATCACCTCTAATTTCATCACAGTGCCGCTAACTCAGGCTTTGACTGATGCCACCTCCCTCAGACTCTTCTCCTCTCTGATGGGAGGGTTGGAGGCCGGAGTACCAAACTAATTCCAATGTCTGCCTGTATAGAGGGCAGAAACTGGACTTTTTGGCTCATTCAATTCTTCTGTTCTTCCTGGTTTCAGCTTCAAACAACAAGGTGTCCCCTTCCTGACTCCTTTTAATTGTCGTTTCTTCTCCCACTCTTAGATTGTAAGCTGCTTGAGGGCAGAGATCGTCTTTAAAAAAAAAATTAATTGTATCCCCCTTCATGGCACATAGTGGTTGCTTAATAAATGTGTACTTGACTGGATTGGATTGGGTATTGGTGATATGGAAAGATCCAATGAAGCTTCCAAGATTCAAGATTAATTTTAAAATTAATAGCAAATAACTACTATGAGATGCAATATTATCAGTATGAAAGAAGCAGAGACAAAATGCTATGCAAGGTCTGAAGAAGGAAAAATAATTTCTAACTGTGCGTGTGGGGATCAGAGAAGCCTTCATGGAAAGGATAGCATCTAAATTGGGTCTTGAAGGATGGAAAAGATTTTACTAGGTTGACATGGGATGAGGGCATTTTAGGTGTAGGAAAACTTGGGAAGAAAGGCAGAGGTGGAAGGGACCTTAAAGGTCCATCTAGTCCAGGAGTGGGGAACCTTTGGCCTTGAGGCTGCATATGGCCCTCTAGGTCCTCAAGTGCGGCCCTTTGATTCAATCCAAACTTCACAGAACAAATCCCCTTAATAAGAGGATTTGTTCTGTAAAACTTACTCAGTCAAAAGGCTGCATTCAACAAATGAAGCACACTGCGGACAGCAAACCTCTTCAAAATAAATTCTGTAAGGATTGTCATTCAGGCATTCCTTATCGGAGCCAAGGTCATTGCAGAATTGGAAAGAACCCTAAGATTCTGGATTAGCCAGGTAAATCCCAGGTTTTCTGATATCACTAAACCGGAGACATCCTCTCAGCCTCAGGTTTCTCATTTGTAAAAGCAGGATAACAATAGCATCTCCCTCACAGGATTGTTATGAGGATGAAGTGAGATAATATGCATGAAGTGCTTTGTAAACCTTGAAGGGCTATATGACTGTTGTTATGCATCCATCCACCTATCACCATATTACCTCTCTGTGGTTGAGCGTTGTCATTTGTTGCAATAAGAGAGCACATCACACACAGATACACACACACACACACACACATACACACACACACACACACATACACACACACACACACACACACACACACACAGAGGCACATATTCACCCAGTATTCAATGTTTACTTCTGTAGTAAAAGTCCCAATTGTAATTAACCTTGGGTTCTTGAAAGACAGAACATTAGTTCTGGAGGGGAAAACGCTGTGCAAGGACAGAAGGGAGAACCCAGAATCCCCTGGACTCCAGTCTGACTCCCCCACGGAGCTGTCCCCACAGTGACCCCTGCAACCCATCACTCAGACTTGTGGGTCCTGAGTTTCTCAGTCACCTGGCCTTGAGGTTTCTTCCCCTCTCACTCTCAAAGGAGTTTTAGTGCATCATTTAAAAAGCACTTTGAAGTAGAAAATCCCATTACTTTTGGGAAACCATCCCTTTCTTTCTAGTCGGTCATGTGCTTCTCGGTCTGTTATCATCATTTTGTAATTTGCATAGTGGTTTTTTCCTTCCTCCATAAATTTAAATAGAAGACATAAAAATAAATCTATATTGACACATAAAGGAACATAGATATTCTCTGCCGTATCAGGGAAGGAAACAGAGAAAGTCTTCAAACAGTCTGGTTCTCTGACCACTCTCTCAACACCAGTGTGTCCCGCTTAGCCCCTGTATGACCTTGCACGTACATGTCCCTGAACCTCCACCATGCAGTTTTCTCACCTGTAAATTAAGACCTCGGTGACTTCTTGGGTCTCTTCCTGCTCTAAATCTACGAACCCATCATCCCAGGTACTTCATCCTTATTCTTCCTTCTTTGACACAGGAGAGAAGGGTCCGTATCCCCCCAGTAGTTCCAAGGCTGGCCCTAGGGATTCTTTTCCTGTCATCACCAGCCCCAAAATACAGAGGAGTGAGTGACAAAAGCTCATACATGAATCTTCAAGGTGGCAAACAAAGGAAAGAAATTCTGCTATTTTGTCTCTGGTCACTGGAAACTGAATGTCTGTTTGTACTTGTGGGCATTTGTGTCTTCCTAAAGTTCTGAAGCAGGATGGGGAGTTTAATTTAATTTTGAGAATTTAATTTAAAATTGGGAATTTAATGTTTCCCAAATCACTCAGCTAGCAGGTATGTCTTAGGCAGGATTTGAACTCAGGCCTTCAATAACTCCAAATCTTGGATTCAATTCACTAAGCAACTTAGTCACATCAGGTACTATATTATGGGACTATGGCATAGGTATTGTTGCTGCTACAGTGAATAATATAATATAGTATCTGTAATATAGTGCCTGATGCAGTTGGGACAAGCTTTTTTGGAGGGTAATTTGGGAGTATCCCACAAGAATCACAGAATAGACTCCCCTTGATTCTGGATTGATTTGAAACATACCATGAAAAAGAGTACAAAGCCTATGTGTATCAAAAGTATTTCTAGCTACTTTATTTGCAATAGTAAAAACAAACTGGAAATGCCTTGTATGTGTAATGGTTAGAAAATGGCTGACTAAACTGTGCCTGTTCACGTATGTGATAGAGTAGCATGACAAATATGAAACATCCAAGAAAATATAGGAACATGTAAAAGGATGCAAAGTGAGCTCAGAAGTTGTCCCAGTTCCATTTTATCTTTTCTCTCTTTGATTAAGATATACATGTTTCTGGCTAATGTGGAAATATGTTTTGCATGGCTTCACATGTATAATGGGTATCATATTGCTTCCCTTTTCAATGGGTGGCAGGGGAGTTAAGGGAGAGAGAGAATTTGGAATTCAAAATGAAAAGAAATAGAATGCTAAAAATAAATGAACAAATAATGCAATTCCATAAGCACTGAGGACTCAAATGAGAAAAAAAAAAGATGTACATCTTTTGGAGTTTGGAGTTTTGGTGGACATTTAATGTTTGATTTTATTGTTGGCTAATGGGTTCTTGTGGTAAGCACTGTGTTGAGGGTAATGATAAGAAAAACTTTCAAAACATACACAAAATGTATTATTGTAGTAATTAATTAAAAATCATTTAAATTCATTAAACGTAGGCAGAACCAGTCCTGAACAGAAACGTAAGGTAGGTGAAACTCATCTTGGGGTTCTTTCAGCCTTCTTTCTCTTTCTGCTTGGGGTCTTCCCACACTTATCCTATGTTCCCATTGCTTTGATAATTTGTTCTCAGCTGACTGTCAACTGATCCCCTATGGTGGTAACTAAAAAAGACAAATGGTATTACTGGGAAAAGGGGGTACTTGAACTTTTTATTTGTTTGTCCTTCATTCTCAAAGAGGACCAATGACATCAGGAGGGTTATGTCTTGACTTGCAAGTAGATTGGATTTAAGTGAGGTAGGACCATGTAAAGTCATCTGTCAGCCTCACTCTCTCCTCCAGAGTCATATGAGTCCAGTGTCAAGACATAGGTCAGGACGACTGGTGATGGCCCAGATGCAGCAGGAGACTTTAGCTTTTTTAAGCTAAGGTCTTTCCTGGTCCCAGTTTGTCTGAGGCAACACCCATTTGGTAGTTAAAGGCTAGGTAAGAATTGAGGCAAAGATGGCCTAGTCTGCCTTCACAAAAGAATCGATCTTGGAGGGGAAGACCCTCAGAGTTTGTGGCCAGAACAGAAACAATTGCTATTTACATTCACTTGGATGAATTTTTAAGAGGCTCCTCTGGAAGACAAAGGTTAGAAAAGAATGAACCTCTAAGAGTGAATGTCAGGGATTATGAAATGTATGTGGGAGATATTTTAGGGCAGGGCTACTGGTTATGTTATTCAGGTGGGTGCCTTCTTTGTATACTTGTGAGACCAGTCCTGAATACTGAGTTCCAGGCTTAAATTTCTATACCACCATACAATATTTTTCTCTTTCCAACAAATGCTGTTTTATTCCTTTAAGAGACAAAAAAGTGCAGAATGAGACATATATTTTCATATCCTATAGCCTTCGAGGGAATTTGTTTAGCTTGGTTATGCATATTTTTACAAGAAATTTGCTTTTCTTTGTCTTTCTTTTCCAATGAGGTGATGGGTAAGAGGGAGACAAAATAGATTTCTGTTAATTAAAAAAAATAGAGTGGTAGGAGGGATACTACATATGTGAAATGTTGTGTTCACTTTCACATGAGGTCATGATCATCAGCTTTACTTAACTGTTCTACTTTTGCTGTAAGTGACCTCTCACCGAGTGAGGATAATCTGTAAATGTTTGTAAGGTAAAAACAAAACTCATCAATTGAGCTTAAAAAGAAGAAGAAGGCTTAAGTGTTGATCAATTAGCACACTTTTACTTTTCGGAGGCAATTGAGGGTTCGGTGACCTGACCAGAGTAATACAGCTAGTAAGTATCTGATGTCATATTTGAACTCAGATCCTTCTCACTCCAGGGTCAGTGCTCTATCCATCACACCACCTAGTTGCCCCAATCAGCACATTTTTAAAAAATTAAGCATCTGCTACGTGTCAGGCACTGGGCTAGGCTCTAAACATGAAAGATAGACTACTGTAATTATTGACAGGATTAGAAGGAGCCTCAGAGGTCATCCATAAATTTCATCTACAACATCACCTAACAATGAGACATCTAGCCTCATCCTTTGGATCAGAACAGTCACAGGGAAATTGCTACTCTATGAGGTAGCCCACTGAACTCTGGGGCATTTAATTATGAGGAAGTTTTTGAGTATTTGAACAGGAGTATTTAAAAGGAGGAATTGGGGAAAAAAACCCAACAACCTGGAAAAGTGGGCTGGAGCCATACCGTGAAGAGCTAGAGGTGCCAAACTGAGGGGTTTGTATTTTATCTTAGAGGCAGCAGAAAGTCATTGAAGGTTCTTGAGAAGTAGATAAAAGGATTCAAACTGGGCTTAAGAAAGACTGTTTTGGCAGCTATGTGAATGGAGAAGGAAGAAACTAGGAGCCAGGAATCCAATTAAAGGGCTATTGCTGTAATCCAGGCAAGAGGTGATGAAGACCTGAACTAGGGTGGTAGCTGTATGAATGAAGAGAAGGCATGACAGACAGTGATGGAGGTGGTATCAGCAAGTCTTGTCAGCTGATTGGCTGGTAAGAAAAGGCTGATCCTGAGGCCACAGTGACTTGAAAGGAGGGTGGTACCATCATCAGAAAAAGAGACGTTTAGAGGAGAGATGGGTTGCAAAGGTCGTATTCCATTCTGGAACGTTTGAATTTGACATAACCAAAGGATATTAAGTTGGAGATGTCCAATAGGCAATTGGAGATGTGGGCCTGGAGCTCAAAACCAAACTCTTTAGACAACTTTCTTGTTTCCTCTTAATTTAATCAAACCTGGCTATACCATCAGCATTTCATTCTTGAAGGCTTCATATTTCTTTACCCCTCTTGTAAAGACTATTTTGTATTGCCCCTCTCAATAGGGGCAGCTAGGTGGTGCAGCGGATAGAGTGCCAGTCCTGGAGTCAGGAAGACATCTTCCTGAGTTCAAATCTCGCCTCAGACGTTTACTAGCTGTGTGACCCTGGGCAAGTCACTTAACCCTGTTTGCCTCAGTTTCCTCAGCTGGCAAATGAACTGAAGGAGGATATGACAAACCACGCCAGTAACTTTGCCAAGAAAACCCTAAATGGAGTCATAAAGAGTCAGACATGACTGAAAACAACTGAATGACAATATTGATCAATACGTGTGATACGTTGGCTGGTTTTGTTGAATTTTTTTCTCCTCTTTTAAAATTTTTGTTACAAGGGATGGCTTACTGGGGAGGAGAGAGAAGAGACATATTTGGTAGTGAAGGGGATGTTAAAATAAAAGCAATCGATTAATTTAAGGAGAAAAAAGACTATTCACTCTATTTCCATTACTGAAATTCTACTCTGCTTGGGCTTCTTTGATAAATCTCTTGAGTTTTGGTTTATTACTGTCCCCAGATGTCTAGGTTACTATTAACAGGGCATACAAAGAGGTTCTTTCCATTTCTCTATTTTTTAATACACCAAGAGTCAAGAAGCCTACCTTTGTACACAAAATATCTAATTTCTAGTATTTCTTTGTTCACTACCAGCTGCCCCAGAGTCCTTTTCCCCATCTGACTCCCAAGTAGCAGGTATTGTTTGTAATGCAGGACTAGCCAGTGAAAGCTTGTGAGCCTCTGTGGCATGTTCTGCCTGAGTCAATGCCCCATGTGGACTTCAGAGCGCTCACAAGTGTTCCATGACATTTTTCCCTGCTCTTCTTACCACGTGTCAAAGGTGGGCTTTTTTGATTGGCTGCTGAGCCAGAACTGAGTGTGACTACTAAGGTCTCCAGTAATTTAGCTCTTTTTCCCGGCAATGACTGAGACAAGGACTGTTGTAAGCTTCTGGGTGGGGAGAGAGGCAGTAGTAGTGGCAGCGGTGACCAGGCTCCTCATGGGTGCCTGGAGACGTGGTACCTCTTCTGTTTCTTTGTGGTTTCTCTTTCCTGGTTTTTTTTTTAAAGGCAATTGGGGTTAAGTGACTTGCCCAGGGTCACACAGCATCAAATGTTTGGTCTGAGGCTGGATTTGAACTCAGGTCCTCCTGACTTCAGGGCTAGTGTTCTATCCACTGCGCCACCTAGCTGCCCCTCTTGTTCTTGAATACTGTTGGTGAAGGAGTGTTGGCTATGGAACATGGTAGGCCATGTATGACCTTGTGAAATCTCAAAAGGTCTATGAACTGGCATCTGTACCGGCATTTCTCAGTAGTCGGGCTCAGTGAGGCACCAATACAGCCCTTGGGAGAGACTTTCTTCACCCATGAGGTAGTGATCACCTTGGCACCTGAGATGCTGTAAGCAAGTAAGGGAGTGACTTTGTCCATCATATATGCTACATTCAAAAGAGAACTTGGGGGTGGGGGCAGGAGTCTTCTCTCCCTCGTCAGTCAATCAATCAACAAACATTTATTAAGTGCCTACTATGTGATAGGCATTGTGTATGTACTGGGGAAACAAAGAAATGGAAAAGAAGACAGTCCCTGTCTCCAAGGAGCTCACAATCTAATGGAGGAAGACAACATCCAAAAAGAAGCTAAAAATGGGTGAGGGACACCCCGCTCATGGGCATGCTGGAGTCCAGAGGAGTGAGGCCTGGTGGGAAATCAGGAGAAACTGAAAAGATAGAGGGAGGAATGTGTCCCCATGTTTTGTATTTCTACTCCTGCTGTACTTTCTCTGCCAATATTCCTTTTGTACAAGTTAATCAACGCTAATTGGCTAAATTATTGTAGGTACTAATCAATGTAAAATTGAGGAGTTTTTGACTGGCACTGGTCAGATCATATTGAGGAGATACTGGGGAAAACACTAGAGCAGAGATTTGAGCCAATAGCTTTAGGGATACCTCAAACCCTTAGAGGTACCCTTAGAGCCCCGAGGTAGAAATGCAGCTAGCCAGCTTTGCTTTGGGGGGAACCTGACTTGGTACAAGTAGGAGTTATGATGAGAACCCCACCCCAAGTCCTTATATGGAGAGCATTATTGTACCTTGTCCACATTTGGGGCCCTGGGGCAAGTTATGGTTTCTTTTCTTTCCAAATAGAGAAGGTAGGCAGTGCAGTGGATTCAGGAAGTTTGTCATTCAGATCCTTCTTCAGAAGGATTTTCTAGCTGTGTGATCCTGGACAAGTCACCTAACCTCTGTCTGCCTCAGTTTCCTTATATGTAAAATAGGGATAATCATAGCACCTACCTTGCAGGTTGTGGTAAGGAACAAATGAAATAATATTGGTTAAAAAAAGATCTTAGCATATTGCCTGGCACATAGTAGGCACTATATAAATACTTTTCTTTTCCCTCCTGAACAAGTCATTTAAACTTTCTCAGCCTAGTTTTCTTATCTGTAAATCGAGTCACGGCCTCAAAAATCCCCTTTAGCTCTATATCTGTGATCCTATTTTCCTATGAATTTCTAATACCTTCCCTTTCTGGCCAAGCCATTATTATGTGACTTTTTTTCACCCCAGAAGATCTGATGACCTTAATGTTTCTTACTTTCCAATTTACTTTATCCTTCTCATATCCTCCAAAGTATACATGAGATTTTTCTTCTAGAGGTTTGACACAGTCTTTTCTTATTCTATTTCATTTCTCTCTCCTCCTTCACTTATCTGCTCTAGAAATGGTTTTTTCCTGTTAGCTCTCTTCCAAGGGATGGGGAAATGTAAAATGCTTCTTCTAGTCCTCAGCCACATTATTAAAAATGAAACACACAAACGTTAACCTTCCCCCCAAACCTCCACCCATCACCATCCAATTGCAAGAGTTGGTGGGACATTTGAACTTTCTTCTTCCACGGTGCAATAAATGACATGAAAAGAACAAAGAAATGGATAGTGATTCTAACAAAGAATCACCACGTAGCTTTGGCAATCAGCCAATGCAGCTGAAATGCTTTGTTTTCCTTTTTGTAGATGAAATTAGAAACTACTGTATTTCCTACATCCTGGATAAGCTATTTATTTATCCAGACCCACAATCTTCCCTTGTACCTCATGAAATGGGAGCTTGGCCTAAGTGGTGCGGATTACCATGTAGAAGCTTGTTTCTCCTCTTTTCACTCACTCTATCCTTCCTTAGCCTCCGAGGTACCACTGGGGTTCTTCTTCAGCACTTGTTGCCAAAATGCATGCAGCCTCCTCTAGGCCAATACCACAGCCTCCCATCGCAAGCAAGGCAAGAGCCCTTGGCCTTGGGCTGTAATTAATTTGCTTGGCTTGAAATTCCCATGCATGGAAAGATTTTTCCATTATGAGACTCAGAGGAGACCAATGAAACATGTTTACTCTACAGGTTATGGAGATTCCCAAGTTCAGAAAAGCACAAGAGGAGATATATGTGTTGTAAAATCCTTCTCTTTCTCCAAAGCTCAGCTCAGATGCCGTATCCTCTGGGAAGCCTTCCCTGATCTACCAAGCTGAAAACATCCTCTCCCTGCTCAAATTTGTCTGTAGCCTTCTTTTGCCCCTACACTCATTCTACCTTGTATTATATTCCTTGTTTATGTGTTAAATTCCTCACCACGCCTCACCTTTTATAAGCCCAAAAGAAGAGTCTGTATTATATCTCTTTGTTTCCCCAGCATCAAGTACAATACTTTGTAACTTTAAATTCTCAATTTGTGATTTTGTTGGCATAGGGAACTCCTGGCGTGGAAATTCCTTTACCAACGCAGAAGAGAGTTGTCTGGGGGCCTTGATAGTTAAATGACTTGCCCATGGTCAGAGGCGAGACTTGAAATTAGGTCTTCCTGAATCTATACGTCAGGCCACATCGCCTTTCACCTTACAGTTTTTTGGATCTAGACCTGTGATTTCATTGGTGGTAGGTAGCTCATGGTGAGAAAATTTCCCCTACCAATGCAGATCTGCAACTGTTTGGAATCTTACAGCTTTAGACAGTTGTCTAGAGGCACTGAGAGTTTAAGATGCCCAAGGTCACACAGCCAGTATGTGTCAGAGTCGGGACTTGAACCCATGTCTTTCTGGCTCCAAGGCTAGCTAGCTCTCTAGCCACTGCACCACACTGTGTCATACACATAGGGAGGGACTTATACGTTTTCATTTAATTGAGTTATTTTGTGTGTGGATGTGTTCTGGTACAGGGAATCTATGATTTTCCTCCCAATATCCTTTAAGCCTTCTTTTACCCTGTGCAATAACATCCCCTTTGAATTCCCATGTGGCCCCAAGATCTTTCTTTTTAGGGAAGGAAAGTTTTCTTATCATTATTATTATTATTATTACCTTACATCTGCATAATACTTTACAATTTCCAAAGGACTTTTACATACACTATCTCATCTGAATTTCAACAGGCTATATGGGAAAGGTGAGAAAGGTATATTGTCCCCATTTCATCAGTGAGGAATCTAAAGGTCAGAGAAGTTAGATGATTTGCCCAGGGTCATACTGTTACTTGGTGCCTGAGCCAAATCTAGAACCTTGGTTTCCTGACTTAGGGTTCAGTCAGGTACTACCTTTTGGAAGGGTCACCTGTCCAACAAAGATGCTTGGAGCAAAGTAATGCTTACTTCATAAGAAGAAAGGCTGGGTGGAATTTTGGACACCTGGTGGAGAGTATACCTGAGAAGGAAGATTCTTACAGGCACCTCTCAAATTACATTGACTATTCCATCCACCTGAATATGTGTGTGTGTGTGTGTGTGTGTGTGTGTGTGTGTGTGCGTGTGTGCGCGCGTACATGTGGCTATTTAGCTCCAGTTACAACAGAGGTTACAAAGCCAAAGAAAAGCATTTTAAACAAAAATAGAGGTTAAACCATTTTGGATACTCCAAATTAATAGAATAAATGAACCACCCGACTGTAGTTATAGGCAATTAATGTGATTCTGGGCTGGCTTCACTGCAAGATAATGAAAAAGCTGATTATAAATGAACCAGGAGTAACATGGGAGGTCATAATAGTCTCTTAACTCTGAATGAGAAGCCAATTCTTCCTCTAATGCTTTGAAAGTGAAGGTCTTTTCCCCCACATACTGTATTCAAAATGCAGGCTTCGACTGAGTCACCTACTGAATGTCAACTATCAGAGAAAGGCCTAAACTCAGCCTCATTTACTAAGGAGAAGTAGTACTGGAAGTAGAATGTAAACTCCTTGAGGACAGGGAGTTTTTCTTTGTTGTTGTATTCTCATTACCTTTCATATAATAGGTATATTTTTTTTGGTGAGGCAATTGGGGTTAAATGACTTGCTTAGGGTCACACAGCTAGTGTCAAGTGTCTGAGGCCAGATTTCATATGATAGGTATTTAATATATGATTGTTGAAGTGATTTATTGTATTCTTTTTTTTAAACCATAAAGGCAACAAGGCAGTAGAATCAGGAAGAAGTGATTCATTGCATTCTTTTTTTTTTAACCATAAAGGAAACATGATGGAAAACTCAGGAAACACTTGGCTTCGAGTCCCACTTTTGACACATACTGGCTACATGACCCTGGGCAAGTCACTTATCACCTCTGTGCCCCAAGTAAGTGTCTAAGACTCCAAGTTACAAGCAGGTGCTGATGTACATTGGTGAAGGGATTCCCTTCATTGGAAGCTCCATCAGACAATTCTTTTATCAACCACACCTCATCTGAATATAGACTATTATATGCAATTGTGGCTACCATATTTCAGGACAAACCTATCAGAACCAACGAAAGTCCAGAAAAGGGCAAATGAAATTATTTAGACAACAAAGGACGTTTCCACCTTCGAAAAGATTAAATCATTAAAAAAAATTAGTACTTCAGTTGGAAAGACAAAGACTAAGAAGAGATAGGAATGACATTAGTAGGGTAGTGAAGGAAGGAAAAAAGCATTTATTAAGTGCCTGCTATGTTCTAGGGCAGTTCTAGGGTGGTGCAGTGTATAGAACACTGGGCCTAGAGTTAGAAAGACTCATCTTCCTGAGTTCAAATCTAGCCTCAGACACTTACCAGCTGCATGACCCTTATCTGTAAAATACAGCAAATCACTCTTGTATTTTTGCCAAGAAAACCCCAAATGGGATCATGAAGAGTCAGATACTACTGACCAACATCAAAATGTTCGGGGTACTCTGCTAAAGATTTTACACATATTGTCTCATCTGATCCTTACAACAGCCCTGCAAAGTAGGTACTCTTATTATCCCCATTCTACAGTTGAGGAAACCAAAGCAAATAGATATTAAGTGATTTGCCCAGGGTCACACAACTAGGAAGTCTCTGAGGCTAGATTTGAACTCAGGTCTTCCTGACTCCAGGCCCAGTGCTCTATCTACTGTGCCTTCTAGGTGAAAGAGTCTCGGTATAATGAATAGGAGTTCACCAAGCCTTGCCAAACCAGAGGATGGCACTTAAAATCAGACAGAGCCATGTTAAGGCTAAATGAATTCATTCCCCTAAGAGGGAAGGCAGGTTGAGATACAAACAGCTTCTAAGGAGGCATTAGAGAGGTTCATGAATGACAAATCCCTACTAGCTTCTTAAGAAATCTTGGCATATGGGGCATAGCCAAGATGGCAAAGTAAAAGCAGTGACTTGCTTGAGCTCTCTCCCAAACCCCTCCAGATACCTGTAAAAATGGCTCTAAACAAATTCTAGAGCAGCAGAACCCACAAAAAGACAGAGTGAAACCAATTTCCAGCCCAAGACAACTTGGATGGTCGATGGGAAAGGTCTGTTTGCACTGGCCTGGGAGAGGAGTACAGTTCAGCATGGGCTGTACAGGCAAAGACAAGTTATCAGCGAACCTGGGGCAGGCATCAGGGGACTGAATCAAGGTGAGCTGTGGTGGTTTCCAGACTTCTCAACCCACAAACGCCGAAGACAACTTAGAAGGTCAGTACAAAAGGTCTGTTGAACCTGGGTGAGAGAGGAGCATGGCCTGGCCCCAGCCCTGGTGCAGTCCTGAGACAGTAGCAGCCATGGCTGCTTCTGGAGCTCTTGGCCCACAGACAGTGGGGAATCGAGTGGCTGATCAGAGGGGGATTGCAGGGATCTCTTTGCTGGTGAAGGATTCTCTTGCTTTGCTCATGCTTGGATCTGAGTCACAGTTCTGGGTCATGTTCTGGAGCAAGGAGGAATGCTGGCATGGTGGACCTTGTGGTGATGGTGTAGAGAGAATCCTCCGCACAGTTCAAAGGCAGAAAAGAGTGCTTGTGGTCATTCATAGACTGGAGCACAGGCCAGGAAAGGAGTAAACACCTCAACTTTGATCATACTATCTTGGAAGAACTGAAAATTTACAGATCCCTAGAAGCATCTCTGAAAACAGCTGAACAAAACCCCCAAAGCTTGGGACAGTACACCTTCCACACTGAGCAGAGTCCCACCTTAACAAAGAGTTAAAAATTCAAGTAATTGGCTGGGAATATGAGGAAACAGTGGAAAAAAGCTCAGACTATAGAATCTTACTTTGGTGACAAAGAAAATCAAAACATACAACCAGAAGAAGACAACAAAGTCAAAGCTCCTACATCCAAAGCCTCCAAGAAAAATATGAATTGGTCTCAGGCCATGGAAAAGTTCAAAAAGGATTTTGAAAAGCAAGTAAGAGAAATAGAGGAAAAATTGGGAAGAGATATGAAAGTGATGCAAGAAAGTCATGGAAAAAAGAGTCAACAGCTTGCTAAGGGAGACCCAAAAAATACTGAAGAAAATAACACCTTACAAAAATAGCCTAACCCAAATGGCAAAAGAGGTCCAAAAAACCAATGAGGAGAAGAATGCTTTAAAAAGCAGAATTGGCCAAATGGAAAAAGAAGTCCAAAAGCTCACTGAAGAAAATAATTCCTTAAAAATTAGAATGGAGCAAATGGAAGCTAATGACTCTATGAGAAATCAAGCAATTATAAAACAAAGCCAAAAGAATGAAAAAAATAGAAAACAATGTGAAATATCTCATTGGAAAAATAACTGACCTGGAAAGTAGATCTAGGAGAGATAATTTAAAAATTATTGGACTACCTGAAAGCTATGATTTAAAAAAAGAGCCTAGACATCATCCTTTAAGAAATTATTAAGGAAAACTGCCCTGACATTCTAGAACCAGAGGGTAAAATAGAAATTGAAAGAATCCACCAATCACCTCGTGAAAGAGATCCCCAAAGGAAAACTCCTAGGAATATTATAGCCAAATTCCAGAATTCCCAGGTCAAGAAGAAAATATTGCAAGCAGCCAGAAAGAAACAATTCAAATCTTATGGAAACACAATCAGGATAACAGAAGATTTAGCAGCTTCTACAACAACTAGACGTGGTAAGGAACCAAGGATATTGGTACCCTCAATGGTAATAGAATAGTTCAGAATGAGGGAAGGTGTAGGTAAAAAGCTACTGAGTTACGTTTTGCACATGTTGAGCCCTAAGATTTCTGGTTATCCAGGTTTTATTCAAATCACCATTTGTCAGACAGATCTTCTACCCCACTTCTCCTCTTTGAACCTCACTTTCTCCATTTATACCATGAAGGGATTGGATTAGGTGACCTCTAAGGACCTTTCTAGCTTTAAATTGTGATCTTATGAACCATCCAATATAGTCCTTTAACTGGATGGACCATGTACAAATGCATCAAATATTCATCAGGTGAGTATTTTTTAGGGAAGGCAAAGAGAGTCTCTACACCAACCTTGAACATCCCATGATATAGACTGAAGGAAAGTTGCTTCCTCACAATCATTTTCTCACAATAAATTGTTATTGTTGTCCATCCTTCATTTTCAAAGGGGACCAATGATGTCACAGGGTGATGTCTTTACTTGTGAGTGGATTGGATTTAAGTGAGGCAGAGTTGCACAAAGTCATCAGCCTCACTCTTTCTTCCAGAGTCATCAGAGTCCTGTGGCAAGACAGTCAAGACAACTGGCGATGGCCTGGGATACCGTGGATGATCCTGGCATTTTCCTTGTCTGATGAAGCTCTAAGTGCTCCACAGCATCTACTTCAGCCGCCTTCATGGCTGTCAGAACAAATTGTTCTCGTGCACTCATTCCGCTGGGGAAATCCTTCACATGCTTGGGGTAGACATCCCCTAACTCACCAACAGTTTTGAGGGCTGTTGGTTATCCTCAGCCTGGTATAGACCATCTGCCTGGATGGTTTACCGAGATGTGGCCATTGCACGTGCTACAGCTTCTTGGAGCCACAGGTAAGAGTTGGGTGAAAGGCAGATACCAAAGGTGGATAAGCAGCCCTGAAAAGGCTCAGCAAGCCCTCATACCAGAGGTGCTAGTCCTCCCTGAACCCCCTCACAAGAAATTGGCAGACAGAGTGTGATATGGGCTTCTTTGGCCACTTCTCTCAATGACATGACATCATAACAAATATTTATGAAGTACCTGCAGTGCACAAGACATGGGGTTGTGTTGGGAAAATGAATCTAGATATAGAACTAAGCCTGCTGTCAAGGAGCTTACAATCTAATGGGACGAAGAATAGAAACACAATATGGTGCAAAGAAGAGTGAAATGCATAGAGAGATCTAGGGTGAGTTCTATGAGAAACTTGAAAAGGGAGGAATCACTATCCTAGAGAAGGTGGCAAGGGTCAGGGAAGCTTTCATAGAGGTGGTGGTAGCTGGGTTTCTTCCATTACAATGTAAACTCCTTGTGATTAGTGATTGCTTCATTCTTTGTACTTGTATCCACAGAACCTAGCACAGTGTCTGGCTCATAGGAGGCACTTGATAAATGCTTGTCCATTGATTGATTGAGCTGGGCTTGGAAACATCTTCAATTGATGGAGATCTGTATGGAGGAGTATTCATTCCAAGCATGGGAAACAATAGGAGCAAACATTAGGAGGTGGGAGAAGGCAGGGCAAAATGGAGAATAAGGAGTAGTCCAGCTTGGCTATATTAGATACTGCGTAAAGGGGAATAGGAGATAAAGCTGGACAGGTAGGTTGGAGGCAGAGGACCTCATGTGCCACTCAGAAGTCAACATAAGTGCTTTAGAAAGACTCCTTGGGTAGTGATATAAAGATGATGGCAGAAGGAAGGAACCAAGGAGATAATTTTCCCATTGAGAGAGACCTACCTAGCCTAGAAGTAAAACATGAAGAAAGTCCACTGTTTCAAACTGTTAATGTGCCATCTAGAAAGTAGACATTTCCTGTGAGCCTGTGGTAGCTGGGCAGTTTGTTTCTATCCTTCTTGGGAACACCTCTGAGTTAGATAATTTTTGTCCTTGGAGAGGTCTCTAATCAGCTGCTGTCAGTGACTCTACTGTGTTTGAGAAACGCCTAGTACCTGAGCATGAGAGCTGGACTTTTGCAAGGTTCATGCATTATAGGCATGAGCCTTGCCCTTCCTGAGGCCAGGGGATACCATTCCAGGACTGAATGGGACCATGTGGCTGGCCCAAGCTGGTTTGGGCACCAACATTTGTTGGGAAGCTTGGGAAAGGCAAAGCCTGTGCTAAGTTTGATATAGGGTTTCTATTTTGCTTCTAAACTAAAGGCCACTCGCTGTCCCCTTTCCCTGGAGAAAACTTGAACGCTGACCTTGACCCTAGAATTCATCCAGTGTGCCAATGGTGCTTCAGAAGGGACTAGGCCAATCTTCCTGTGCCACCCCTCTCTGGGAATTGTGACCTCCTCCCTCTCTCTTTCCCTTCTACCCTCCCCAGTGGGATGCAACTGGCTGCTTTGGGCACTGGTGAAATGGGAAAATTAGGAGTCAGCAAGGAGGCAAGGCGGTATTCACCCAAGCATTCACCCCAGCATATTTAGAGTCTTGTCAGACTCTGGCCTCACCCTGGGATTCCCTCTCCAGTCACCCAGATGATGGCAAAGTGTCTTTCAGCTCATTAAAAGTAGAGGTCACTGCCTTCAAGAGAAAATGGCTGGGGAGGAAAATCCTCCTCTGTGCATCATCCTTTCACCTCAGTTCCTAATTTTATTAAAGTATTAGATCAGTTCACTGAATATTCAGAATACCAAATTAGCTGCAGCCAATGAGCAGCCAGCGTGGATACCACTAAAGGAACATTCGTGCTATTTTTTTGTCCCCTTCAGATGACCTCCCCCTTCTTCTCCCTGCCCAAATTAAAATGCAAGGGATTACTTCTGGTTGCCTTTTTGCTAGCCCCCTCATAGCTTCCTCAGTGGTCTCTTCCAGGCCAAGAGCTGAGGTACACTAGAGCCTCCTTGTTGCTTGCCTTTCCCAGGAAGAGGTTCCCGTTAGCTCACCCGGCAGATGTCCTTTTAGCTCTTCTCTCTGAAGGGTATCTCTACCGAGTGAGTAATGACAACTGCTAGCCCTTGCTTGTTAGAAAACTCCTCACAGCCGGACACCATGTTGCCAGATGCTAAATCTCCCCCACAAGAAATCTGAAGAAAAATTTTCACAGCAACCTCTGTCCAAAACTAATATGTGCAAAACATAACCAGGCTGCATCTGAGCAGCAGGCTGTCACAGTGGTAAACACCAGAGCCTTACATGTTGACATTGGCAACCCTTGTGCGTGCCTTGTCATGGAAATAAAGTTTATTGAAATGGAAGCCTGGGGACAAGTCTGTCTGCCCTCCTTCCATTGGCATCCGAATGTACCCTTTCTATCAGCAGACAGACCCCTTTTTTAAATGACCAAATATCCTCTGCTCCCTGGTGTGGCATCCCTGGTTACAAAAATCTATACGGGCGGCTTGAAAAGCTCAGAATAAGGGAGAAATCCCTGGCACTTACAGCTGACCAGTGATGGAAGGGTGACCTCCTAAGGTTTCCAATTCCTAGCCTGTGAAGGTATTTGAGTGGAAGCAGGGTGACCATTTGTCATATATGCTGTAGAGAAAATGCTGCTTTAGGTATGCCTTGTACTAGCTGACCTCTAGATGCATTTCCAACTCTGAGATCTGGTTATTTTAACTTGAAAGGAAACCTCTACTTCTTCCTCCTTGCTTTTTTTTTAGCTTGTAAAAGGGATTTTAAAAATCACTTTAATAACATTTGTTTTTACATTACCTATATTTCTCCATATAGATCCCTCCACCTCCCGCTCACATAGAGCCGTTCTTATAAAAATAGCTAGCATTTATATAGTATTCTAAAGTTTGCAAAGCATTGTACTACCCCATCTCAGTAGATCCTTACAACAGGTTCTGTTATTATCCCTATGTTACAGGTGAGGAATTTGAGACTGAGAGAGTTTAAGTGACTTGCCCAGGGCCATACAGCTCCTTAAGTGTCTGAGGCAGGATTTTAAATCGGGTCTTCCTGACTCAAAATCCAGTGCTCTTGTCCGCTGGGCCACCCAGCTCCTTCTAGCAGAGAATTAAAAAAGAGCGAAACCAAAACAGTTTAGCAAAATTAACCAACAAGGCCACCAGGTCCAACATATGCAGTGTTCTATATTTCATGCTGTAAAAGATTATTTAATTCTTCTAATAGGGGAAGCTAGGTGGTATAGTAGATAGAGTGCCAGTCTTGGAGTCAGGAAGGCCTGAGTTCAAATCTGGCCTCAGACACTTTTGTGATCCTGGGCAAGTCACTTAACCCTGTTTGCCTCAGTTCCTCATTCGTAAAATGAGCTGGAGAAGGAAATGGCGAGCCACTCCAGTATTTTTGCCAAGAAAACACCAAATAGGGGTCGAGAAGAGTCAGACATGATGGAAAGCAACTCAGCACTACTAAAATTCTTCTTCTGCTTTTCTGTATTCTTCCTAGTCATTGCTTCCTACAATCGCAGTATTATTCCATTGCATTTACATACCACGGTTTGGTTAACCAGTCACTGGCCATTTAAAATCTCTCGTTTCCTCTGAAGAAGGGACAGTCAATCCGGGGGAATCATAAGCTCAAACCTGGGTTTGATCAGTCTTGGAATGGGTGAGCGTCCTTTTGTTCTCCCTATATATCTCATACTTTCTGGGTTACCTTCCTGTGAAAAGTATTATAGATCATAGAATTGTTGTTTAGTAATTGTTTCAGTCATGTCTGACTCTTCATGACCCCATTTTGGGGTTTTCTTGGCAAAGATACTGGAGTGACTTGCCATTTCCTTCTCCAGCTTATTTCACAGATGAAGAAATGAGGCAAACAGGGTTAAGTGACTTGCCCAGGATCACACAGCTAGTATGTGTCTGAGGCTGGATTTGAACTCAGGTCTTCCTGCCTCTAGATCCAGCACTCTACCCACTGTTCCACCTAGTTGCCCTGTTGAATTGTTACTAGATCATAGAATCAATACCAGAAAGGATTTGAGAGACTATGTAGCCTAACCTCTTTATCTTAAATATCACTTTCACCTATGCAACTGCTAATTTTCTCCTCCCTTTTCCCCTCTCTCCCTCCCCTCCCCACCATTTCTATCACCTGTTGCTGCCTTTTGGGCATTTTTGTCCTCATTAGTACCTCCAAGGATAGCTAAAGGCATTGAGAGGAAATGAAATGAAAATCTGCCAAACCATCCCATTAGGTTTGCTAGGGAGGAGATGGAAGGTATTGAGAACTTAATATGAGTTTTTGGGATGATCTGTTAGTGTTGGTTATTTTTGCTAGCTATTATTTCAATCTCTCATTAGAAAAGATAATTGAGACTTGGTCACACTACAGTTAGAAACTGATATGAGTGAAAACATTATGCTAATTTTTTTATTACTCAGCTAGTTATAATTATGCTTGAAGCCTTACTGAAATGCTGTCCTCCAGGTCCATGACACAGGACCGGGTTAGAGGTAAAATTGTGGAACAACAGAATCTTTCTGGTGTTTTCCATATCTGAAGGTATTAGAGCAGTGAGGTGCAAAGGACTGACTGTGCATCCAGGGATCAAATGAGGTAACACAATATACTGCTTTACAAACCTTAAAGCGCTATATAAATGCCAGCTATTGTGATAAAGGATGGCTCTGTGTGAGAAAGAGGAGGGGAAGAGGCATATATGCAGAAATGTAGGTGATGTAAAAACAAATAGTATTAATATGATTTTTTTTAATCCTTTCTACAAGCCAAAGAAGAGGAGGCGGGAGAAGTAGGAGTAGAAATTACTTCATTTCTTATCATCTCACCAGTGGTCAATTAAATGTGTTTGGGGTTTTTGTTTGGGGAGGGGGCTGGGTTTCCTTAAAATCAGCTTCCCCATTTTTAAAATAAAGATAGATTGGTAGAACAGGGTTGTAGTTAGAGGGTTTGCCTTGGAGTCGTGAGAATATACTTAGAGGTGGAAGTGACCTTAGAGGTCATCTTGTCCAATCTTATCAGGAAACTGAGGCACATCAAGGCAAAGTGACTTGCCCAGGGTCATACGGGAAATAAAATAGCAGAGATGGGATTCAAAATCAGGTCGTCAGTCTCCAAATTCAGGAGTTTATCTACTATACCACATTTCACAGAATTATAAAATTTAAGATCTAGAAAGGATGATCTTGTCCAAATCCCTTAATTCCCAAAGACCCATGTTCAAGCCCTGCCTCAGAAGCATACTGCCTATATTACCTGGGTGGGTTATTAAATTTGCAGGGCACTAGGCAACTTTCATTGATATATATATATATATATATATATATATATACACTACATATATGTATATATATATATACATGTATATGTATGTGTGTGTATATATATATATATACACACTCACATACATATACATGTATATATATATATACACACACACATAGACATATATATTTTCTAATTACATGTAAAAATAAATATTTACATTTAAAAAAAAATTTGAGTTCCAAATTCTCTCTCCTTCTCTCCTCTCTCTCCTCATTGAGAAAGCAAGCAATTTTATATAGGTTATAACATATTTAATATGTTAACTAATTTATATATAATATATAGCAATATATGGTATATATTTTCAATCATGCAAAACCTTTCCACATTAGTCACGTTATGAAAGAAAATGCAGACAAAAAACCAAGAAAAATAGAGAAAGTAAAAAAGTCTGCTTCGATCTTTATTCAGACTCCATCAGTTCTTTCTCTGATGATGGATGGCGTTTTCATCATAAGTCCTTCATTGTATTGGATCATTGTATTGCTGAGAATGGCTAAGTCATTCACAGTTGATCATTGTATAATATCGCTATTACTGTGTATAATGTTCCCTTGGCTCTGCTCACTTCACTTTGCGTCAGTTCATGTAGGTGTTTCCAGATTTTTCTGAAAGCATCCTGCTCATCATTTCTTATAGCACTACAGTATTCCATCACAATCATATACTACAACTTGTTCAAGCCATCCCCCCAATTGATGGGCATCCCCTCAATCTCCAATTTTTGCCACCACAAAAAGAGCTGCTATAAATATTTTTGTATCTATAGGTCCTTTCCCTTCTCAAATTTTTTTTAGTTTTTATCTCTTTGGGATACAGACCTAATAGGTATTGCTGGTTCAAAGGGTATGTGCAGTTTTATAGCCCTTTGGACATAGTTGCCAGTTGCTCTCTAGAATGGTTAGATCAGTTCACCACTCCACCAACAATATTTTAGTGGTCCAATTTTCCCTCATCCCCTTCACCATTTGTCATTTTCCTTTTCTGTTATGTTAACCAATCTGATAAGTGTGAGGTGGTACCTTGGAGTTGTTTTAATTTGCATTTTTCTAATCAATAGTGATGTGGAACATTTTTTCATATGAATATGGATAGTTTTCTTTGTCTAAAAACTGCCTATTCATATCCTGTGACTATTTATCAATTGGGGAATGACTCTTAGTTCTTATATATTTAACTCAGTTCTCTAGATATTTAAGGAATGAGGTCTTTATCAGAGACACTTGCTATAAAATTTTCCCCTGGTTTTCTGCTTTCCTTCTAATCTTAGCTGCTTGATTTTTGTTTATGCAAACCCTTTTTAATTTAACATAATCAAAATTATTCATTTTATGTCCCATAGGGCTCTCTCTCTCTCTTGTTGTTCATAAATTTTTCCCTTATCCATAGATCTGACAGGTAAACTATTCCATTCTCCCCTAATTTGCTTATGATGTCACTCTTTATATCTAAATTATGCACCCATTTTGACATCATTTTGGTTTATGGTGTGAGATGTTAGTCTATATCTAGTTTCTGCCAAACTGCTTTCCAGATTTCCCAGCAGTTTTTGTTAAATAGTGAGTTCCTGTCCCCAAGGCTAGGATCTTTGCCTTTATGAAACACTAGATTAGTATAGTCATTTACTACTATTTATTGTGTGCCTAATCTATTCCTCTGATCCACCCCTATTTCTTAGTACTAGATTGTTTTGATGGTTATGACTTTATTATACAGTTTAAAATCTGTTATGCCTAGGCCACCTTTCTTCACATTTTTTTTCATTGATTCCCTTGATATTCTTGACCTTTTATTCTTCCAGATGAATTTTGTTATGATTTTTTTCTGTTTCTATAAAATAATTTTTGGTAGTTTAGTATGATACTGAATAAGTAAATTAATTTAGATAGAATTGTCATTTTTATCACATTGGCTGGGTCTGCCCATGACCAATTCATGTTTTTTCAGTTGTTCAGATCTTTTTTTCTGTGAAAAGTGTTTTGTAATTGTGTTCATATCACAAGGCAACTTTCCAAGAAGATGTTACAAAGGAATTGCTAATCTGCAGTAGTGGAGAGAGTTTTCACACCAGGAGTTTCATATATTGATTAAAATCTCAAATCCAGACCAAAAATAAACAAAAAGAGCCATTTTTAATCAATTAATAGGCAGTTATTAAGCAATATATGCTAAGCACTGGGAATATAAAAAAAGGCAAAAGACAGCCCCTAACCTCAAGGAGCTTGCAATCAATTGAGTCGATACTAGCACTATCTACCTCATGGTGTTGTCTTGAGAGACACTTTATAAGCCTTAGCTCTCTTTCTCTTAACATATGTGTGTATGTATGTGTGTGTGTGTATATAATATACATATTCATACATACATATATACACACACATAGCTACATAAATGCATATAATATGACATTATATATTTATATATGTATTATTATTACCAAATATATTTGTGTTTATATATATGCATGTGTATGTTGTTATTAATTATTTTTAATAATAATAATGAGAATAATGCCATCTTATAGTAGTTAAGGCATCTGTTGTTTCATAGAATCATAGAATTTTAAAAAACATTTTTAAAGTTTTGAATTCCAAATTCTATCCCTTCTTCCCTTTCCCCCCTGCCTCCCTGATATGGTAAGCAATCAGATATAGGTTATACATGTGCAATTATGTAAAACATTTCTATATTAGTCATTTTGTATAAGAAGAATTGAATAAAAGAAAAAAATGAAAGAAAGTGAAAATTAGCATGCTTCAGTCTATATTCAAACAATATCATTTCTTTCTCTGGAGGCGGATAGCACGCTCCATCATTAATCCTTTGGGATTGTCTTGGATCATTGTATTGCTGAGAATAGCTAAGGCATTCACAATTCTTCACTGAACAATATTGCTGTTACTGTGTACAACATTCTCCTGGCTCTGTTCACTTCACTGTGCAGAATTATAGCACTCAAAGTTGTGAAATCAACTATTCCAACCCTCTCATTTTATAGATGAGTAGACTGAGGCCCAGAGATAGGATAAGGGCTTAATCAAGGTCACAAGACAGAGACAAAACTAGAATCCAGGCCTCCTGACTTCTAGTCCAGGGTTCATTCCACTCAAGCATGCCGCCTCCAGTCTTTTGGCCCTGTTACACCCAGATTGGACTACTGTCTACTGTCCCAAATGAAAGGCAAGTCTCCATTTGCTCATATATTTTAGGTCAGACGATGAAAAAGAACCAGGGCAATTCATGACAACAATTAAGTGGTCTGAAAGAGTAGAAGTTGTCTCCTCCAAACGTCTCCGGAAATCACCGATGACATCTGGAGCACACATGGTTTGTTTTACAAAAGCTAAGTGGCTTCATGAACGGGGCAGTTATAAAAAGCACCCGTTTCACTCCCAATTAGGCATTCTGGGACAATGTGCCCAGAATCTCCTGAGACTATTCCTAGAACATCACCTTTCTAATGACAACCAGCTCTATAATTACCCACTATAATTGCTTTAAACATAAAATACCAGTTTATCTGGCTGGGAGATTTGTCTGGGTCAAAGCAAAAAATAACATTCAATTAATTGCTGGTGAATGAATAATGTTATTATCATTAAAAGAGTTCCAGGGCATGATTAGTTGAATGATGGGTGGTTCGTATATAACTAGAATAAGTGACTGTACCCCAAATGCTCATGTTCGACTTTTTTCTACAGGCCAGACATTGATCTTGGTATGGCAGACTTTGTTGTGCCTAGGCGAGCTGTTAAGGTCGCAGGATGATACAGTGGAAGGGGTGGTCATTTTGGAGTCAGAGAGCCAGGGTTCAACTGCCAGCTCTTCTGTTTGCTGAACTCTGTGTCCTTGGGCAATTTGCATGACCTCTGTGGGCCCCAGCTTCTTCCTCTGTGAAGTGAGAGAGTTGCCTTCAATCAAGGGTTCTTAGGTTGGGGTAGGTCAACTTGTTTTTTAAAAGTATTTTGATAATTGTATCTCAGTATAACTGGTTTCTTTTGTAATTCTATATTTTTTATGCTATGCATTTGAAAACATTATTCTGAAAAAGGGTCTGTAGGTTTTACCAGACTACCAAAGGGGTCCATGATGCAAAAAAAGATTTAATAACCTCTGGCCTAGATGAGGGCAACTAGATGTTATGGTAGATAAAAAGCTGAGGCTGGAGTCAGAAAGACCCGAGTTCAAATTCAGCCTCAGATACTCACTAGCTATGTGACCCTGGGTAAGTCACTTTACCCTGTTCGTTTTAGTTTCTTAATTTGTCACATGACGGGGAGAAGGAAAATGGCAAACCATTCCAGTATCTTTTCCAAGAAAATCTCAAATGAGGTCATAAAGAGTAAGACATGACTGAAAATAACTGAACAAATGGCTTAGATGATCTTTAAGACTCCACACTGGAAGAAGTCAGTTGGATACGAAGGTCAGTATATAAAAGTGATAGATGAGAAAACTTCCTTGGTCAATGCTGATCAGTACTTTTTCTGCACCTTCTAGTCTCAGACGGCTTTCTAGAGCACTGGGAAATTAAGGGATTTCTCCAGGATCCCACAGCCAACAGGTATCAGAGGCAACACTTGAACTCCAGCTTTCATGGCTCCAAAGCTGGCTCCCTAGCCACTCTATGATGCTACTTATGTATAAGGCTCAAATGGGACCAAGTGAATGGAGTTCTGTTCCTCCCTCCCTCCTTCCCTCTTCCCAAGGGGATAGAGTGATTTGTTAATCCTAAAAGACAAACTGATGAGCTACTTTTAATTCCTTCAGAAAGGAAAGTATTTTGCATTCTCTCCCCAAAAGAAAAAAGGGCTCAGCACGTTCCAAGCCCATCCTTTTGCCATTTGCTCAGCTCTCTGTTTTCCTCCATGCTGGGGAAAAATTGCTACAGGGTGAGGGTAGAGAAAGCAGATGGCCCTCTCTGAAGGACTGCCCTGCCACCCCTCTCTTAGCACTTTCTCCCAATGCTCTAAGAATGATTTCAGGCACAACATATTGGTTGCCTTTTTCTACAGGTAGAAACAAGTAGGAAATAAAGGATCTTTAACGTCCCTTCAAGATTCTAAACCCTATGTTTGCAAAGCACCCAATCCTCTTCTATGCCATTGGCTATGAATTAAGGCTGCAAGAACCTTCCATGCTCATTGATGACTGGAGCTGTCCCGGGCTGGGAGCAGAGTTCAAAAGGGAAACGGAACTCTGAAGAATTAGGGCAGAGCATCAGAGCAAAAAACTGAATTTGGATGGGATTATAACACAGCACATTGCTCTCCCTGGGAACTCTGGATGCCTTAAAAGATTTATTTGAAGGTGGTTTTTTGAAAACCACAGGTATGGCTGGGTTGTGATTGGCATTGTTGGAGAGAACTTACAGGATATCTTATTGAGAATCCCTTCTGGATACCCATGCCCTATTCTTCCATTTTTTTAAGAAAAATTTTTGCAGATGTGATGATAGTTCTCACCAGAGGATGTGGTAGCTCATGTGAAAAGGCTCTCCCAGGGCGCAGCTAGGTGGTGCAGTAGATAGAGCTTCGGCCTTGGTGTCAGGAGAACCTGAGTTCAAATCCAGCCTCAGACATTTGACACTTACTAGCTGTGTGACCCTGGGCAAGTTACTTAACCCCGATTGCCTCCCCCTGCCAAAAAATACCCCATGTAAACATGTTAATAGGTATTTCTGTAACAAAATTTGCTTGTCAAGGAGAAAATAGGAGCATTTAAACATTTCTGAATTAGGTCCTAAATCTCAATACCTCCTTCCCAGGGGGTGTTTTTTATAAAGATACAGAAATTACAACATCTCTACACTGTAGTAGTGTGACAAATGAAAAATTCGAGAGACATAATTTCTGGGTAATTAATAACCAATTAATTATGGCTAGCAAATAATCAGTAAAATGAGGTCAGTGGTCTTCTCAGAAGCCACCTCCTCCCCTAACATTTAAATACCCTTGGAAGAATGGGGGTTCCTGACAGGTGAAAATCAATTCTGGTTTACAATTAATGAGAAGATGAATATTATAATGTGAGGTGGGCTTGTTCTAATGACTGACTGGGTACTTGGCTCTGATCCTGTCACTCTTGAACTCATCTCTACTCAGACCACTCCCTCTGGGCAATGTAGACAAAGGGGCTTATTCTCTCCCCAGTTTTATCTCAGTAGAAAAATGGTGGGAAAAATTAGCCTGGTCTTTGTGGGGTGGGACCTCGGGATATTGCTCCCACCACAGGTCTGATGTGGAATGGGTTGCCTCCAGATGTGGTGAATTCCCCTCCTTGGAGGTCTTCAAGCAGAGCTGAATGACCACTAGCATTTGTCAGGTATGTTATAGGAAGGATATTCCTTTCTGCTTCAGGGTGGAATAGATGGCTTTAACTAAGTCCCTTCTAACTATAAATACTGTGGTTTTGTGAAAATCTCTGTAGTTAGAGGCTCAACTACACTATAATTTTTTTTCAATCCAATTTTCAAATGACCTAAGTAATTTGAGAAGGCTCAGTGAAGCGAAGGGAAGTTAGACTCAAGCATTGGGAGGAACTCTACCCCTTCAAAAGCAGAGTAATAGCCAGGGCAGAGTGATCTGGGTGTTGCCACAGGGCACCTGAAATTCAGAGCATACTGGCAGTACATTTCTGGGATGCTTCCTTCTTTCTTACCCTCAAAGGCCACGTTCCAGCTGAATTCCTCCACACTGAGCTCCACCCTCAGGAACAATAACCTTGTCCTGAGGCATGCTTCTTCTACAATACCTAGGCCCTAAACCTGAGCCACTCCTTCAATATTGCAAAAGCCTAACAACATCCCAGAATGTCTTTCCTTTCCTGGTAGCTATGTCCTGGATGTGGAGTATAGGGCGGGTTAAGGAGGACTAGCACCTGTGGTGTGAGGGCTGCTGAGCCCTTTTTAGGACTGCTCATCCCCTTTTGGGGTCCACCCAACTCTCACCTGTGGCTCCAAGAAGCTGTAGCATGTGCAGTGGCCACACCCCAGGAAACTGTCTCAGCAGATGGGCTGGACCAGGATGAGGTAGCTGACAAGCCTCTAATCTGTTGATGAGTTAGGAAAATGTCTACCCCAAGCCTGTGAAGACTTCCCCCTGCAGAACAGGCAGAGGAGAACAATTTGTTCCAATGGCCAGGAAGGCAGCTGAATCAGGCTCTGTGGAGTGCTCAGAGCTTGGTCAGACGTCAAAGACACCAATGTCATTCCCTGCATCCCAGGCATGTCGCTGAACTTCAATGACTCAGGAGGAAAGAGTGAGGCTGATGACTTTGTGCAGCTCTGCCTCACTTACATCCAATTCACTCCCAAGTCAAGACATCATCCCCAATGTCACTGGTCCTCTTTAAAAACTAAGGACAAACAACAACACCCTAAATGAGCTCCACCCCTTCAACCTCCTTCACATCTCTTTTTCCTTTTTCAAAGCATGGAAATTCCTAGCAGCTACTCTGCCCTTGGAGGTCATCTAGACCAATAATATCAAGCCCCTATAGAAACAAGGACTATTAAATTGTATATAAAGACTCAGAAAACCACATATTAACATTATCTATGTTTTATTGTATTTTATTGTATTTTTGTTCATTCTGTCAAGTATTCCCAATTACATTTTAATCTGAGCTGGGCAGTGGGAGTGTTAGGAGCTACATGTTTGACACCTCTGATGTAGACCACCCTCTTCAAACTATAGGGTGGCTAGGTGGCACAGTGGATAGAGCGCCAGCCCTGGATTCAGGAGGACCTGAGTTCAAATCTGGCCTCAGACACATAATACTTAGTAGCTGTGTGACCCTGGGCAAGTCACTTAATCCCATTGCCTAGACCAAAAAAAGAAAAACAAAAACCAAACACAAAAACAAACTACAGGTGAGAAAATTAGGACCTGTCTGGGTGAACTGACTCATCCAAGGTCCCAGTCAATGAGGGGACAGGCATGACTAGAACTCAAATCTGCTGTCTCCTAGTCTAGTGGGTTTCCCATGACTTCACACTGCCTTGTGATTTATTTTATTATAACTCTTTAATAATTTTGTCATCAACAATAATGTTGGATACTTGGAGGACCTCAAACATTTCTCCTGAGATTAAATGCATATAATATATGCAGGTCACAAGAGGGTGGCCCAAGGATACCATACATCTCCAGTATCTGTTTCTTCTCTGGGATTTGTCTCATGCAGACACCTTGCCGCAGAGGGGGCCTCTCCTTCCTGCAGGACCCTGGTAATTCTCAGCTTTGGTGGTCCTGACAACCCAGGGAGCCCTAGCCCGTGGTGACCTCTTTGGCCAAAATTGAAACAGGAGAAGATGCAAAGAATCTGAGAAAAATTCAATTTGCCTTTAAAATCTGACATGGGGAGGTGGGGGAGTGTGGAAAGAGGAAGGGGGAGGGTTCCTTATAAACTTATAGTTTTATGTAAAGAGGAATCAAAGCCAACCTAAGGGAACTTATTTTTAAAGTGCTGACATGAAACCACAGAGCGTGTGAAAGAAGTAGAGGTGTTGTATGTATTTTAAATACTGTCTCAAGCATCCCAGTGCAAAAAAGCTGTAAGTGGAAGACTTTGTCAGTCATTTTTAAGTTGGAAATTTCAATTCCTATGAAATTGTTCCCAGCCTCCCTACCTAGCTTTCATATTAGTGTACTCCAGTGTACCTCCTGCCCACCCAAGACATCACACCATCCTAATCATTCATTCACCAAACATTTAACCACTGCTGTGCTATGTGAAGAGCACCATTCTGGGCACTAGGGAAGATACAAAGTTTAGAGCAGAGTCCCTGCCCACCTGCAGCTTCTAGTCTAGTGTATATTTACAGGGGTGGTGAACCAGCAGCCTTGAAGCCACACGTGGCCTCTAGGTCCTCAAGTGCGGCCCTTTGACTCAATCCAAACTTCACAGAACAAATCTCCTTGAAAAAAGAATTTGTTCTGTTAAACTTGGACTCAGTCAGAAGGCCACGTTCAAGGACCTAGAAGGACCCACCCGAAATTTTAGGACATGAGCAGAGTTTACCGTATACATCTTACATCACTCTAGTTCTGGTTGCCGCACATAGAAAATCCAGGGGAGGGTAAGTAGGATGATGAGATTCCAGGGACCTTGTACTAGGACCCTGAACCCAAGAGCCTTGGGCTAGGCGAGCTGCTCAGACCACCGCTTCTGCTTCTAGCTCAGCTCCCGTAGCCATTGGCTTGGCCAACAACCAGTGGTGTGCTGGTAAGTGTTTATACACACAGACGGATGCTTTTAAGTTTAATCTGAAATATTTAACATCCATCACTTCTAAGTCTAGACAATCAGCAAAACAATAAATCAAGCCTGGATTTGTAGTGTTTGCCTATTTTTGAGGTGGAAATGCTCACACTGAAAATTTAACAATTGGCTCTCTTGAGTTAGTATGAGCTGACTTCAGCATACTTCTGTAAGTAACCCAGGTGGAAACGTGACCTGGAAATGGTTTTTGGGGTGCTAGAGTCTCACCTATTGAAGACCTTCCCCCTCTCCCCAAAATGTTCCCATCACCAATATTCTTGGCACTTTCAAATAGTTCAACATCATACACGGCTACAATTTTATCATTTTTTGTTGTCATTTAGTCGTTTTTCAGTCATGTTTGACTCTTCATGACCTCATTTGGAGTTTTCTTGGCAAAGATACTGGAGTGGTTTGCCATTTTATTCTCCAGCCATTTTACAGATGAGGAAACAGAGGCAAACAGGGTTAAGTGATTTGCCCAGGGTTACACAGCTAGTAAATGTCTGAAGCCAGCTTTGAACTCAGGAAGATGAGTCCTCTGGACTTCAGGCCCAATGCTCTGTCCACTGCATCACCTAGCTGCCCTGATTTTATCAGCAGAAATAACATTAAAGAAGAGTTATTACCATCTGCTTTACTGTAGCACTCTAAGGACCATAGGACCTTTCCATCTGACTTGGCAGCTAAAAACATCTGTATGTTTGTATCTTCCATTAAAATAAAAGCTCTTTGTGAGCAAGGACTGGCTGTCTTATTTTTCTCTTGTATGCCCAGCACTTAGCACAATGCAATGTACACAGTAAGTGTTTAATAATTCATTCTTTCATTTGACATACCATAGGTGGATCAATTGGAGAAGATGGGGTGGGGGAGGGGGAGGAATTTGGTAGGCTATCCTGTAGAATAGGGATTATATGCTGTTATTTCTTCACGTGAAAGGGGAGAATAGGAATAAGACTCAATATTATCCTAGGGGCACTCTGCCTGGCTTCTGTTAGCTGGGAATGGTGACTTTTATGACTAAACAGCTGACAGCCTTCCCTGATTAGGGAGAGACTTTTTGGTTACTATACCCTACAAAGTAAAGCTGAGAAGCCCTGATAGGAGTAGCCCTGAAGAGATGAAACCCAGAAGCTGGTAACAGGGAACAATACCCAGCACCAGCCATGAGACCAGTGGAGTGATGCACCCAGCAGAGAACAAAGAGGCCCATTGGAGAGAGAGATGCAGAGAGCAGCAGAGATGCAGTACCTATCAAGGGACAGTAGAGGTGTGACATGATATCCAGGTATTAACTGGGCAAAGAATATCATCCAGCAGGGAATGGGCCCATAGAAAACAGCACAAGGATTTCACCACTGCTAATGGCCTCTCGGTGCCAGGCGGCTGTTGTTCTTCATTGCTTTTTCATGTTCTCTATATATGTACCCCTTCATACATATGCCAAATCCCTAGGTATGACCCAGGCATATACTTCTGCATGATGCCTAAATGTATGTATCCTTTCCTACGATGATATTTGAATTGTGAGACAGCACGCCCTAGGGCCTTATGGGGCAAGTTTCATGGCTACTCTTTTTATTAAATGGCTTGGTGTTTCCTCAGGCTTATGAGCTATGATTATGAGGATATTCAGAACAGATTTTCTGGGGCCCCTGGTATCAAATAATAATTAGAATGTCTTCATTGTGAAATGGGCTGGTTATCCATTACTAGAGGTCTTCAAGTGTCCAAAGGATGACCATTTCTCAAGGATATGGAGAGTAACAGGGGATTCCTATTCAAGTAAAAGTTAGACTAGCTGGCTTTTGCTATCCTTTACAACTGTGAGGTTTTACAATTCAGATGATTTATCTGAAAAGCTTCTCATAGTGATATAACAGAGGAAAATTTCCATCTTCCAGTTTCTCTCTTCATTTTGGAAAGAGGTCTGGTGTCCTGAGGGTCTGTATTAAAGTTCCAAAATTTCTAGCCCAAATGTTTTATTTCATATACCTTTAATCTCTTGGTTCAACCTCTAAATAGGGCTACTGGTGAATTTTTTTTTTAAATTCTGTTCTATTCTTCCTCAGAATTGCCATACTGGATCCCATCATGGCTCATCTAGTCCAGTGTTCTACCTCCAACAGGCACCTGGGGACATAATAGTTAGGGCTTTTCTCCCTGACTTCTAGGTAGAAAATACAAGATTCCATTCTGATTATTACTTGTTAATTATGAAAAATCATTTGTTCTGGTACAGCAAAATACCATCTCAAAGGATGCCTTCCAACAAAAAATATCTCCTCTCCATACATCAAAATCATTCAAGATTCCTTGAAAGATATAACAATAAAAATAACCTTATTCAGTGAGATACTGAGCATAAATATCAGATAAGGCCAAAGGTGAGAAAATACGCTAGTTAAACGTGTTATTGTGGTAGAGACGGTCTAGCGCAGAGTCCAGTTTGGGCAAAGATTCACTTTGGATTGTGAAATACTCTCCCTACTCTAGTTTGTGGGTGATATTTTGCTGATTACACCACACCCCCTATCACTGCAGAGTCTCCTAGAAGAGATGCATAACCATTCAAAAGAGTTTGACCCAACCATCCATAAAAGAAAGACCAAGTAGAAGATGAATGTCTACTGTTCAGATACTGACGTAAAGTTGGGTGGATAACCCATAGAGCTTATCCATCAGTATGTGTAACTGGAACAGACATTGCAAATAGATAACATATTGGGTCCAGAATTAAGCTGGACTGCCTCCAGGAAATTGCAAAGCTCTTTTAATGACCCCCAAACTTAAACAAAGACCCATCTTTTTAATATTTTATTCTACCAGTGTTGTTATATGACTATGACATGGACCACAACAATCTCCAGAGAAGTGGATATGAGTATCCCAATGGAGAAGCACCTAGATGGTGGGTATGAACGAGCTACCATATATAACCAGTGTAGAAGAATATAAGTAAAAGATATTATCTGGAAAAACGTATGATCAAAAAAGAAGAGGGACGGCTCATATGTCAAGGTTGAATATTAGCGTATTCTATCCCTCCCCACATCGATCACAGAAGGTTAGGATTCTCTACAAAAGTTTTCTGGTTTCCTTTGAGAATCTATTGTTTTCCTGTGGACCCATGGATTTACTTTAAGTCCTTGGAGAAGCCTGTACCATGTGATGGGAGTGTTACTTCAATTAACTCCCTGCTGTGTAAAGTAATATTTTCTTTTATTTGTCCTAAAGCTACTTCTTTGAAACTTCAAAGGGGTGTCTCTAATATTCCAGTGCTTGGCGAACTGCTGTTGCTTTAGGAACAATGAGGTATGGTAGGAAGAACATTGACTTTGGAGTCAAAGGTTGAATCTTTTCTCTTCTACTTGCTCAAGTGACCTTGGGCAAATCATTTCCATTCTAGATCTTCTTTCCTTATCTGCAAAATGATGGAGGTGGATCCCTTGGGTGGTCTTTAAATTTTAGGATCTTAAATATGGGGTTTCTGCCCCTCTCTACCCCTCTCGCTAAAATGTAAGCTCTTTGAAGGCAGGAACACTTTCATTTTTGTCTTCATACAGTGAGAACCTGGCAGCTCGGAGGCACAGTGGATAGAGTGCCAAGACTGGAGCATGAAGACCTGTGTTCAAATCTGGCCTCAGACACTTCTTAGCTGTGTGACTCTGGGCAAGTCACTACACCCTGTTTGCCTCAGTTTCCTCATCTGTAAAATGAACTGGAGAAGGAAATGGCAAATCACACCAGTATCTTTGTCAAGAAAACCCCAAATGGGGTCACAAAGACTCAGACAGGATTAAAAACAACTCAACAACAAAAACAAGAAGAACAGAATGTAGATCAGTGCCTTGAACACAGTAGGTAATTAATAAATGTTGTTGAATTCAAACTTAGAAGTTTTGATGAAAACCCCTGTTTCCAGCTTTGAATTCTTCCCCTATGCCCACCTTGCCTGTCTTAATGCAACAATGGCTATCACAGATTAATAGGATATTAAAGTTGGAAACAACATTACAAATCATCTAGTTTAATTCCCTAGTTTCACAGAGGAGGAAACTAATGCCCAGAAAGGCTATGACTTGTTACTAGAACTAGAACTCATGTCTCCTAATTCCCACTTCAGTGTAAAGTTTCTTTAGACTATGTTGTTGTTCAATAATGTCTGACTCTCTGCGGCCCCAACTTGGGGTTTTCTTGGCAAAGATACCGGAATGGTTCGCCATTTCCTTCTCCAGCTTATTTTACAGAAGAGAAAACTGAGGCAAACAAAACTGAAGTGAAGTGACTTGCCCAGGGTCACATAGCTAGTAAGTGTCTGAGGCCTGATTTGAACTCATGATGCTAAGTGTTACTGATTCCAAACCCAGTGCTCTATCCACTGTACCACCTAGCTGCCTTTAGACTCTACTGCTTCATATGTAGAAGGCTTTATGCCCCCTCTATTATGTAAGCTGGAATTTCTTCATCTTTCCCAAAGTGTGTGATTCAAATTATATCCTTCCCCACCAGTAAACCATACACACAGAGATCCGCTTTCAGTACCACCCAGGCAACTTTCTCTAATTTGCAGAGAAGGGGCTGATCTGTATTAATGGAAAATTTTTCCTCCCCAGAATTTCTCTCACTCGTGAACTCACAGGTCTAGCCTCTCCAAAAGCCAGAAATGCCTCACCCTTCTCTTTCCTGTTGACCTCTGGGATAGTAAAGCCCAGGATGCCGAAGAGTATTTCTGAGGTTCCAATATCAGGACTCTGCTTCCCAATAACCCTGAAGTATTTTGACCTTGGTGCCTTGAGCATCTCCTCTGTTCTACCATTGAGACTCAGTTGGCTACCACCCCATGGCTGAAGGCCTCAGTGCACTCACCAGCTGAAGGCATGTCCTGTTTGGGGAGAGCGCGCTACGTATAAAATACCTCCAGGCTTGCAAAACCCATAAATAGCAACTTCGTTAATCTCAGCCTAATTATACAGCAGCTGGCCCAGGCCTGAGTGATCTCACTAATGGTATTTACCTGCTTCTGGCATTTCCGCTGATAAAGGCAGAAGATGGCTCTTGAAAAACATTTTTTTAACAAGATTATTATAGAAAATAAATAATCATCAATTAAGAAGTTTAAGAGAAATGTGGATTATTAGGAGATGATGTAGTGATAGGCCATTTCCACCTCATTAAGCCATTCCGGGCAGGACGCAGGGACCTGACAATTTAATGAGGTGATAATAAGGGGAGAAAAAGAGGCCACCCTCTTTTTTTCTTTTTTGACCTGGCTTAGGCTATTACTGTGAACCCACACTAGCAGAGGAAAGCCTTGTGTCTGAAAGTCAGTTTTGCCTAATGGGGGTGGGACTCTAGGTCTGTCCCTACCTATGCAGGTATCCAGGGTCACCTTGGACCATTAGGCTGCTGAATATAGTCACAGGCCAGAGTAAATGTGAGATCAGATTCTTCGGGCAAAAATCACTTTATTTTTACAGATAAGGTAAACTGAGATAAGCCCAGAGAGGTCAGTTGACTGACTTACTCAAGGCCATATCATTTAAGGCAGAGGTTCTAGCAGAGACTAGAACCCAGGTTATCTGTGTGCCAGTATGGCAGGACTTTCCTCTGGCTTAGGTCTACCTCCTAGGATGAGCTGGGTCTGCAGGTCATAACCCAAAGAGCCAGACATCATTCCTCTTCACTCAGATATTCTTAGCCTGGGGTCTGCAAACTTGTTTAAGTTTTTGATCAATGCATTTCAACATAATCGATTTTCTTTGTAATCCTGTTTATTTTCCTTTATGCATTTAAAAACATTTCTCTGGACAAAGTGGCCACAGGCTTTAGAATCCCAAAGGGGTGCATGACACAAAGAATTTACATCCCAGAGAAACTAGAGCCTTGACTGTGGGTAAACAAAAGCCTGGGAGAGGAGAGGCAAGAACCAGAGGATCCTTGTAAGGTCAGTGGCCCAGGCAATACCACAACCTACAGGACTGCTTTGCACATAGGCGACATTGGAAACATGCTTGTTCAATTGAAATTAATAAATGTTTATCCATTAATTGGCTAGAGACTAATGGCAAAGTGGAAAGAATGCTGAGCTTGGAAACAGAGGATACAGATTCAAATCTCAGCACTTTTTTTTTTTAACTGTTGGACTATGGTTTCCTCATTAGTAAAAGAGAGTGGGGGTTGGGCAAATAGTCTCTAAGGTGCCATCTGACTTTAATAAAATCTGTGGTCCCATGCTCCAACTCAAACCTCAGTTCATCAGGCATCATTCTAAGAATGTGTGGGACATTACTGAGGGAGATACTCATTCTTTAACCCTGCTAATTAATCCTGTTTAACCCTGGGCCCTGGGAGATGGAAGAAAAGAAGCAATAAGTAAACATTTATTAAATACCTACTAAGTACCTTGCACAAGTATTATCTCATTTGATCCTCACAACAACTCAGAGAGGTAGGTGTGATTATTATCCCTGTTTTACAGTTGAGGAAGTTATGACAGAGGTTAAGTGACTTGTTCAGGGTCACACAGTTAATGTCTGAGGCTGGATTTGAACTCAGGTCTTCCTGACTCCAGGCCCAGCACCTGAGGAAGCCCGTGAAAGAACTAAAGGGCTTCCACATCCAGGTTCAACAAGGGGACATTTTTTGCTCTCTCTAAACTACTTGTTTTGCACGTGACATCCCATCTTGTGTCTCTGTTCTCCCATGCTGTCCTCACCTGTCTTGTAGACTTCCTAGCTTCCTTCTCTAGCACATCTCCAGGAGCTATCTCCTAGAGTGGGCCTTTTCGGCCCCCCCCATTATTCCTCATTGAGTAATTAATTCTTTCTCTCTAATTGAAATTACTCTCCACATACTTATCTTACATATATATATATATATGTATATTATCCCTCCCCCATAAAATATAAGCTCCTTGAGGGCAGGGACCATTTCCAGTACCTGGGGATAGTATATAGTGCCTGAGACATAGCAGGTATTCACTAAATGTTTGTTGAATTGAATTTAGTGGTGTGTCATTCATATCTAGAAGTATCTTTACTATCCCCTGGGAGTCTTCCATTTGGATTCTGCTTATGATATCTACCACAAGAATAAGGAATGTTTTTGGCAAGCATGGGGACTTCTCCTGCCATTGATAAGTTCTTCCCAGAATCTTCATTTTGGGGAAGGGCTCTAGACTCACTTTCCTTCATGTTCTGCTAGAAAGGTTCCAAGTATGGATGTGAATAGGGACCTTGGGTTTTTCATCTGAGGATAGGCCTGCCTTATAATAAGTAGCTAGGATTTATATACAGCCTTAAGGTTTGCAAAGTGCTTCTCTCATTTGATTCTCTCGATAACCCTAAGCCTGAGTTTGGAAAGGGTCTTCATCAGGTTGACTACAGCATTATGCTGGGGGGGAGGGTTGGTCACCACTATTAACACAGGCAGTCTACTAAATCATCAATTAATTAACTTATTATTAATTAACTAATTATTATTAACTAACACATTAATTAAGTTAATGAATTCACTTGTTCATTCATTCAACAGTCATTATTAAAGCCATGGAAGGCACTGTGCTGAGTGCTAATGTTACAAAGACAGAAGAAAAAAGAGTTGCTGCCCACAAGGAGGTTCCAGGGTTGTGAGCTGTGTCAGCAGTGGGATTATTCACACTCAGAAATTCACAGATCCTCCAAGTATTGAAGCAAAAGAGGGAAGGCAGATGTCAGCCCAATTCCGAAGGTATAACACATTCTGACTTAGTGAAATCCAAGTTAATGAGGTTTTACTGTAAGTCACAATTCTCAGAGAGCTTGGGCTGATGACGGTGAAGAGACCAGGCCAGAGAGACAAATGCATGAAAAGAATGAGGAGGGAAAAGGGGGTTTAAAAAAAAAGCAGGAGCTACTCCAGAAAAGAGAGAGGCTTGAAATGAGGCTGGGAATAATGAAGATGAAACAGAGCTGCCAGGACAAGGCATCACTCAAGGTTAAGGGCCGGTACATTTAAAACAAATACAGGAAAACGCTTCTTCACTCCTTGGGCCAATAACTTGTGGAATCCATTGCTTCGAGAGAGCAAAGGAATCAAATTTCACTGCTGCATTTTTTAAATGGGCTAGATAATTTTATCACAGTAATAACACAGAGTTATACCTGCTAAGACAGGGATAATCACAGTGTCAAAGTTCAGAGATCACCACAGGGGTCAAGAAACATCTTCCAGCTCTTTTGGCCAAGAACCTCCTAAGCAAGTCTCATCTTACCTGAAAGCAATGGGCCTCAAGGGTTGATGGACCGTTGGATGGCACATTCGCTGTTCTTCCTGTGACAGGCAGAATACAGCCAACCTGTCTTTCTGTCACAAACATTTAATGGGGAAGGGCTATGAAAAAACTCAGGGCTCAAAGCTGGAGCACTAATTCAAACATCTGCAGTGTTAATTTATATTTATGAACAGGGTCAGCCTGTGCATATTCTTCCTGGGCCTCTGGTCTTGTATTTCAAAGGGTAGAAGGACTTTGAAATACAAGACAGAAAGCCTGGGCCACTTGGCTTCCCAAGGTCAGGCCAGGCCTCAAGGAAAAGAAAAAAGTGAAGTAGGCAAAGCTTGTCTTTAGCATGTTCCTATCTCCCCTACTCAGTTCTCTTGTTTCTTTCCTGGTATCTCCTCTCCCAGCTACCAGGCCTGTTTGTCTTTCCTATTAATCGATGTTAAGTGATAACTACAATATTGTTTTAGGGTTCTCTGAGTCAATGATGTGCCGGTAAATGTTTAACAACTGGACTTTGGGGGGGGGAATAAATGTATATACACACTTTTAAATTTAATCTGCATTATTGACACTCCAAATCTAGACAATCAACAGGATGATAAATCAAGTCCTGATTTGTAACACTGCCAATTTCTGAGGCCTAAAAGCTAACATTGAAAATTTAACAATCAGCTCTTAGACCTGCTCCAGGTATCCCTACCCTCAGTGGCATTTGCATTTTAATTGATTTTGCAGGTTTTTATAGCTTCAAATTTTCAAGGTTAATTAACATGTAGGGAGCTGTTTGATTACTCCTATGCGCTAGACCTGAAAGGGGCCGTCCTTACCAGAAAGTGGATAATACTGCTTGGTTTACAGTCTTGTGATCTGAATAAACATAGATATGGTTATGTAAAGTCTCTAATGATACCACCCTATTGCAATCAATTATGGTTTTATCCTAGGGGGGAAAAAAGTTTTTTTTATTAATATGTAAATATATAATTTCTATATTTATTAAAAATATGTATATCTAGAGCAAGAAGTAAAGAAAACATAGCACTATGGTATAATTAGGTACCAACATTTACTAATCACTGCATAATCTAATCTTAGCCTTCTTTCACACATAACTAAAGATAAGTAGGGATAGGTAATGGAGCCAATTGATGCAAACTTATTTTTTTTAGATTACATATTAAACTTAGTAATTTGTATAAATCTAGAGTCAAGTACAACTATACAACACAAAGTAATCACTACAACTATCAAAGCAAGAATCTCCCCCTTGACACCCCCTTTAGGTTCCAGGAGTTCCATTTGTGACTTCTTTAATCCATTGTTATCCTTGAGGTTGATTTTATTTTGATTTCACCTACACATCAATATTGGAAATGTGAGATGGTTAGTATGATTTGCTACTGGTCTTATATTATACCATCCTCTCCAGCTAGGCGGCACTGGATCTAGAGTCAGAAAGACCTGAGTTCAAATCCCACCCCAGAAACTTACTAGCTGTGTGACCATGGGTCAGTTAACTTTTCTGGGCTTCAGCTTCCTCGTTGGTAAAATGAAGAAGTTGGATTCAGGGACCTGTTAAGGCCCCTTTCAGTTTTAAGTCTATGATCTGTCTGACTATCTATCTACCATCCATCTGTCTATATATCTGTCTGTCTGTCTGTTTGTCTACATATGTCTGTCTATATGATTGTCTGACTGTTTACGTACCTGTCTATCTTTATATCTATTTGAATGTTTGTTTATCTATATATCTATCTTTCTATCTATTTGTCTGACTGTCTGTCTATCCATCTGTCTGTCTGTCTTCCTGACTCCCAGGCTGGCTTTCAGAACACCACTCTGCCTCTCATTTAGTATTAGGAAACCTGAAGTTCAGCCCAACTCCCATAGGAAGGTTTCTCTTATCTTCTATGTCAGCAATGAATTTTCCCTAGAACTTGACATACAGAGCATTTTGTTTGGACCTCTTTAATGCATTTAGAAAGTCGTATCTGTCATTATGAGATGCTTTGTGGTATTGTAGATTCAGAGGTGGCCTTGGAGCTGGAAATACCTGGGTTCGTGACACATATTGGCTGTGTGGCTCCAGGCAAGACACTTACTTAAACTCTCAGTGTTCCAAGCAATTCTCTCAACCATAAATGGCATAGAAGATGCTGCTAACTTGAATTGATAGGAGTTTCCTCATCTGGGACTTCCCAGCACCAATGGAATCATCAGTCCAGTCCCTACCCTGATTCATTTTTATGGTTATTTGTGACCTATCGCTCTACTAAAGTACAAGTTTCATAAGGTCAGAGACATTCTTATCTAAACTTTCTATTTCTTCCAGTGCTTAGCAGAGTAGAAAGGAAGGAGACATTTAGTAAGTTAGTAAGTACCTGCTATGTACTAGATACCATGCTAAGTGTTTACAAATATTATCCCACCTTTGATCTTCACAATGACCCTAGAAAGTAGGTGCTATTACAATCCTCCTTTGTTACAGTTGAAGAAACTGAGACAGACAGAGATTGATGTGACTTGTTCAGAGTCACACAGCAATAAGTATCTGAGGATGAATTTGAACTCAGATCTTCCTGACTCTTGGTCCAGCGCTCCAGCTCTATCCACCTTGATGAAAAGAGAGAGAGAGAGAGAGAGAGAGAGAGAGAGAGAGAGAGAGAGAGAGGTATGGACAGACAGATACATAATCAACAGACATTCGGATAGATATATATAGAGAAAGGACTGTTTCAGTTTTATATTTGTATCCCTGGCACTGAGCGTAGTTCTTGACACATAGTAGCTGCTTAATGAATGTTTGTTGATTGATTGTTTGATTGTTTTTAGCTTCTGGCCTCTCCAAACCACGCTCCTTGTAGCTGCCATATTAATATTTCTATATATCCTTGACAACTAGCTGCCTTTTTACAAGATACTTAATAAGTATTAGTCAAGTACTGTAAATTGGTCCAGCCATTCTGGAAAGCAATCTGGAATTATGATTTTTTAAAAAGACTGAAATATCCATTCTCTTTGACTGATCCAGAGACCCCTTTGCTAGTTCTATAGCCCAAAATGGTCAAAGACAGAAAGAATAGTTCCACATGTATCAAAATATCCATAGCGGCATTTTTTGTGATGTAAGTTACTACTCTTTTCTTACATGTACATTTAACTTACTGAAAGTGATTAAAAATATGATATTTGTGTGAGAAACAAAGAGAAAAACAGCTTGAGAAACATAGAAAGTTCCGAGGGGCCCAGAGTCAAAATAAAATAGCTTTACATTCAGAAGTAGAAATATTGGCTGATGGCAAAGATGGCTGAAGCGTAATGTTTCCAAGTAGCTAATTTACCTGTGACTGTTTTTAGGACTTTAAAGTTTTTGCTAGAAAACTGCATCAAAGGAATAT
The DNA here is from genome assembly GCF_003287225.1 of Phascolarctos cinereus. Taxonomy (NCBI): domain Eukaryota; kingdom Metazoa; phylum Chordata; class Mammalia; order Diprotodontia; family Phascolarctidae; genus Phascolarctos; species Phascolarctos cinereus. The sequence goes on from NW_027555958.1 coordinate 94,843,239, forward strand.
TTAGCAACTACAGGGTCAATTGTATATTGACTATTTATGTCATATCTGATGGCAATGGGGATTTTTTTTTTGCCAAATATAGAGGTGGCTTACTTCCCATAAGGAGGAGCTAATTTGAGATAGGAGAGACAGAAAAACTGGGGAGTTAGAAGATAGAAGCTGATTTTAGAAGCTCCATATGGAAACCCAAAGCCAGGAGACTGAAACCAGAAGCCAATGGAACAGATAAGCCAAAAGTGCTGAAAAGTAAGCAGAAGCAGAATGGAGACAGAAGAGAATAGCAGCTGTTTGATAAAGCCTAGCTGAAACCAACTGACCAGACAGGCAGGTTTTGCAGTTGATGGGAACTGGTCTGATTTGAGGGCAGCTCAAATGCTGGGAGCTGATTGGAGAAAGATGATTCCTCTGGTATTTGGAGATTTGACCAGGGAAAGGCTGCTTTGCTCTTTAGCACCATTCTTAGCTTGAGAGAGGGGAATGCCCTCAGAAGCTTGCCTACTTTTCTCTTTACTGCCCTTTTTGACTCAAGAAGGGGAAACTCAACAAAGCCCTGAGAACAGAGCTGAGTAGCTTTTTAGATCTCAGTCTTAAGAGAACTCTTTTTTCATGGAAAGAATGTAATGTGGCTTCATTGCCCAATCAAGATTGCAGATTTAGGAAGCTCTGCAGACTACAGGCTTAGGACTCCTGTTTGTTACAAGACCTTAAACTGCTTCAATAACTTCAGGTAGCAGAGAAGGGGCATTGTCCAGTAGGAAAGCAGAGTCATAGATGAAGTTCTGTAATCTTTCACTCTCTCCCATGGACACTGTATGTACTGGCAGGAAAGCATGTCTCATGTTTATAGGTGGATTGTTATGTTGTGGTTATTATCACTCTGCATCCTATTAGTATATGTTTCATGATTAAGAGTTAATGATTTGATTAGAGGGGAAGTGCATTGGGGCTATACTCAGGACATATAGCTGTGAGCAGCAGACAAATGTCTTCCCCCACAACAGAGTTACCCCAAGGATCTTGAGGATGAGTTTTAGCTGTGTAATTTTGAGGAACCACTGCAACCTGCCAGCATGGATGCAAGTGAGGCAATTGAGACAGTCCTAGCCCAGAAATAAAGAACCTAGACAGAGCTGGAGGTTGCTACGGTTAAGGTCTACTGCCACAAAGAACAGTGAACAGGTGGATGCTTTGTTCCCTCAATTGAGGATTGGCTAAACAAACCGTGCCCATCAACATAATGGAATATTAGAAGGCCTCAAGAAATGACACTGTATTCAGTGAAATACAGAAAGACACATGAACTGATGCAGAGTAAAGTAAGTGGAAGAAGGAAAACAAATATTCAATGATTGCTATCGGGAAAAGAGACAGAGTAATCAAATGAAAGGAACATGGTATAATTTTAATGATCAAGGTTGGCTCTTGAAAAGAGATAAGAAAATGCATTTTCCTTTCAGTTGTGTTTGGAGGTAGATTTTGCTGAACTGATTTATTTTCTGTGGTTTTTCTTTTTCCCTATTACAAAGGAAGACTCACAGGGTAGGGGTCCAGGCAAAGGGTATATTTGGAAATTAGTGAGGTATGAAAACAAAAGACACCAAATAAATTTTAAAGAATGTTTGTGGAATTGAACTATTCTACTTGGAAACTGTAAAGTGCTGTTAGGAATGTGAGTAGTTGTAATTACTATCATAGACAGCCACCTATTTTACCTAATCCCCAATCTAGTCCTACCCTTTCTTCTCCCCTTGGCTCTCTCTACAGTAGCTTGAGGGCAATGACTATTTTTCATTTTGTCTTTAGATCCCTCAGCACCTCACGCTTAGTAGGCGGGCATGTGGGGTTAGGTTGGATTGGATGTCAGTTGAATTCTTGCTCTCTGGAGTTCATACTCTATTATTAAGAGACTCCCCTTCCTCCTACATCTTTTCACCTCCCACTTTCTATTGTCCTGGTGCTGATGGGAACCTGATCTCTAAGGAAGATGCTTTCTATTTCATTTAGTATTCCTTTTTTCATTCTCTTCCTTCCCAACCCCCTCACTGCTGTTTAACAACTTCTCTTTTGAGGTTAACTCAATCTATCTGTATCTCTCCATCCAGATCTTTTTTTTATTTTTTCAATTATCCCTTCACCTCTAGTTTATTCTTCTTTTCTCAAGGAGTTCAGTACTGGATTCACAGTTTTCTCCATCCCAATCCTTGACCTCCTACACAAGGATGTCAATATGCGTATGCTGTCACTTCACATTATAAAAGCTAGTATTTATCTAAGTGCTTTAAATATGGCATCTCATTTGATCCTCACAACAGCCCTTTGAGGGTTATGATCCATTTTACATATGAGGAAACTGAGGCTAAGTGACTTGCCCAGGGTCACATAGCTAGTAAGTCTCTGAGGCAGAATTTGAACTGGGGTCCTCTTGATTCCAAGTTTAACACTCTATCCACTTTGCCACCTAAGCCACCTGGATTACCAGATCATCATCCTCCTGAACTGCTGTGACCTATATCTTCACTTCACTTTGGCCACTAATAGAGATGGTCACAACTTATCTCTCACTCTCACTGGTAACTTCCATGATCCTGAATCCAGAAATTCTCCTCTCTTATCATAAGCTTTTCTTCCATATCTCATTCTGCTTCATCCCTCTTAAACTTAGCCGTTGTTTTCAATATGACTTTCAATCGCTCATCTCTCAGTCCACCATCCCTGGTCTAGGTTAATTTTCTTCCTTTTGCTTTCTTCACCTTACAATTGACCAGTTTGATTCTGCACCCTGTTTTACCTTGGAATTCCTTGCCCCCTTCTCCTATTGCTACTCAAGTGTTTTTGAATATTAGCTTTGTCTTATTCCCACCCATAACTTTTCTACTTCTGTATCTGTACTGCTAAACACTGTTGGACAATGTCAAATAGCCATGACCGAGGCCACTACAAATTTGTTGTCTAAGCTGAATTGGATCCTTGCTACTGCATAGCAATCTTTTTATTCTTCCCTGATTGACTTTGTTACATTTCCTGCAGTAGCTATGCTAAACCTCTTCTTTACTCATAACCAATGAGACATTCCCTTCCCACTTTCAGCAGAGGATTTTGCCTAGATTCTACTTTAATGAGAAAGTAAAGGCCATCGGCCGCGAGCTCCTTTTTATTCCTTTCTACACACCTCAAAACTACTAAACATCAACTCTTTCCCAATTCTCCTCTTTTTCATTCCAATCTTGGAAAAGGCAGCCCTTCTCCTTGCCAAAGGGGACCTCTCTACTTGTGTCTTTGATCTATTTCCTTCAGTTTTCTCAATATATAATGCTTCATTCACCAACAATCTTCAACTTCTCCTTATCTACTGGCTTCTTCTCTGATGTCTCTAAACATGCCCAAGTCTCCATGACCCTTCCTTCACTTGACCCTTCCATCCCCTCGATGTATAGTCCTGTATCTTTTCCCTTCCATAGTCAAGCTTCTAGACTCCTCTATTCCTACCCTTTCCATGTCCTCATTTCTCTATTCAGTTTTTAAGTCTACCAGTCTATGGAAAGTGCTTTCAGATGTCCTTTTTTCTCTGTCTTAATTTTCCTTAGCTTTTCAGAAGCTTTTGATACTGTTCGCTATTTCCTGGATACTTTCTTCTCTTGGTTTTTGTTGACATTATTCTTTACTGGTCTTCTTCCAATATTATTTGCTTCTATCTTGCTGGATCTGTATTTATTTCCACCTGAGTAAGCATGGATATCCTTCAAGGTTTTGTTTTGGGTCTTCTTCTCTCTCTTTACCCTCTGTGATCTTATTAATGCCAGTGGATTCAATTATCATCTCTACACAAGAGTTCCAAATTGACATAGCCAGCCCTAATCTCTCTCCTGAACCCCAGTTCCACATAGCCAACAGCCTGCTGAACATCTACATCTTGATGTCAACTTAACATGTCCAAAATAGAACTTAGTATCTTCCTTTTTAAATCTAACCCTCTTCCAAACTTCTCTGATCCTGTATCAGGAGCACTTTTCTCAACCAGGGTTGAAACCTTGGAATCAACTTTGACTCTTCACTCTCCCTCAACCTCCATATCCCATCAGTTGCCAAGTTTTGTCCATCCTATCTTGCTATCTCTCACAACTGTCCCCTTCTTTCCACACATTTGGCCATTCCATTGGTTCAAGCCTTAATCTCCTTTTTCCTGAACCACTATAATATACTCCTAATTGGCCTCCAGATTGCTTGTACCCTTTCCCCTGTTCACTGCACATCTAATTTACACGTATTCTGAATTTACTCATGTCTGAATATGTTTACACCCTCAATAGTAGGTAAACTTTTAGAGGGAAAAGATTGTTTTAATTTCATATTTGTATCCCTAGTGCTTAACACAGTACTTGACACACAATAGCTGTTTAATAAATGCTTCTTGATGGATTGCTTTTTAGCTTCCGGCCTCTTTAAACCACACTCCTCACAGCTGTCAAATGAATATCCCTCAAATACAGGTCTAACTTTGTCATTCTGCTGCTCAATGGACTCTTTACTACCTTTGGACTAAAATGCAAACTACTTAGGCTGATGTGCAAGTCAGCTATGATTTGGGTCCCACCTATCTTTCCAGATTTGTTTCATGTGACTCTTCTTTGCCAGCTCTATGTTCTCATCAAAGGCCTACTAGCTATTCCTTGTACCCCTACCCAGGCCTACCTTTTTTGCCTCTGGGCCTCAGTATTTCCCATGTTTGGAATGCACTCCTCCCTCACCTCCTCTGCCCCTCAGAATCCCTAGGTTCCTTCAAATCTTGGCACAGATGTTACCTCCCACAATAAGCTTTTTCTGGTGCCCCTAGTTTTTCTGCACATTCTGCTGTCAAATTACCTTGTTTTACTGATTTTCATACATGTTGCATCCCCCAGTGTAATGTGAACTCCTTGGGGGCAGGGATTATTTTGTTTTGACTTATGCATCCCTCTTGTCTAGCACCTGTAGTATCTAACATGTAAAACTCACCTAATAAATATTTGTTGACTTGAATTGAACTGTTGAATTTCTAAACTGATGGATGAGCTGGACTGTGTTATTCCTGCATACTAAAACCCGTGCCCTTCCCAGGGATCTCCCCAAGTGCCTTGGTTTGAATGCTATTTACAAATCTTTTTCCTGAAATCTGTTCTATTGCAAGTGGATGTTGGAATTCTAGGAAGATTCAGATCTTTTCAGAATTCCACTGTAACCCTCATAATACTCACAGGGCACGTGGTGAGTATTCATTGAATGTTTGCTGAATTAAATATCTGTTGAATTAATTGATAGGAATCCTTGTCAATTACTGGAACGGACCTTACAGATGCCCAACTCTCTCATTTTATAGATGGAGAAACTGAGGCTCCCTGCAGTGTGTGACTTGACCACATCATCTCTCTTTATGTACTCCTTACTGAAAAGAGGCAAGTGTGTGTGTTTGAGGAGGGGAAGGGGTTTCTGCCACCTCTTTTGACCTGGGCTACAGTCTAAAAATGGTTGATTTGTGTGGACACTGAGTGAACAATGGGATGGATGAGGAGAGTCAATGCCTCAGTGACAAGCTCTGATTTCTCTTGGCAATCAGATGCCTTCCACATGTGCCTGTGTGTGCACCCCCCCCCATCTTCACCAGGCCTTTGTGAGGGCGTCCAAACCAGCTGCAACCTTCCAGCAATTAATTGGATCCTGGATCATTTGCATTTTTCTGTAGTTTGCCAACAAAAGATTGGGAAGGGGGAGAGGAGCTATTAATGTGAAGAAAGTCTCTGAAAGAGGAAACAAGTTAGCATTTGCAGGGAGAGTTTTGTCCAAATAGTAAATCTTAGCTGCTCTCTTCTCTGCCACCCTTCTCTTATCATACCATAATAAGCCCTTCTAAGGTGGGAATTGATATGCAGTTCTAACAGCAGACAGCTGCTAAGGACTCCCAGAAATTGCCTGGGGCCCTTCCACTCTTTTATCTGGGATAGGCATTATGATTTGGTAATGGCCATTTTCAGAAAACAGCCAAGGCAATTCCAGGATTCGCTGTCACAATAGACACACTAAAAATAAAGTCAGTGTAAATAGATTAAGAAATTGACAGAATAACAAGACAGAAAGAAGGAGAGTGAATGCACACGCTCCATGTGACAAGCCAGCGCATTGTGTGGGAGCAATGGGAATAGGGAAACAGGAACCGAAGCTTTATCTGCTGACTCCGTGGTTTCAATCTGTTTCCTGGCGGGTTGGATAGCTTATTTCACAGCGAGAGAATTCACGTACCCGCCCAGAATCTAATTCAGCATTCGTGGCTGGGATGCTTAGCCAAGGTAGCAAAGAAGCTCTCAACTGGCATATAGCCCTAGTTCTCAATGGGGGCTAACAACCCTCGTAAGAAAGAGATCCTGGTCCGAAATCAGAAATACCCAATCCATCCAACCCAACAGATCTTTGAATGTCTACTGTTCAAGGTATCGTGCTAGGCTCTTTGCAGAGTAATAATATCCAGCATTTATATACTACCTACTATTACTTTACAAATATTATTCCATTTGAACAACAACAACCCTTTGAGGAAGATGCTATCATTATCCTCATTTTACAGCTGAGGAAACTGAGGCAAATAAATTAAATGACTTGCTCAGGGTCATACAGCTAATAACTGTTTGAGGAAGGATTCAGACTCAGTTCTTCTGGCTGCCAGATCCAGCTATCTAAATCCATTGTAACACCTAGCTGCTTGGGTATCATTCGAAGACAAAGATGAAAAACAGACTCTTACCCTCCATTGTAACACCTAGCTGCTTGGGTAGCATTCGAAGACAAAGATGAAAAACAGACTCTTACCCTCCACAACCTTACATTGTCCCGGGGGTAGAATACAACATGACAACATGTGAACATAAGACTACAGAGAATGATCTGAAGAGCAAGGAGAGAGGGCTAACAATGTGTGTGTGTGTGTGTGTGTGTGTGTGTGTGTGTGTGTGTGTGTGTGTGTGTGTAATAGGAAAGGATTCCTGTAGGAGGCAGCCCAGAGCTGAGCCTTGAAAGAAGGAAAAAGAAACAGAGACAGACAGAAGATGAAAATCATTCAGCCAAGGCAATTTAAAAAATATACTAATGGAGGAAGTTATGCTAGATTTTGGCATGTGTGTGAATGTGTACACACTCATATGAATGTATTAGTGCCCCTTTCCCCCCAAGTGTCACTCCAATAAAAATAATAAAGAGATGTTTTGGAGAAAGAATGCAGTGGAATTCCTTTATAAAAGTGGTATTTGGGGGACAAACCCACGATGGCTCTTTCCCTGAGGCCCAGGAGGAGGGCACAGAAGTAGACCCTTCCCCTTACTATATAACTTGATTTTTTAGTGTACAGTGTTTATATCTGCATTTGATTTTTTTTTTTGTTTAGGCAGTGGGGTTAAGTGACTTGCCCAGGGTCACACAGCTAGTAAGTGCCACCTAGCTGCACCCCCCCTTCCCTTTACTATAAACTCCAAACTCCCCTCCCCTGGCTTAGTGAACATCAGTTCCTTTGCCAACCATGAAGTTCCACATGAAAGCAAGGTGGCCACTCATCACAAAAGGCAGGTGAGCTCTATCATGATCCAAGAGACAATCTGTCAAGTTTTCACTAACCAGCTCCTATCGATGAAATTAATCGGAGCCAAAAAGAATCCTTGGTGGCTTGCTAATGTTCAAAATAAAGAACAACAATGAACAATTCATTACCAAAGACACAGTTACCTCTTCTAAGATTAAGGCTAATTGTTTATTTTATGAGGGTTTTATTTTAAATGTTTAAATTGATATTTATTAGTGATATGGGTCTGTAGTTGCTTTTCCTTGTATATCTTGCTCTGGTATAGATATTAACATTATGGTTCTTTCATAAATGTCTGCTTCTTTTAAGTAATAGGGAAGCAATATTTAATAATTTGTGCTTGCCAAGCTCTGCTGCTGCATAGAAAGCAGGAAAGGCACTGAAGGTGTGAATCACAATTCAATAAGGTAATCCATCCGAAATTATTAAAGGAGCAACCTGGGCATCTTGAAGTGACAGAGTGGATAGAACCTGTACCTGGCATTATATGTTTGCTGTTGTTATTCAGTCTTTTCTGTCATGTCCAACTCTTTGTGACCCCATTTTGGGGTTTTCTTGGCTATGATACTGGAGTGGCTTGCCATTGTCTTCTCCAGATCATTTTACACATGAGAAAACTGAGGCAAACAGGGTGAAATGACTTGCCCAGGATCACACAGCTAATACGTATCTGAGGTCAGGTTTGAGCTCAGGAAGATAAGTCTTCCTGAATCTAGGTCTGGCACTCTATCCACTGCATCACCTAGCTGGCATGGCACTAGATGGACCTGAGTGCAACTCCTGCCCCAGATACTTACTAGCTGTGTGATCCTGGGCAAATCACTTAATCAGTGTCTGCCTGAGTTTCCTTATCTGTAAAATGGGAATAAGTAATAGCACCTACCTCAAAGGACTGTTGTTAAGATAAAATAATATTTGTAAGCATTTTGCAAACTTTAACATCCTACATAAAGGCTAGCTTTTATTATTGCTATGATTGCTATAGCTATTAGTAAGTATAAAGAGAAGAGCATGGGAATCAGTTCATACAGTGTGGGAGGGGAGTGTGTGAGTACAAAGTTCCAAGAAAGAGTGAAACCAGAATTGGTAGATACCAATTAGCCAAACAATCCAGGAAAAGACAAAAAAATTCAACTGGACTGAGGAGGATTCCATGGAGCATGGAAGAATGAAAATCATGTTTTGCTTGTTCAAGGACTACTGGGAATCATTTGCTTTTTAAACGTGCCTGGATCACACAAGACTGATGAACCAGGGCTGGAGGTGATATTTCATCTAAGCCATTATTGCCCAGAGTTATGAAAATGTGTTTTAATTCCCATTAGTAGTTTTGAACATCTTACTTTTCATAACAGTGATTCGAATTCAGTCAAGACTTTTAACATAATGACATCTACAATTAAGGAGCACACAATTCACAAGAAGGAAAGAAGGAAACAAATAAAGCACCTACCATGTGCCGAACACTGTGCTAAGCACTTTATAAATATTATCTCATTTTCTCCTCACAACAACCCTAGGAGGTAGATGCTATTATAATCTCCATTTTACAACTAAGGAAACTGAGGCGTGGATTCAGTAACACAATAGTAAGTGTCTGAGATGGAACTTAAGCTTGGGTCTCTCTGGCTCCAGGCCAATTGCTCTATACATTACATCACTTAACTAGAATCTTGATTTCACAAGCTTGCCAACAGTTCTTCCTTTCTTAAGACTGTGGCTGTTAAAAGCCCAGAAAATAGTATATATGACATTTGGATTAGTCAATGTTCAGTAAGATCTTTAGAAAAATCAAAGAGGACATAATCTAAAAGAGTTTCCAGAAGAAAGCAATAACATGGAAAGCATCTGATATATCTATATATATCCCCATATATATCCTTATATGTGTAGTTATGTGTATGGATATATGTATATGTACATGTAAGTATACACACATGCATATATTATATACATACATACATACATATATGTCCATCCCCTCAAATTACTTGAAAGCATATTGCCTGAGCCCAGAGAAAGGTCCTGCTTCTTAGACAAGAAAATTGATACCACAGCCTCACCCATCGGTGAAAATACCAACTGGCAAAAAACATTCTCAGAGATCCTAGAATGGCAACATGGAGATTTATATTTACTGTGGTCTCCTTGATCAAAAATACTTAGTCCGCTAACTTCCAAACACTGACTGCTTAAGTCAACTGCCTCATCCTTCCTAGAGATATGGGAATGGAGTTCCTATGTTGTCTGGTCTTTTGAAATCCATCTTCTATGAAGAAGCTAAAATTTAGTCACAAGTCAGATATTGATTTTCTTTCCCCCTGCCCCCAGCTCAAAACCCCTTCCTCTATCTATAGGGGATAGGACTCAAAGAGAGAAAATGAGAGAGCTAAGTCCTCAGTCTTGGGAAAGGTGGGAAATACAAGGTCAGTGAGAATCTTGCCTGGTTGAAAGATTGCATCTCTTGTGGCTTTCCTGAACCATGTGAGGATTTTGGCAGACTTTCAGTGGAGGTTAATAAAAGTTAAATAAATAAAATGAAACTGTGGTGCCTAGACACTTAATCATTTCATTAACCCTTCTATCGTGTCCAGTTGGCTTGCCAAGTTCAGTGCTGGATAAGGCTTCAGTCTTTTTGAATGGTTGGAAAGGGAAAGTAAGCAAAGGCTACCTCTGACGTCTTTCCCACTAGTTTCTGAAGCCATCCCAAGACAGCTGGGAGAAAGAGGAGCCAGCCAAGTCAGCCAGCCTGCTTTAACTTTCATTGTTTCCAAAGGGCATATGGTATCTTCTGCTAATCAATCTTTTCTCTTGGTAGTTTTCCAGCCTTACAGGAGTTGAGGAAAGGGGAAAAAATCCTTCTAATGTGTTACTCCAACTTGGCAGTACTTTGAGAGCATTGTTGGATTATTTGAACTGGAGATGTGTGTGTATGGGGGTACCCATATATGTATATGGTGGCTGGGGTGGTTCTTTTTCCATTCTCAGTTCCATAGAGAATTTAATGCTGGTAAAAGGGCCTCGACTGGCATTCCTGCAAGTCAAAACTCTTTTAATTTACCTCTGGGCAAGCTCTGGCTCAGGCAGGGTCCTCTTAGACCTTTCAATGTGTTGGGCAAGTAAATTTTAGAGGCAGGAGAGTGCTCTGGTCAGCCTTGGATAGAATTGGAACCAGGGATTTTGTAATTCTGGGGCTCAGGGCAAATGTGGGGTCTACCTCAACTCATTGATTCCAGGGAGGAGGTAAAGACTAAAGGAGGGAGTAGATGGGGGCACAGTCATAGGAAGAAGATGAATCCTCAGAAATAGGGGGCCATAGTGATGGGCAGCTAGTGACTCAGTTGATAGAGTGCTGGATCTGGAATCAGGAACACCTGAGTTCAAATCTGGCCGCAGACACTTAACCCTGTGAGCTTAGTACAGTCTAGAATAGAATAAGCACTGTATAAATATCAGATATTATTATTGCTACAGGATCTTTGGGGATAACAGCCTGAGGCTGGGCAATAAAAAAGGAATTGTGACCATGACATGTGAAATGAAACTCATGGGGCACCATGAAGTATGAAGATAGTTGTCTGGATGGCTCTTATGGTAGGGGAAGCAAACCTGCCCCCCCCCCAAGATGTAGGCAGACCTGAAATATAGACTGACCTCTTCAATATCCTTTGCTATTTTGTATTCCATATCACAGCCCCTAAATTTGAGCGTAACCAAACATTATCTAGATTGCTTTTCTCTTTTCTCAATATATACTCTTTCTTTCGGTGTCCTCATCAACTCCTATGTTTTTAATTATAATCTCTATGCAGAAGAAATCCAGGTCAATATTTTTGTTATTGTCATTGTTGTTGTTCAACTGTTTTCAGTCATGGGTGACTCTTTGTGACCCCATTTGGTATTTTCTTAGTGAAGACACTGAAGAGGTTTGCCATTTCCTTCTCTAGCCCATTTTTAAAAAAATTGTTTTATTTGATTTTGCAGATGAGGAAACTGAAGCAAACCAAGTTAAGTGACCTACCCGGGGTCACACAGCTATAAGTGTTTGAGGTCAAATTTGAACTCAGGTCTTCTTGACTCTAGGTCCATCACTCTATCTCCTGGACCACCTAACTACCTATATACATATTGTTTGTGTTTTGTAGATACTTCTTCATATTCATGTCATCTTACCCATAGAATGTAAGTTTCTCAAGGGCAGGAACTACTTCTTTTTTGTCTTTGTTGACCCATCACCTAGTGCAGTGCCTGACATATGGTAGGTGCTTAACATATGCCTGTTGGCTGTTTGGGTGATAGGCTACCTTCAGCACCCTGAGAACAGCTAAGTTATTTAGTTTCTCATTTAATCAGCACCTTAGTTTCCAGGTTGTCCCACTCTAGTTAAAGCTCTGGCCATGGACCCTGCAAATGGGATCACTACAACCTGAAGTGCTCAGCTGGAGCGTGGCAGGAGAAGGGTGTATGTACAATTAGGAGACGGGCTTCAGTGGTTTAGGAGACAGCAGATTAATAGGCTGATTGCTGGCCTCAGACACTTGATATTTGCTAGGTGTGTGACCCTGGGCAAGTCACTTAACCTCGATTGCCTCACCAAAAAGAAAGCAAAAAAAAAAGTTGATTGCAAAGTTTTATTGAAGGACAATAATGACAACAATAATAATAGGTATCATGTATATGTAGTGTTTTAAGGTTTCAAAGCATTTTATAAATATTACCTCATTTGATCTTTATAATAATTTTGAGAAGTAAGTGCTATTATTATCCGCATTTTGCAGATAAGGAAACTGAGGAGGACAGAGGTTAAGTGACTTGCTTAAGGTTGTATAGTGTCTGAGGCCAAATTTGAATGGCATGCATGTATGTAAAATTTGAACTATATATATGTAAAAATATACACAAAGTGATTTGTACATTTAAAAATACTCTATGAATGTTAGCAATCATTATGATAATAAAGTCATGGGTCCAATTCCTTTCGCCAGAGCAGAGGTTTTTCTTTCTTTCTTTTTTTTTTTTGTATCATCCATCATTTGTCAGTCTGGTGAAGCCTCAAAGACTCTGTCTTAGAATAATGTTTGTTGCTAAAATTCATAATTGAAGGAAATGTTAACTTTGAGTTACAGATGAGTGAAAAAAAAAGATGTATTTTCCCCCATCCAAGTTCAGAGATCCCTTGAAATCTACCCATGGGGCAGGATAGGATAGGAACCCCAGATTAGGTTGGGAATCCCTGCCCAAGAAATATAACCACACTTAGTTGTTAGGGAGACTCTGGACCCACCAGGAATTCCCTCTACCCAGTTATTTACAATTTCCTTTGTCCATTCACTATTTCTAGGGGGCCCACTCATAAACCCTCACAGGCAGAGATTGCTGCATCTTCAGAATCCTCAAACTCCCCCCACCAAAAAAACCCCCAAAGCACTAGGGACTCTGCTGGGTTCTCAGCTCACTGCAGTCCCTAGCTAGGATCGGAGAAACTTCTTGTGTCTCCTTCAACTCTGTAGCTTATGATAATATGATCACAATGACCCTTGAAAGCCTCCCAGTGTTGGTGTGTGCCTCACAACGCTGCTCCGATCAGCCATGAAAAGTAGAACCCTCCCAGCAAACGACAGTGCTCCATGTGAGCAGCACCAGACAGCCGAGGCTGGCAAGAATCAGAGCCTGGCACATACTGATGATTATGTTTAACTGGATGGGCCTCGTGGTTATGACAAAAATCACCGGATTTGTGATTGGGCTGCAGATGCCCTGATCCATCTCTGGCCCTGCAACTCCCTGCATGCCGAATGATGTCAGAGCCCCTCCTCTCTTCTTTTTTGAGAGGAAACTCTTCAGATGGGCATTTTCCTCCCTCATTTGTATCAAGAGCCAGATGTAAGGAAATCCAAGCAAAGGTGGGTTGTGAACAGTTATCCAGGTTTCCCTGAAGAATGATGGCTGAGTGCCCGAGAAGGATGGCATGGGAGAGAGGCTCCAGAGATGGGTGAATCTATATATAGCTCAAGCTGCCTCCCTGGCATTGCTGGAACAGTACTAGGCTCACAGCAGGCTTCAGGTACCAGAGTTAGGCTTTTGCCAGCTTTGTACACAGGGAGTAACTGTGTACTCTGACTGAAGTCATGGAAGATCACTCCTGCAGAGTGAAAAACATATTCTTGGATATGCCATTTGTTAGCTTTGGCCCAAGCTCCAGGAGCAAGTCATCTGCTCAGTTGCTAGGTTCTGCCCTTTGAGATGCTTTGAGGAAAAGCTGATTTAGGTTTGAGAATAAGCCACTTTGGAGAAATGGTGAAGACTCTAGGTTAGATGAAAATGGATTACAAGACCAGAGATTTAGAGCTGGAAGGAACTCAGAGACCATCTAGTCCAACTGCCCCAACCCCCTCCCCCTACCATTTTACACAGGGGGAAACTGAGGCAGAAAAGTGGATTACTTTCCCATGGTCGTGTAGCTAGTAAGTATCCAGTGCAGTATTTGAACTCAGGTCTTCCTGATTCCAAGTCCAGTTCTTTAAGTACTTCACTTCAGTGCTTCTCCGGATAAATGATATGCTAGAGATTTTCCAATTACCAGGCCAGAAGGAATTTAACAGCTGCTTAAAATCACTGAGAGACATAAAAGAAAAGATTCTCAGACAGTAGTCTAAGAGCCCTTAGGGAGTAGAGAGGAAGATGATGGTCTTCCAGGTGGTATCCATCCAGATCTGAGATCATATTAATATTTATAAGATGACAATATCTATACTTTTGTTTCTGGACTGAACTGACAAGCTGTTTAATAAAAAACAGGTATTTTACCTTACTGATGTTTTTTTCAAAAACAGTATGACTGCTCCCATGAACTCTGAAGGGGATTAAGTGGGGGGAGGGGTGCTGAGCAGGAGTGGTTGGGTCTGCAGAGTCTGCAGGGTTTTTTATTTTAAAACATTTTGATTGATATCTTTTGTTTTTGCATCAATTTAATTTCATTATTCAGAACCAGAACTTCTCTACCCTGACTCAGAGAGCTGTTCCTTATAAAAAAAAATGAAAAGAAAGAAAAGGGCTAAAAGTAGTTCAGCAAAACTAACCAATATATCGACCAACTCTGGCAGTCTATGACATTTTCCATATGCAAAATCCCTTCTTCCCCCTACCACTCCCCACCCCTGCAAAGAAGGGAGGAAGGTTCTTTTCCTCCTATATTTTTAGAGACAAACTTGGTCATTACATCCACACAGCATTCATTTTTCATTTTTTCAGTTGCTGCCTTTCTTTCTATCTACGTCATTATAGTCATCATTTAGATTGTTTTTCTAATTCTGCTTACTTCACTCTGAATCAGTTTGTAGAAGTCTTCCTGTTTTTCTTTGAATTCTTCCTTTCCATTGTTTCTTATGGTAGAGTAATATTCCATTACATTCATGTACCGTACTTTGGTTGACCATTCCCCCATTGATAAGCATTTACTTTGTTTCCATTTGTGGGATCTTGATCTGAAAAATACTCTAAGGGGAAAAAAATTGAGAACCACTACATTAAATTAGTTTGGGTTCATTTTAAAAGACCTACCACCAAACAAATCTTAGGGAAGGAAATAATCTGAAAGGTGAACCATCTCAACTCCTCTCTTTTATAAACAAGGGAAATTCAGGCTAGAGAAGTTGTGACTTGCCCAAGGTCACCTAGCTAGTCAGTTGCTGAGCTAGGACTAGATTACTAGTTAAAGGAACTTCCCAACAATGAGAATTTTCCCCTACATGCCCTGGAAGAGTTATGGGAAACCTTTTATTCAGAACCAGATGTCAGCTATCACAGATCGTTTATGCCCCAACAATCACGTATTCCTCCCCTCCCCCAAAATTATAGGTTCTCTTGCTATGCATGAAGTGCCCAGACCAAAAGTCACAGCCAATTGTTCAGTTGTTTTCTGTTGCGTCCAGCTCTTCGTGACCCCATTTGAGGTTTTCTTGGCAAAGATACTGGGAATGGTTTGCCATTTCCTTCTTCAGCTCATTTTACAGAAGAGGAAACTGAGATAAGTAGAATTAAGTGACTTGCCCAGGATTACACAGTTAATCTGAAGGTGAATTTGAACTCAGGTCCTCCTGACTCCAGGGGGAACTCTCTCCACTGCAGCAAATAACTGAACCAAAATCAAGTTTCATGTGTTTCAGGGAGAATCATATTTCAGGAGAGCAGGAAGTAGTCCCCAGCTTTCAAATGCTTTTACAGACATAGCTGGAGAGTTTTGAAGTGTACCCATTAAGTTTTGAGTGAATATGAATTTGAATTTGGATTCACCTAATGAGGGAATAGCCATCATTTAACTGGGTAAGTCTCGGATTTTTGGAAACTAATTCAACAGCAGAGCACAATGTCAGAATGAGAAGGGAAAAGTCCCTGGATAATTTATTCATTTGTTTGTCTTTAGCTTTTCCAGAGGGATATTTACTAAGACAGTATTAAAGTACAGCTCACTCTCTCAAATCAGGAGAGCCACTCTCCTCTATACATCACCTTCCTGAGACTTCAACAGAACCAATGGACAGAATCACTCCCTCCTTGGTGTTGGAGGTGAGGGAGAAGTCAATGTATGAATTCACTTCTGGCCTAGGTCCTAGCAATTTATTGAAGCTGTGCTGGTGGATTAGATTCAACTCGTCAAAAACTCCACCATGGACTCCAGTTCCCACTCTTGAGGCAGCTACTAGGAACTTCTTCCAATCCAGAGGCTTCCAGCATGTCTTTCCTGTATCACAACCAGGGAGAAAAGAGAAAGAGGTCCCTAGGGCCATCTTTAAAGTTTAGGGAGGTTTCTATTAGCGGTTTTCAAACGGTCACAACAACTAATCCCAAAGGGAAGAGTCTTCATTTTATATTCAATGAGATAAAAACAAGTAATAATAGCTTGAGAACACTTTAAGGTGGACCTGAGAAGAGGGGTTTTGTTTTGGGGGAATTGGTTCTTGTTCTTCCACAAAGCACACCCATGTTGTCAAGGAGAAACCCTAGAATCTGGACATCCTAGATCTAGAAAGGAGCTCAGGGATCACTCTATCTAAATCTCTCATTTTACAGATGAGGAATGTGAAACTGAGAGAGTTAAGTGACTTGCCCAAGATCACTCAGTTACAGGCATCATAGGTGAGATTTGAATCCAGATCCTCTTAGTTCAGAGCCAATATTCTTTAACCTATAGCACATTGCCTCTGACTAGTGCTCTACATCCCTAGACATTATGCATGAAGAAAACACCCTTGACATCTACATCCAGTCCTTTACAGTTTAGATTGTCATTCCTATAAAGCCTCTCATTTCTACAGGCAAATAAGCTATTACTCCCTTAAAGCATTGCTTGTGTAGGGGAATTTGTCATATTTTTTCTTTGGTTCAAAAATGAGTTATTTTTTGGAAATCTCGAAGAAAATCCTTTAAGCTGTTTTGGACTTACTGAAGCATATAAAAAGGGCATTTTCTACCCATAGTTCAGATGCTTAGTGTGTTCTCAAAGAAATTGAATAATTTGAATGTAAAACTTTAAATTAGGCCACTGTAGGAAATACTTTTTTTAAAAATTCCCTTTATGAAGTAAGAAAAATATGCTTATGAAATACAGGTCATAGAAAGCCAGCTGAGACTACTGGTTACAGTATAAGATAGAATCCAAGGACTTCTTTACTTATCAATAAGCTACTTCTCTTTCTAGGGCTATGTCTATCTATAAAATGGGATGGTACTTGACAGAAATTTCTTCTTTTTAAAATATTATTGATATATTTTCTCTGGAGAAAAATAGCTTTTGAGCATTTTGTTTCAACACAACACATTCCTATAAACACCCAAACAAACCCCTCTACAAAATACTTTCTCTAAAAAGCAGTTAAGCAAAACCTCTGGAATAGCATAATTGTGTTGATAGTACTGGTGGCTCAGTGGATAGAGCCTGGAGTCAGGAAGACTCATCTTCTTGAGTTCAAATCTGGCCTCTGACACTTACTAACTGCATGACCCTAGGCAAATCACTTAACCCTGCTTGCCTCAGTTTCTTCATCTGTAAAATGAGTTGGAAAAGGAAATGGCAAACCATTCTAGTGTCTTTGCCAAGAAAACCCCAAATGTGGTTAGGAAGAGTTGGACAGGACTGAAAATGATTAAACAACAAAAGGTGATAGTACATTTCACAGAATTTTCTGGCTCAGGATTCCTTTCATCCCTTTACCCTTCCCCAAGCTTTGTTTTCTGTATTTCTGTTCACCATCCACTGAATATTTCAGGCACGGGGCATCTGGGTCAATGACAGTGGGTGGGTAAGAAGGATTCAAGAGGAGAAAACTGAAGGGATGACCTAAAGGATTAGCAATGATAAAATTTAAATTTGAAAATTGTTAGTGTCTGGATGGAATAATTTATGGCAGTATATGCTAATTATATGTAAACCACATGCAAATTTGTCAGAAGCTGTCTAAATCAAGCCACACACCTAGATTTGGCCCTCAGTAAAATCCTACTGCTAACCACTGCTTGGGATGAATCCTTTTCACATAGCATGAACCCTAGTGCTTTTGAGGGGCTTAAGAGACATCTATCCTCAAAAAAAAAAATGTGTCTATGAAACAACCAGAACTGTTATCAGCTATTAGAGAGCTGGAGGGAGGGAGAAGGTTCATTGATTCTGGACATGTGCCTGAGTTATATGTCCTGGGACCTATTGTGCCTGACCAGAGTTATTATCTAAATAAAAATAGTGATAATAGCTTACATTTACATTTTGAAAAGTGCTTTACATATATTATTTCATTAGATCCTCATTACAACCCTGTGACGTAGGGGCCATTATTATCCTTACTTTTAAAGATGAGGATAGAGGTAAACAGAGGTTAAATGACTTGCTCAGAGTCACACAGCCAGTGTCTGAGGAAGGATTTGAATACAGGTCTTCCTGACTCTTTTTTTAAAAAAATTTTTTTTGTGTGTTTTTTTTTGTGAGACAATTGGGGCTAAGTGACTTGCCCAGGGTCACACAGCTAGTGAGTATCTTGTGTCTGAGGCTGGATTTGAACTCAGGTCCTCCTGACTCCAGGGCAGTGTTCCTGACTCTTTAAGGACAGTATTATGCCCACTATCAACTAGCTATTTTTAATCAAGGTCTGATTGTCCCCCAGAGTCACTTGGGCATTTGCCTATACCTTCCTTGGAGGGAGAGAAGGAAGAGTGTGGCCTCACTAGGTTGCCAAGTTCCAGCTCTACCCTGGCCTAGCCTCCACGTGGGAGTAGCATCACCTATTGCTGTAACTAATGATGCTCCTGTTGGGTAGAGGTGGCCAATTCTGGGCAGCTAGGTGGTACAGTGGATAGGGTGCTGAGCCTGGAGTCAGGAAGACCTGACTTCAAATACTTACTAGCTATGTGACCCTGAGCAAGTCACTCCATCCTGTTTGCCTCAGTTTCCTCATCCATAAAAATGAGCTGGAAAAGGAAATGGCAAACCACTCTAGTGTCTTTGTCAAGAAAACCGCAAATGGGGTCATGAAGAGTTGGACGTGATTGAAAATGACTGGACAACAGTTGATTCTCCTGTTGATGAAGCCACTTCTGTGAAGTTTCAGAGTCATACCCTAAACTCTCATTCTGCTCATTTTCTCCTGCTGTACTGGTAATTCTTCTTGAATAAGTGGCCTCTTTCCCCTTTTTTCCACAGAATATTAGAATGGGCAAGGGTCTTAGAGATAATCCAGTCTAATCCCCACCCCCACCTCCATTTTACAGATGAGGAAACTGAAGTCCTAAATTCAATGACGTGCCCAAGGTCATGTCATCAGTAACTGACAGAGCCAGGATAGGCCTTCCAAGTCAGCTGTTCTTTTCTCTTATCAGGTGGCATGATGGTTAGGTAGATTTATACTCTGACATTCAATCAAATTAGCAGCATGGTACAGTGAACAAATGGCTGGCTAGTGAGTCAGTCAACCTGAGTCTGAATCCTATCTCTGATCACTGTTGCCTGTGCCACCTTAGCAAGTCACATAATCTCCCTGGGCCTCAATTTCATCATTTGTCAAATGAGGGACTTAGGTGGCCTTTGAGGGCCCTTCCATTTCTAGATGCGGATTCCTATGCACCTCTTCTTAACCACCACACCAGAGAACAAAGAAAACCCAGGAAGTTTAAGAATTTGCTATCCTCCAAGCTCCGGCCTGAGGTGGAGGCCTCTGAGCCGCACCAAAGTCCCCATCATCTTGACACAGATCCATACTAAGGTTACTGTCCGTCCTTTGGAGCGGCTCCAAATCCTTCCAGCAGTGACTAAGCACCTTTCTGTCACTGCTTCAGCCATTAATTTCAGGACCAACGTGCCTTCTTGGATGTACTGTTCTCTGGCGGTGCCAAGGATGTCCATACAGCCATTGATTTAAGAGACAATATCACTT
This sequence comes from Phascolarctos cinereus, assembly GCF_003287225.1. Taxonomy (NCBI): domain Eukaryota; kingdom Metazoa; phylum Chordata; class Mammalia; order Diprotodontia; family Phascolarctidae; genus Phascolarctos; species Phascolarctos cinereus. The sequence continues at coordinate 94,863,255 of NW_027555958.1, forward strand.
GCTTCCAAGTTTATGAGGCAATAAACAGCTCCCGCATATTGATGAATGCTGAGGTGTTTGCTCAGCACATTTGCAACGGACATTTATTACCCAGTGCTCTGCTTTAAAGCAAATGAAACTGCAAGGCTAGTTTTTATTTCCCATTCACACGGGCGTGGCCCATCCTCCCCAAGAGTGGTCTTTAGTCATCTGAGCCAACTCCCCTTCCACAGGGCCAGTGTGGGACAAAAATGGCCAGCGGGGTAGAATAAAAGCTCCCCCCTCCTTGCCTTCTCCCCCCGGGGTGATTGCTCAAAGCCTGCATCGGGATCCTAATGGGTTCCGCAGGATGCTGGCGAGATCCAGGAAGCGCAGTCGGGAGCATCTTCTCAGGAAATGAGGTGAAAGGACGACCACTGTTCCGAGTCTCACTTTGGCTCGCCTTCCTCTCCTCCCTGGGGATGTGGTTATCCCCTCCGTAGTAACACCCCTGCGGCGGAAGCACTCTGCTCCCAGCCTAATACACAGCATCGAGCGGCTTTTCATCTTCTCAGAAGCTGGAGCTCTCCAGTGCTTGGCTGTTCGTCCATAAAGATGAATCTTCCGAGCATTTACAAGCCGGAATGCCCTCGGAATTCAAACTGTTGGATGTATAAAATATTAGGAAGGAAAAGGAAGGGCGCGAAGGCGGATGGGAGAGATGGATAGCCAACTTTGTGCCAACCCAGCAGTTACGAGGATGCCAAATGGAGAGAACAACTCTTGAAAAATGCAGTAGATTATCCCAAACACAAAGCTGATTTATAGCTGCAGTAATCCCTGCCTTGCTCTCCATTTCAGTAATAGTGAGAGATTAGGGCAATGGAAGGGTTTTATTTCTTTTTGTTTTGTTTCACTTCAATCCCTCTCCTACCCTCCCCCTCCCCCACCCTTCTTTCCCCCCCATCCCCCCACCAACCGTGCCCCCAACGCTATCAAGCATCATGCACCTAATCTGTGGCTGAAGTTAAATCAAGAGTTTACACTTTTAGAGTTTGCATGTCGTGGGGCTAGGATCTGGAAGCACCTCGGAGTCTAGGGTGAAAACTGGCTGGCCTAGGTGTTGGGCAAAAAGTACTGTTGATTGCTTAAATCACAGCTTCCCAGTGAGGGAGTGGGAAACTAATGCATCTTCCTTTAATACCATGCCCAAGCTCCACCTCCTGCAGGAGCCTTTCCCGGTCCTAGGCTGCTAAAGCCTTGCCAAATGAGATATTTGTAGAGCGCATAGCACACTGCTCGGCACATTGTAGGTGTTCAAGGAATACTTGTTCCTTTCCCCTTTCCCCTATGAGATTGCCTTCCATGTATTCTGTATTTATCTTGTAGGTACTTAACTTACCTGTGTATTGTGTGTCCCCCCTTTCCCCCAGTTAGAATGTAAGCTCCAGGAGGGCAGGAACCAATTTTGTTTTTTTCTGCTGGGCCAGTACTTAATAAATTATTGTTGATGGATTGTTTTGTCCCATACCTAGCTTGTATATGCTTCTTATCCCCCCTAGCAGAATGTAAGCTGCATGACAGCAGGAGCTGATGCTCTGTTCACCTTTGCAGCCTCCTCACTTCTAGCACAGTTCATTGTTCTACTCTGAACAATGTCAGAGGAGATGCACAAATATTTGGTGAACTGAACTGAATCAGTTCACTAAGTGCTGGGGACAGGGCCCAGAGTTTTCTCTTAGCACACAGAACTATGGGAGATTAGCTTCCTGCTGCTCTCCTGTGGGGGCCAGGGCAAAAGTGTATGTCCAAGTCCCAGGTCCCAGAAAACACCGTTGACATCAGTGGTCTCTTCCTTCAATGCCTTCAGCTTGCCCTAAGTTTGAAATGACACTGCCTCCTACTCTTCCATCTAGTGACCCGGCTTCCTGGCTGTTCCCTGAACAAGGCACTCCATCTCTCAGCTCCAGGCATTTTCTCTGGCTGTCCTTTGTGCTTGGAATGGTCTGCCTCCTCATCTCCACCTGCTGGCTTCCATCAAGTTCCAACTAAAATTTCATTTTCTAAAGGAAGCCTTTCCCGACACCTTTTAATTCTGGTGCCTTCCCTCTTCTAATCGTTTCCTGTTTTTCATGTATATAGTGCATTCGTATATGTTTGTTTGCTTGTCTCTCTCATTAGACTGTGAGCTTCTTGAGGGCAGGGATTGGCCTTTGCCTCTTTTTGTTTCCCTAGTGCTTAGCACATATATGCCAGGCACATGGACAGCCAGGTGGTGAAGTGGATAGAGCACTGGGCCTAGAGTCAAGAAGACTCATCTTCCTGAATTCAAATCTGGGCTCAGACATTTATTGGCTGTGTGACCCTGGGCAAGTCACTTAACCCCGTTTGCCTTAGTTCTTCATCTGTAAAAATGAGCTGGAGAAGGAAGCAGCAAACCACTCTAGTAACTTTGCCACTAAAATCCTAAATAGGGTCATGAAGAATTGGAAATGACTGAGCAACAAGCTCGGTTCAACACACAGTAGAAGCTAATACAAATACATTTTATTCCTGAGGATTTTCTGCTTTTCTGTGGGATCCAAACAGTAGATAGTAAGCAGTGATGTTGAGAGGCAGCTCACAGAAGGAATCACCAGCATGATCCTAACTGCCTGAAGACCTGAATTTGTGTCTCCACTCTAACACTTAAATGATTGTGTGAGTGTGGGCAAGTCTCTGAGTCTCAGTTTCTTCATCTATAATAAAGAAAATGATATGGCCATTACCTGACTTGAAAGGTTGTTGTGAGGGAGATGCACTGTAGACCTTAAAGTTTTGATAGAAGTGGGAACAGGAATGATGGTAATGGTGGTGGTGGTTTCATTGTGAATCCAGCAGAACACTTTGCCCATGGCAGGAGGTGGTTGCAACTGTTGGCCAAGAAGTGATCGGAGGAGAATCTGCCCTTTTGCAGGGAAGGAAGGGAATGGGGTGGGGGACAGTGGAAAACAGCTACATATCCAGTTTGTTAGCTGAGTTTTAAATTCTATCCCTCCCTCCCACTCATGACCTAAATATGTTAGGATTAACTTTTTTTTTTAAAACACACACACAACAAACCCCAAATGCATCTTTCCAAAGACATTTTTTCTTAGGCTTAAAACTCAGTGTAATTTAAGAGAAATTTAATTCATGTGCTTTCATTTAAACCATCAAAGTGCTTTTAGAAGAGCCATTTGAAATCTTTGGAGCTTTGCAAACCTTTAAAATTCTCTCTCTGAAACATGGGAATCACAGGCGGCCAAGGATAAAGACAGTAAAATACCAAAGGGCTCAGGGTGGGTTTGAGACTAAATCCATGACATTTTGCTTTGCAAAAAATGAATTTTTCCATACTTCACATTCACTGCCAAAAAGGACAACAGAATTACAGTACATCCTCATATCTCTCCTTCTTTTCAGCCAGGTAACAATAATATCTCATGTTAATGTAGGGATTTAACACATTGATTGCTTTCCTCCTAACAATCTTGTGAAGAAAATAATGCAAGTATTATCACACATGCCCATTTTATAGATAAGGTTACTGAGGCACAGAGAGGTGAGATTACTAGCCCATGGTCACATAGCTAGAAAGCGGCAGAGTCAAGATTTGAATTCAGGTCTCGAGTCCAAATGCAGGATTACTTTACTGTATTATGCTGCTTCTCTTATTAATGCTATCCACTTTCTACTCTTAGCTCTGAGTTATAGCAACTTAAATTGTTCAATCATTTTTCCAGTCCTGTCCAACTCTTTGTGACCCCATTTGGGGTTTTCTTGGCAAAGATATGGAGTGGTTTGCCATTTTCTTCTCCAGCTCATTTTACAGTTGAGGAAACTGAGATAAACAGGTTTAAGTGACTTGCCCAGAGTTACACAGCTAGTAAATGTCTGAGACCAGATTTGAATTCATGATGATGAGTCTTCCTGACTCCAAGCCTGGTGCTTTATACATTGCACCACTCAGCTGTCACTAACTTAGTCAATTAAGCTAAAGATGGATTTTCTTGATGGGAATAAGGGGTTTGTTTAGTCAATCAAATAAACGGGGAAGTAATCTTTTCTGGTAAACTAGAAGGGCTTCATCTCTAGTCTTTAAAGTCCCTTCAAGTTCCAACTGTCTCTAAGAACCTGTTACAATTTCTACCAGGTTACATTTGTTCATTTGTTTTTAAGAATTCCTTTATTTCAGGTTACATTTAAATAATGCTTTGTAGTTTTACAAAATGCTTTCCCCATTTCAATTCAATAATCATTCATTAAGCACCTACTGTGATAAAAGCTGTTGGAGGGCTTGCCATCTCTATCAGTGGAGGAAACAGTCATATTAATATCATGGATTTATGGAAGTACTAAAGACTTGTGCAAAGCACTGTACTAAATTCTGGAAGAGAAACAGTTTCCCTAGGATAGAAACAAGAGACAAATTATCATACCCATTTTAGAGATAAGGAAATTGAGTTTAAACAGCTTGCCCAAGCTTGAAAGGGACTGGAGTTAGAACCAAATTCATGTCTTCATTTCTTTAAACCACACAGCCTCTCATACTATGTACAAGACCCTGAGCTGAGTATTGGTAGAATAGAAGGTATAAGATGTGGCTCCTGCTTTTTGGTCTATTAAATTTTTTTGTTTTGTTTTGTTTTTTGGATGAAGCAATCAAGGTTTAGTGACTTGCCCAGGGTCACACAGCTACGAAATGTTATGTGTCTGAGGGCAGATTTGAACTCAGGTCCTCCTAACTCCAGGGCTGGTGCTCTATACAAGACAAATTTTCAAACTCATCATGTCCCAAACTGAATTCATGATCTTTTCCCCAAATCCTTCCCTTCTTCCCAACTTCTCTAAGCCTGTTAAAGCCAGTGCTATCTTTGCTTGGTGATCTCATCAGCTCCTGTGGATTCAGATATCATCTCTATGCGCATGATTCTCAGATGGATTTGTCTAACCCTGACTTCTCACACAGCTGATAAGTAACACTCAGAATGTTAGAGCAAGGAGTTGAGATCACAGGTTAACTGCCTTATTTGACAGATTCAGAGAGGTCATGGGATTCTAGGACCACTAAGTTAGAGCTAGAAGAAGTTAAGAAGCCTTAGAGTCCAAACTCCTCATTTTATAGATAGCAAATTGAGACCCAGAGAAACAAGTTAAGTGATTTGCCCAGAGTTACACAGCTAGGATGTGTCAAGAAAGGGTTTAAACCTAAGTCTTCCTGACTCCAAGACCAGTGCTTCCTCCTCAATAATAATCTCTAAAAGTTTTGATCATGAGTCAATTAAATTTTTTTAGGTAGGGTTTTGGCTTAATTTGAATTATTTAGAAAAAAATAAAGTAAATCGCATTTTCAGTTTGGAGGAGTGTATTTTTGAAACCTTGTAGTTTACACTTACATAATAATTGACTATTATAATTTATATCATATGTAGAAATTGAGCAATTTGTAAGAACAAAGAGTTTTTTCCCAAGCTTATCTGATCTGATCTTCACAACCACCCACCCCAAAGAGGGCCATACCCTTCTTTTACAGATAGGAAAATTAAGGCTAAGAAAGGTTGAATAGTTTAGCTAAGGCCATTGTTGTCGTGGTGGTTGTTCCAGACTCTTCGGGACTCCATCTGGGGTTTTCTTGGCCAAGATACTTGACTGATTTGTCATTCCTTCTCTAGATCATTTTACAGATGAGGAAACTGAGGCAAATAGGGTTAAGTCACTTGCCCAGGATCACATAGCTAAGAAGTGTCTGAGGCTGGATTTGAACTCCAGATCCTGAGCTTTATCCACTGCACAGCCTAGCTGCCCAGCTAAGGCCATACAAGCTCTATAAGTGCTGGTGCCAAGAGCTAAACCCATATCTTTTCATTCCCAAGCCTTTCCATTGTACTATTAACCATTTAATTCAAATTATATAAACTTGACCCATCCTAGAATCATAGAAAATTGATCAAAGAATCAATTAAATTAAAGATAACTGTTTGGTGCATCCCTCTCTCTCCCCAGCAGATTCAAAGCTTCTATCTGAACACTCAAGCTCTAACTTAAAGCTATTTGTTAATTCTGTAATTTTGAGTAATTGTTCCCCCAGAACAATTTTCACTTTCTACTTTCTTAAGAAGGTCTTTTGTTTTCCTCCCCAAGAGGCTGAACTTCAAGCTTAAGTAGGAGACAAATAAACAAAATAGGATTTTTTTTCTTTTTAGAAAGAGGTGTAAATAGAAGGAGCTTTATTTGGGGGCTGTGCCCTATTTCTTTTACTCCTAATGCAGATTTCAACTCAATAGAAGGAGAAACTTTCCTACAACCAGACAATCAAAAATAGATTGTGCTGCTTCCTATAGCAGTGAATTTCCTGTCACTGGAGGTCTTTAAGAAAGAGAGTCCGGGGATTTGTTCTGTGAAGTCTGAATTCAGTCAAAGGGCTACACTTGAGGACCTAGAGGACCACATGTGGCCTCTAGGCTGCAGGTTCCCCACCCCCTGGAGATGGTCACTGGCTGGAAATAGTGATACAGGTATGGGCTGGACAAGATAATCTTTGAAGGTCTTCCTTTCATGAATAATAATAATAACAATCATAGTATTTATATGGCCCTTCAAGTTTTGCAAATCATAAATTTTATTTCATTTGATCTTCACAACAATTCTGGGAGGTAGGTACTATTATTATCTTATTATTTTATAGATGTCAGTCAATAAGCATTTATTAAGTGCCTATTATATGCCAGGCACTGGGCTAAGTGCTAGGGATGGAAAAAGAGGCAAAAGCCAGTCCC